>NC_134407.1:8825510-9142385 GCF_038048845.1 Mixophyes fleayi | reverse complement strand
GTGTATCCATTCTCATTTTAGCTTTTTACTAATATCAGCCTTTTTTTATTTATCGAATGCAAGATATGTTTTGCGCTTTGAATAATGAGATTTTTTCCTGTAAAATGTTGATTATTTGGATTTTGTATGATTAAAAAAATAAAGCTTGTAAGTTTTTTAATGAGTACATGGATTTAGGGTGGTGGTGGTAGCAGGATTGGTAGAAGTTTTAAAGGTATATTAAACATTTTAATTAGAATTCTACTTTGACTCTATGATGCTTTTTCTGCATTAAACATATTTAATAATAAAACTATTTTGTCATTTATAACATTTCAATGATTCCAGAGATCACTATACATTCTACCTACCTCTAAAGATAAGCAGAATGATAATGACTGGAGGAATTTCATCTCTTCAGGACAAGACCAATTTTGATTTTGAGATCTGTCACTTTTACTGAGAATGATGTTTTTATTTTTTAGTCTATTAGAGCAGTTTATTCATTTAGGGTAGATACAGCTTTCTTTTATCAGTATTTTGGAGTAAATATCATACTTATAGAGAAGCGTGGAATTTGATGGCAGAAAAGACCTTACATGTCAGTCAATTCTGTAATTTGTGTGTGTTTGTTTTATCTTTTTTACATTTTAGAACTATGTCTTAAACAATAGGCAAAATGAGCTAAACTAAAAAAAAAATGTTTACATGATTCTACCCAAAATTACTTTTGCAATCCCAAAAATGTACCTCAAAAGTTTCCTCCAAATTCCACAACAATTTCACTAGTCTCTAATACCGTACATTTGTGTACACAGGTTCGAAGGGTGGGAGTGAGTGGGGATAGACCAATTGTACTGTTTAATGCTATAAGGCTTGTGAGACTGAGGCAGCAAGTATCCCTGGCCATAATGTGATTTAGAAGTGAAGCAATCACGTGATATATCCAATTACATGTGTGTATTATTGAGCTAAATGTTTATAGATCTGAGCAACCAATTTGCAGTCTCCTAGGTAACCCGTGTATGTACAGACTAATGGGATAAAACACAGTGGCATAACATGTGATGTGATTGTATGTGTATCCATTCCCATGTTATCAGGCTTGTGAGACTGAGGAAGCAGATATTCTTCCCTGTAATGTGATTGGATGTGAGGCAACCATGTGATACATCCAATTACATGAGCCAATGGCCATGATAAAGCAGGCTCAAGAATTATATTCTCTGGAATGGAACTACATCATGGTAACGTTTGGTTTTGGGGATATTTTTTCAAAATGGATCATATACAATTAGGTATTGACAACTCACCCAGATTACCAAGTGAAGGACTGAATGTATCTACCCAACTTCAGTAGTGCACGGTGGCTAAGTGGTTAGCACTTCTGCCTTACAGCACTGGGGTCATGAGATCAATTCCTGACCATGACCTCATCTGTGAGGAGTTTGCATGTTCTCCCTGTGGTTGTGTGAGTTTCCTCCGGGTGCTCCGGTTTCCTCCCACACTCCAAAAACATACTGGTAGGTTAATTGACTGCAAACAAATTGACCCTAGTCTGTCTGTCTGTGTATGTTAGGGAATTTAGACCGTAAGCCCCAATGGGGCAGGGACTGATGTGAGTGAGTTCTCTGTACAGTGCTGTGGAATTAGTGGTGCTATATAAATAAATGATGATGATATTCCTATGCAAATATCTAAGAGTCAGGTTCCAACCAGGTGTATTAATTATGAAGTATTAATTTAAAAAAGTGGATTCTATGCCCATGATATTCGTTTCCAAATGATCCTGATGATTTTTTTAAACAGTTCTAAAGGTTATTAATAAATTTGCTACATTTTCTGAATATCAAGATGAATTGCAACAAATCATTTGTTTTTCTAATTAACCTACAGTCCTGTAAGAGCGTTCCCCTGGCTTCTTCTACTGCACTTAAATACTTGGGAGTGGTGGCTACTTTCAAGTAGAACTAATTATTATTCCAGTGATGATAACAATGGCTGGTAAGATGGAGACTTGACCAACAATTCCTGTATGTTCTCCAACATTCCGCATCAATTATCCCCAGAAGGATTAGGAATCTTAAGATTCTGAATCTATGGAAAATAATGGGAATCTATACAGGGGAAGTTCTTTTTGTAATTGGAATATTTTTTTCACTTACAGATCTTTATCAAAAGCATTGAATAAATAAATAAATGGCTTTCGAATACCTGCGGATAAAACATGCTATAAATAGACAATGGAATTAGAAACAAATCTACTTAAAAGAGATTACTGGCAGGACCCTGTCCAAAACTGAGATCCAGTATGTATTAGGAAAACTATGATCTAATAACTATGATACATTAATATCATTAGCAAATCCATGGAGAGGGTATGTGGATGGTATATTGGAGGACGACTGGACGATTACACTACATTAGTCTAAGGTATTATCTCTAAATGCTTGTAACATATTTGTACAGACTCTAATTGCGATAAGGCGTACCTGGCTCATTTGCAAATTTATAGTAGAGGGAAGAGAGTCCTCATCATGTCCAAAATGTGATGGGAAGAGGGAACTTTCTTACATCTTCTGTGGACATTGCCACATTAACCAGTTTTGGAAAGATATAAGGAGTTATCTATGAGCTGTTGAATATAAGGTTAACCTGTCAACCTAAAACTTGTGTAATTGGAATGTTGAGTAAAATTATTGCTGGTTGGTAAAAAAAAAAAAAAGTAATTTATTTGCCTGTTGGTACGAAAAAAATAGAGATTACTGTTAAAAACCACCGTACTGCCCCTAAAACACATCAGAGACCATCACTCAGCAGAGTATTAATCCTAATATCCAGTCACGGACCACCTTTATCCTCCAGATGTTCCTACACTTAGTTTCTGATAGGGTCTCTTGGTTATTACCATGACAAAAAGCCCTTTGCCAGCACAAATGGTGCATGTTACAGCCTCATCCTGTCTATCAAAGAGGTTACCGCTGGCCATATAGAGTTATCACCCGCTAAGGTGCAGGGAAGACATAAAGCACTAAAGGGTTTCTTCCATCTTCCGGACCCTAGTGCATGATCACAGTTTGCAATGGTTAGTTCCACCCATGGTCCATGTTTTTATACATGGATTACAGCATGTTTTCAGGGTCAACTCAACTTTCTATTAAGCTCCCAATCAGGCTTAAATACAATAAGGTATTGAGAACTCACCCAGGTTACCTAGCGAAGGACTGAACGTATCTGCCCAACTTCAGTAGCGCACAGGCGGACAAAGAGACTGCCCATTTTACCAGCCGGCTCAACAGTATCTGATAACCAGAGGAAAAGCAATTACAATAAAGTAACTGACTGATTTCTGTTTAGAACAATTGGTAGTACTTGTACAACAATTACTGAACGTCTATCTCCCTTAAATCGCGCTCTGTTCTATAGCTGCCAGATGTATCTCTTGCACATACCGGATTGATTTGTGCAGCCAAGCAAGTAATTGTTGGTAGAAAACTTATAATCAGTATTCTAACCCACACTGTATCCAATTACTTACAGAACTCGCAAAATACACATTTTTTTTTTTTGTGCAGCTTTGTAGCAGAATACATCCTATAATTTATAACGTATTTCACTTAACTCAAAGCGAGACTAACTATACAGTAAATCAAATAAAAATCAGTGTTTAAAATCTTTTGCCGATATATTTTTATCAATAGAAAATCTATTGTGATTTAGTTTAAATACCCCGCTGCACAGCGGCTCGTAAAACCAGCAATTAAGTGCAGCCCAAAATCTGTAACGGAGCTCTCAAACTCTTTGTTTAGGGATGATGATCTATGCTGTAAAAGAACGATGCAGTTTACAGACTATTGATGAGGTCTAGTGGAATTATTTTTATGTATGTTAAACAAAGATGGTTTTTGGAATGAAATAAATAGACTTTTACTGCTGGGAACTTCATCTTAAACGAGGTATGAGAAGTTTGTAAAATAGTTTATTATATATATGTATATATCCTTAAGTCATCTGATAGCACCGCACTCTCATCGGACATGGCAGTAGTCGTCTTTCACATAAACACAAAAAGAACATATAAACTCCACTTAGCTAGCGCCCTGGTCAGAACTGCAATCAAGCCCCCAGCGCTGTGCAACGGCAGTGTAAGCTTTAGACTGTTCCATACACCCTTAGGCAAACCAAGGGGGGGTTTCCTACTGCCTGGAAACCCCCTCCAAGCCTGGGGCACTGTATAATTGAGGTGACTGGACCCTGCTCCCGCTTCACATGGCTCTGCTTGAAAAGGGAGAGCTGCGTGCACCTAACAGTAGTGCCACAGCATTGCCCATGTATATTATGGGGATAGGAAGAGTTGGAGAGCAGCCAAGCACTGTCTAATATTATAGCTACGCCCCCATGCATGCTGGTCACGCCCACTGGCGGCGTGGTGTGGAAACCCCCCTCTACAAATCCTGAATTTGCCCCTAACACCCTGACATTTGCTTCTTAGTAACTACCTCCACAACATTCTCGGTATTGCGGAACATTACCAAATTCCTCTGGGCAAAATCGGCATTGTGGTATCTATGTGTCTGGCCATTAAGTGCAGGCGGTTGTAGAGTACCCACAATTATTGTCATAAAATTTTTTGAGGTCATATATATATATATATATATATGTTGGGGAAAATTTATAAAAGCTGTTTAATTGGCAACTGCTAAAAAAAAGTGGTGTTAAGCAACCAATCAGACTCTAACTGAAATGAAAATGAAAGCCACCATCTTATTGGATGCAATGGATTAAAGTTCTTTTTTTCTTAGCAATTACCTATAGACAAAATAATATTTGATCAAGGTTAATGGAGAAAAGTTAGAGAGCACTCCAGTCCACATTGGCATAACAGTTATAAAACTTAACTTTTATTTGTATGTCAAAAATAAAATATTCACCAGGACGTAAAGAAGGTGAAATATAAAAACCATAAACATAAACATATTTAGTGAAATATCCCATTTACTCGAGGACACGTGTGATTCTCATGTTTAACATCAGCACCTGCATTGTGAAATTATATATCATATGGACCAGATGAATTCATGTCTTGGACTCTTTTGTTAAAGTGTCTCCAGGACTCCATATAATAATTGTATAAGCACGGCGGTCTATCACACCATGGGTAAGAGGTAAACATAGATGGATTAAGATGTAGTAAAGGGATATATAAAAACTGTAATAGTATATCCAAGCTTTATATGGCTGTGGCTAAGTGGTTAGCACTTCTGCCTTACAGCAGTGGGGTCATGAGTTCAATTCCCCGAACATGGCCTTATCTGTGTGGAGTTTGTATGTTCTCCCCGTTTTTGCGTGGGTTTCCTCCGGGTGCTCCGGTTTCCTCCCACACTCCAAAACATACTGGTAGGTTAATTGGCTGCTATCAAATTTACCCTAGTCTGTCTGTGTGTGTATGTTAGGGAATTTAGACTGTAAGCTCCAATGGGGCAGGGACTGATGTGAGCGAGTTCTCTGTACAGCGCTGCGGAATTAGTGGCGCTACATAAATAAATGATCATGATGATGTTTTGTTCACCACTTATGGTTTGTTGGTAGAGATAGATCTCTCTAAATCAGATACAATAAGTTCACATCCAAAAATCTCAATCATTTAGCAAGTTTTGTTAAATAACTCATATATAATCCCTCTGTCCTATGTCTAATACACCACTATCTGTCTGGTCACTTCATGATCACATGTCATACATTAGCCGTGGGGTTCAGCTCATTACCCCATTAACTTATATCTAATTCACTTGTCCAGCAATCCTAGCATCGATCTCTCTAATGCTCTATATGCTGCTGATCAAATTGTTCAGTGCTCGTATAGTATCATAGAACTCGCACTTAAATGATGTTATCGCCAGCACATTGACGCTGTGATGATAGAGTACCGCAATTAGAATCCCCTTATGTGTGCGATTCAGAGGTTCTTTTGTTAATATATAGATAACATCTTCCTAAGTTTATATATAAACCCACGATGTGACAGCCGAAGCTGCCACTTCCAGGTATCGACGTCACAATGACGTCTACTCTGATGTGCGTTTCACCGGGGTTTCGATAGAACAGTTTTCATATAGAAAATATTTCATAAATGTCCTCAGTATGTGGAGACATGAGTGGGCTTATAATAAATTGACCTTTGGAAGTGGGTTTTCTTGGGTGACAGTTTATGGATCGGAGTTAATTTAAAATATTCAAGGTTTCCTGTTGCATTGGGTTAAATGAATGCTTTACACCTTGTAAATAGATCTAATGATAATCTATAAGACAATCATTAATACCTGCACTCCCGCAAAGTCCAAGAGACTCACGAATTTTGACAAGTCTCTTGGTATCCTGAAAGAACAGAGCTCCCTCACGGATCTCACCAACTTTACTATTGAAGCGGATGGAGGCAAGGCTTGATGGCACAAATCACGGCATTGGACAGCTGGTGGGGGGGCCATGGTGATTGCATCACCGTGCTCCCTCTCACCTGCACCTAATCTCCTGGCGCGGGCTGGGATACTTCAGACGGGGGGCACACAGGCGGTCGCATCTCATTACACGGGATGCGGCCGCATCATTAATGCGGCCGCAGGTAAAAATCCGGAGAAATTGCATCGGGGGGCAGCCGGCCGGCCTAAAAGCGGAAAGTCTGAGCGGCCCGGGGGGCCTGTGCCCCCCTGCCCCCCGGCCCAGCCCGCCCCTGCTAATCTCCTCCCCCTGGGATCTCTCCTTTGGGTTTTAACTATTGGTAAGTATGCAAATAATCCTTTAGGACATAAGATCTCAGGAGCAGGGCCCTCTTTCCTCATGTTCCTCTTCTACTATTGTATCACCCTGTGTACCTCTAAGTCTGCATCCCTATCCCTCTTTTCTTGACCAGTCCTACTATACGTTGGACATAACTCTCACTCTCACTCACACTCCTTTAAATAACTCAATCTGCTTCACTAAGTTATCTGTGTGTAATCTGTTGACTAGTAGACTACAATTATGTTTAGTTTAATAATGTATTATATAATGCATTATGGATCGTTGCTCTCTGTGTATTGTATACTACTGTAAATTTAATGTTCAGCGCTGGTGAACTTTTGTGGCACCTTATAAATAAAAGATAATAATAATAATTGTATTTTATTGTAGACACCACACTGATATAAGCGTACGTTTATTTGGATGATGGATGGGACGGGCACCAGTTGTCACACGTCTTCCCTCACAGCGGAATGTTTAGGTCAGATCTGTGTCTTGGCTATATCTGTTAGTTAAAGAATATTGTAGAAACTTGTAGACAAATATCACCTCTAAGGTCAGAATTCTGTAAAGAGAAAAGAAAAACACCCCGTGCTGTGCGTTGGCTCGTCGGCCACAAGTTGACATTGAACTCTTTCGGAAAGACGCACAGTTTCTCTCGCAGCCAAGTGTCCTGAAACTTTAACCGCCAGTGTCATTAATTAGCTGTCACTTTGAGTGATTCTTCGAAATGACCAAAAGTGTTTCAGACCCAGCTCCGTTCCCTGGTGCAGAGCCGGAGCACCGAGCTGTTGGTCCTGCAATTTCAATACCGCCACAAACCTTCAAGGAATCCCCCTGGCGCACATGTCAGCTGGCAGAGTGTGGAGGGCTATTAAACAAGCCGTGTAGCTCTTACAAAGCAGGAATCATGGTGGGCTGGGCGTGCTGTAGTGTGTCAGAACATTATACGTACACACGGGGATAGGGAACTCATCAGGAAATGTTTTAGAAAATCTAACAGTTAATTAAAGCGCAAAAAATGAAAGCGCTTATTAATACAGTCAGACGTAGCACACAAGTGACCGTTGAACGTATAGGGTACTCCATTTTTATGGTGGTATCCATGTGACTGATATTCTCAGTTGTGTTTTTTAAAGTTACATTTTGACCTTAAAGTTACAGAATGTATTGCACTGATTCATAAAGCTTTACCCAGTATTGTTGCTCTCCACAATATATCCATTGTATGTGCATGTGAGATCTGACACAAGGGGCATTTCAAAGTACAGTTCATATGCCATGTGAAAGGGGTACAGCTGTTTAAGTTGAGTGAAATGTGGATGTAAGTGGAAGAGATGTTATGATATTAGAGGACCACTACCTATAAATACAAAGAATTATCCCAATTTTAATCCCCAAAACCCATTTCCTATTTTCAGTGGGATCCTAAGGGGCATTTTCAATTACGCTTCCAGTCCGCGGGATCGCGCCGGAATGGGCCGCAAAGTTAATCGACGGTACCACAATAGCGTGGATTTTTGGTCGCACCCCATATGGTTACGAATGAAAATCCACGTTATTGCGATATCGTATTACCGGCAATACTGCACAGGTTCCACGGTAACGCGCTTTCCCAAGGGCCGGAAACGTAATTGAATATGTCTCTAAATGTCTTGTTCCATTATGCTTTTGATTTAATCATGTTGAATCATACTCACCCTGTGTACCTTTATATAGTTTAGTGTGCGACTGGATCTGTCTGCTTAGAGCAACAAATTGAAGTAGTAACAGATACTACATTTATAGGCAGATTCAATTCCCTGCGTTGTTCTTTAGAGCAACGCACTATTACCGGTACTACGGTAATAGATGCGCTTTATTACCGTTAGCATGGTAATTACAATGCTGATTTTTGCTCGCAGCTCTGTGAGCAGTGAGCAAAAATCAGCGTTAAAATTACCATACTTAGAGTAATAATGCTCCTGTGAATCAGGTGTAGGCTGGGCTGGGGGGGCAGGGGGCATCTGCCCCCCAGGCCGGTCCCATAGTGGGCTACCTTGGGCTGGGTCACTGGGCCGCCTGCATTATTTTCCTTTAAAGTGATCCTAATAGGCTGCTGAGTTGAGTCTTGCACCCCAGCCTAAAATTAGCCAGCCCCCCTCCCCTGCCGTGGACTGAATCTGCCGCTTATAGGTATAGTAAAAGAATATGAAAACATATAAAAGCTAATATACTACAATTATGGTATCACGGGGGAGTGAGTCAGGGGCCCGTACAGTTTGTCTATCGATACAGTTTTAGTAATTCCCCTCTATTTGTCCTTTATTGCCCCCCACGTGCGTGTGTATTAATGTTATCTGAGTGTGTGCACAGGGCCGCACGCAGGGGGGGTTTCTGGGTCTCCAGAAACCCCTCCGCTAAAGAAGTGCCACACATAGTGGCACTGTACTATATAGCAGCCGCAGCGCTGTCAAAGAAGCGTCCGCGGCGGTGCTGTATTGTATACAGCACCGTCCAAAAGAGTATCCAAAACTGGTGAGTTTCCTTGACATTCTGGGAAAGTAGACAAGTATGTCTAAAGTACATTACACCCAGAAATTGAACTATCATTGGTGCAACAGGTTCGGTGCTGCGGGGCCCATGGAGATAATGGGGCCCATGCATGGGGAACTAGCGAGCTGTGGGCCCCGGTTCCCTGCACCAGGGCCCACAGCTCCCTAGTTCCGTCTCTGATTACACCTATATACAGATGGAATCGTATACTTAGAAACTAGGAATATATTGTGACTACTACATCTATAGGTTTTAAGGACAAGCCGTTCCCCCAAAAAACGTTCTTGAAATGAACTCCATTAATTCCCAATTACTAGCACACTTGCCTTTCAGAAATGAAAACACAGTCTTATGTTAACACATTTTGTATGTCGTTGTTCAAAAAGATCTATATGGGCAGCTCGGTGGCTCAGTGGTTAGCACTTCTGCCTCACAGCACTGGGGTCGTGAGTTTGATTCCCGATTATGTCCTTATCTGTGCGGTGTTTGTATGTTCTCCCCGTGTTTGCGTGGGTTTCCTCTGGGTGCTCTGATTTCCTCCCACACTCCAATAACATACTGGTAGGTTAATTGGCTGCTATAAAATTAACCCTAATCTGTCTGTGTGTGGGAATTTAGACTGTAAACTCCATTGGCACAGGCACTGATGTTAGTGAGTTTTCTGTACAGTGCTGTGGAATTAGTGGCGCTATATAAATAAATAAATGATGATGATGATGATATATTGTGTCCTCTCACTAACCATTGTGACACGTTGACCTGATTACAGAAGTTATACAGGTAACTCTCTCGTGTATTCTGGAATCTTGATAGCATTATTTGTCTCTATTTTGGGATTCTCGTCTGTTCTGTCTGCATTGAAGTCTCTAAGAATGGTGATAATTGTAATTTTCTATATATTTAGAAAGGGAAGGGCTGTGAACGTCTCCCCCCGTGGAGTGGAAGGTGTTAAGCCTCTCTGTATGCGCAGTGCTCTCTTGCACACATGGACGCTCTCTATCTCCCCAGGGATCATCTTACAATGTCGGTGATGAGTCTGACAGCAGTTACTGCACCACTAGGCATTGACTGTTGGTGTTGGAGTTCTGTTGCAATAGCAAATGAGTAATTCTGACAGATTAAAAGATCGAGCACTTTGAACAACAATGAAAAAAAAGAAGAAAAAGGATTTGGTGCAGGGAATAACGAAACATAAATGGGAATGGATTGGCGTCCTATTAGGGATATATTGTTCACCGCGGCGGTTATTTTCCTTGCATAGACTAACATTAATTCATGTTTGATGAATCTGTAAAAGCTGTTCTGCTAATGCAATTTCCTTGACAGGTTGAAGATTGAAGAATGAATATCCCCAAATTGAAATCTTCATTTCTGAAGCATTAAGATAAAATTACCTATTCAGCTCTGTCTAAAATGTACATTTTGAGACCATTTCCTCTACTTTACTTAACATACAGCAACATAATGGTGAAAATTACAAATAGAATATTGCATTTTGCACTGACAAACCTGTTTCGGCGCCCCCTTGTCATACCCCTGTGATTAAATCCACTAGTATGTAGAAAAGCATTTTATTCACCTAGATTGCATGCCAAAAACTTGTTGCAAGGTTTTAAATGATAAAATGATAATTGCAACATAATCTGTAATAATAATAATAATAATAATAATAATAATAACAATAATATATCAATAAATAACCAGTCTCAGTGTTTTTATTTAACAATATTTTTTTCCTGGCGCACTACAGGTCCCAGTGGACCATCGATGCTGGAGCATGCTGGCATTTGTAGTACTACAAGTGCCAGCATACCCAAGCAGTTTATAGCTGTTAGGGCTTGCTAGGGCCAGTAGTGCACCAGGAGAAAACGCTGACATCTATCTCTGAATATTTATCACCCACCGGGCACAGGTGTGGGATAGGCTGTTTTTTCTAGGGGGTGGACATGCTTTTTTTTGTGGGACGAATTTCCCTAGAGAATTCAGCCCTGTGCTGACGAATCTGGAGCTGTGTGATAATAAGACTCCAAGCTGCGGGTATTCCTGTTATAGTATCTTATGTGTTTTTTAATTGTATTTAAAACTTTTTTAACCGCAAAGGTTCACGCTAACTTGCCCTTGTCCTGTGTGAACACACTTTTTCCACCTCTAAAATCATAAGGAGGCGCAAGTCAGAAATACACTAAAAGTATTATATGGACGTAGAGATACTCATTTTGCTTAAAACCGACCCTTGTGCTTTACTCTAAATGAACACTGAAGAGTACAAGAAAAGTATAAGTGTACAGGTCAAGTTGTGGAGGACAAGGTCAAGAGTTAAAGATGTGTGACCAGAGAATTCAGGGAATGCCCTGGAACAAGTGTCCGATGGAGAAGAGAAAAAAATATATATGTTCAAAAGAACCTCCACAGCTTAATTTACATTGGCAATAAAGCCAAATAAACCTACTCACATGATAAAAATACCTTGCGGTTACTGCATTATGTATCGCTGAAATTTGATATGAGATATAATGAGTAGGAGTCATGAGATAGTCCAAGGAAGTCGGCCACAATGTTGAGGATCTTCTGTTTGGTATCACATCTTCCCATTCATGGAAAGAAGTTTTGGAGGAAAAAAAAGATTCTTCATTCCGCTCAGCGATGTCATTGCCACGTTGAGTGCAATCGACAGAACCCGGACATTTGTTACTCCTACTAGGGAATAAAATGCCCCTCATCATTCAATCTCGCTCCATTCACGCTCCATCCCGCCCTCTGCGTTCGGCTTACGACTGCCGCTTCTCCTTCCCCCTGGTTACCTCCTCCCATGCTCGCATCTAAGACTTCTCCCGCGCTGTCCCCCTCCATTGGAACCAGCTCCCCCGCTCCATCAGAACTTCCCCCAACTTGTCCAGCTTCAAACGGGCCTTAAAAACCCACCTTTTCCTTAAAGCCCTCCAGTCCCCCACCTAATTGTCCTCCTCCCAGTCTCCGCCTACCCCCCTCCCACTCCTGCCCTCCCTCCTGTCCCCCTCTTACCTCCCTCCTTTTCTTTCTCCTCTCCCCCCCTCTCCGTCTCAGCCTCCATTCTCCCCATTCCATCTTCCTACCTTTGCGTCTCTGTCCGTCCTACCCTCCCCTTAGATTGTACACTCCTTCGAGCAGGGCCTCCTTTCCCTCTGTTCTCTACCACCTTAACTCTGCTCTCGAGCTCCTTGTCTCTTCCACAAGGTCCTCCTGCCCTTCTACCCCTCTCTCTACCCTGCTGGGGGCTCTCATCTCTCATCTAGCTGTACATTGAGCTTCTGAGTTACTGTGCTTTTTGTTAACTGTACCGTGCTGTCTCACCCTGTATCGTGTTTCTGTCTGTCGCTGTACGGCGCTACGGATACCTAGTGGCGCCCTATAAATTAAAATTAATAATAATAATAATAATAATAATCTCGCTCTCAAGAAAATTTATAAATTGCGTGGTATCCTTTACTGCACACATAACCTGGATCAGACACTGAACACCCGAAGTAACACAACTGACTCCTTAAAACCCAAATCTGTGTTGAGTTAAATCATTGTTGTACTAAACACTAACTATTGCAATTTCTTAAAGTATCCTTGCTGCATTTCAAACAAAGGGCTCTACATACCAGAGGGTGAGAAATCGAGCTTACAGCTCACCCGCGCAGGCTCCGTAGAGCTGAATGTGATCCTCCGGAGCAAACGGATATTTTTCGCTGTAGCGTTTAAGTATCGATCAGCTGCCATGACAGTAAAATAATATGAAATAATGGAGATAAGTAACTTTTACCGCACCCAATAATGCGCAACATCTTCACAGGTTTTAACAATTGAATGAAACTCTTTGTGTCTGTCTGTAATCTTAATTAAAAGTGGTAGCAAGTTTCTCACTGTTGCGATGCAGATGGATGACAAGCGCATGAAGATATGGAATTGAATTATTCAAGATGGAAATTGTTTTTTTATCGGTGATTATTTGCACCAGCGTTCGTGAGTAATTGAATTGCCCCCTGACCGTTGGGCTACAGTCCATGTATTCTGGTAATCATGCATTAAGTCAAATAAAAAGAAAAAAATATGAACTCACACAACAAAATGTTAAAAACAAAATAAGTGGAACAGTTGAACCATGTCCTGGAGAAATCCATTCCTATTACCTACAGCAGTCCTTAAAGGTTGTGGGGTACTGTAACATAATGCGACGCAGCATCAAGACTTAGGTCTGGGGTAACCCGCATTGTCTGCGAGCTTTACGCATCATTATAAACTCATATCCACCACGTTGTCTGCTCCGGTCCCAGTTAGTATTCAATAGGGCAGAATACTAATTGCATTACTAAGCATCTGGCACATTAGTCTGAATTATATATACAGTCATTTCATCCTCATTATCCCCTAAATCATACAACTGCCTGGATAAATTCATTATGACGGCATATTAAGTTTGTACGTTAGGCATATTTAAAAAGGATGCAAGTGACTGTAGCACAGTATGATAAAGCATTAGGCTGTGATAGCTCGAGTATATAAATGCTTAGGGCTAGGTTTACTAAAGAACAGTCTGGTATGCGGTTTGCAAACCGTCATTTATCTGTTGCAGTTTTCAGTTCCAGCCCGCAGGATTTACTATTAACTAAAACTGAGGCTGCATCCAATGTCTTGTGGTTTCCAAACCCCTAAACCGTATGTGGACAAGAAACAGCAGGCATCAGACTCGAGCCCAGTTCTTTAGGGGGGAAGGAGTGAGAAGTGGGGTGCTACTTATTTAACTGAACAAGAGGCGCTTCCTATAATTTTATTAATAATGAGGCACTAATATTTATTTTATTAATAACAATGGCATGAATATTTAATTACCCTGGTACCCAACGGCCAAGGATACCAGAAGGGGCCTAGTGCTACTCAGGATTGGGCCAGTTATCTCTAGGTATGGGGGCTTGATAATGTTTTGCCCTGCCCTTCTAGAGGACCAGAACAGATGATTTAGAAATGGAAGTGGGGAGGTAAATTTTATTGTTTGCTTTTTTTTATTTTGAACAGGCGAGATAGCTCAAACAGCATACAGTTTATAATCTCTCAGCTATCAGGTCTTTTTTCTTTTTTACTAAAAAAAGGGTGGCGTTTTGCCCTGTGGTTCGGTTTCTATACCTCCCACGTATAACATTTGGGATGGAGGTTTTAAACCATGTGGTTTACAAATAAGCGCTTTGATGTGTGGTTTACTAAATCGCTCGGTTTACAAACCTCGCGTCAGATTGGGCGAAAACCTGCAGTTAGTTAATTCACCCCCGTAAAATAAAATGAGGATAGCTACAAGAACGTCCTTTGTCAATTGGAATTTCTAAGATGTGTCCACCAGATGGACCGTTCTTTAGTATATTTGGCCACAGTAGAAGGTTGCCTAGTGGATATTTGTGAGTAACCATATTAAAAGATCTGGGGTTACACACTGATGAGGGAATGGTCAGTGCATGTCCTCAAATTGCCATCTTCATTCAACATTTGGCATCAACTGTAATAAGAGTCTCCTTCTTCACCGGAGGTTCCAGAGTATGTTGGAAGATGATTTATTTTATGTCATTTCTGGGCCATGGTAAGTAGAAGTGCACAATTATTATCATGTTGATTGGTGCATGTTGCAACTTTACAAATATCTTACTCTTATCGAGCCTCTCTGCTCAGCAGACACATTACAATTTCTTTGCAGTTTTCCAGAATTGCAGTGGCTCAATGGAAAGTCTGTAGCAGGTAGCAATGCCGAAGGTGGAAAAATGTTGAATGCACAGGTACTTATATAATAATACTCTGATCTAGCAATGTCAAATCCCGATCGCAGATAAAGAAAAATATGTCAAGTGACTCTCGTGTAAAAACTGCTCACAATGACATGGGGTTAACTATCCCTATTCAGTGAATACAATATCCATTAAGTTTGACTTTGGTCTAAACTTCTAATGATGCATCAATTGTCAGCAACAAGTTCTACTAACACTAGGGTGGCTGAGGAAATGGAAAAAATACATGAACTTGACAGAAGATATAAAGGATTTCATATAACTGCCACCCACCTTTTCTCTGGTTGAAGTTTATATCATTATATAGCAAAGGACATTTGCTATATAATAAGATGTATAACATTAGACGGATGTTTCCTTGGATTTATGTAAGGAAAATACTCTCACTCTGGCACAGATAAACGTGTCCTAGCATTGATATAATTCCTGTAGGCATTTCAAAAAGAGGTATAAATAAGTGCATAAAACACACATAACTTGCCTGGTAAAATAGGCAATTTTTGCTGAACTAATTTTAATTTGGTGTGCTGGGAGTTTCCAGTTTTCTGGGGCAATCCCACCCTATATTCCTAGTATTTATTTATAGCAGGACAAGTTACAGCTGTATGATGTTAAGCAGGACTTATCCTATACACATTGCACTTACATCAAAAAGTCCCTTTAAGGTATATGGACTTTTTCCCTTGAAGAAGTCCGTATACCTTAATGGGACAAAACGCGTTGGGTTTGGCTGCTTGTCTATTTCGTTCTTCTCAGAAGTCTTCAGTTTGTTCTTGTGGAAATCATGTGATTGTTGAGGACCTGATGAGTATTCTTTTAAACATTTTTGAATCCAACCCTATGCTGGCCCACCGGGGCTGTTTGAAGAAGAATTGGGGAGACCTCATGCTATTTGTCTCCCTGATTTTTCTCCAACCAGCACTAGGGTTAATATGACTGGGGAGGATGTTTAGTGTCGGCATTGTGACTGTCGGCATTTTCACTGTCAGCAATCACAATGTCTGTATTTTATCTGTGTCATGGAAACCGAAATACAGGCATTTAACCTGTCGGCATTTTCATGTCGTCAGGATACGTTTCTGTATTTCTTCCGTCTGAAAAATGACTACCACCGATATGCACATCTTTGAAAAACCTCTACTACATAGACATTTTATATATCACCCGTGTAAAGGTACACAGAAACATTTCTAGAAGAACCTAAAGGGAGCTACCTGATGGCACTGTTAATGCTGGTCAAACACAGGTGTTGTGTTAAACAAAAAAAGCATTATTGCATTATCTTTCTACTTTTTTTCTTGTTACATGTCAACGTCCCGGCTTTGTAGAGTTGAAAAGTAAAGGATAAAAGTGGATCATCAGATCATATAGATGAGCTCAATTCCACTAATCTTTATGGTACATGATTCTCGTGAGGAAGGACATTAGTAAAAATGTCAATATTGTACTAGGAGACATTTTATTCTTTATAGAGATATAAAGAAACCTTCCCTCGACCCATCCTCTCTCCCCAACTATTACCCTATATCTCTGCTTCCCTTTGCTTCTAAAATTCTCGAACGACTTGTCTCCAATTGTCTCACCCACTTTCTCTCTTCCCATTCTCTTTTTAGCCCTCCTCAGTAGGGCTTCTGTACCCTGCACTCAACTGAAACTGCACTCAGAAAAGTAACAAATTACTCTCAGCTAATTTCAAAGGTCACTTATCTCTTCTTGTACTTCTCGACCTCTCTGCTGCTTTTGACACTGTTGATCATCCTCTTCTCCTTACCACTCTTCCCTCCCTAGGTCTTTGCGAAACAGCTCTCTCATGGTTTGCCTCCTACCTTTCTGGCCGCTCTTTTAACATGTCTGCTTCTAGCTCTTCCTCCCCCCTTTCCCCTTTCTATTGGAGTCCCACAAGGCTCTGTTCTTGGCCCTCTGCTCTTCTCTCTCTACACCACTTCTCTCGTTGAACTCATTCAATCATTTGGCCTCCAATACAACCTCTATTATGATGACACGCAAATCTATCTTTCCTCCCCTGACCGCTCTCTCGCCTTCCTAACCCAGGTATCTAGCTGTCTCTCTGCTGTAACTACCTGGATGTCACAGCGCTTCCTGAAACTCAACATCTTCAAATCAGAGCTGATTATTTTTCCTCTTGGAAATGTTGCTATCCCTCCTAATATATCCCTCTTGGTTGATAACATCACTTGTCCTGTCACCCAACCCCACTTCCTTGGAGTCACCCTTGACTCAGACCTCAGCTTTACCCCGCATAACCAGTCCCTCACCAAATCCTGCCACTTTCTCCTCCGTAACATCATGAAAATCCATCCGCTTCTCTCTCAGGAAGCAACCAAAATCCTGGTCCATTCACTCATCATTTCTTGTCTCGCCTATTGCAACCTTCTTCTCACTGCCCATCCCGACTCTCACATTTTTGACCTTCAAACCATACAGAATGCTGCTACTAGACTTATCTTCCTCTCCCGCAGCATCTCTTCTTCTCCTCTGCGTAAATCCCTTCATTGGCTCCCTATCCTTTCAGAATTCAGTTCAAGCTCCTTAACCTCACTTGCAAAGCCCTTATCAACACTTCTCCCCTTTACATCTCTGACCTGTCTCGAGGTACATACCTACTCGGTCACTACGCTCTGCCTCTGACCTCCATCTCAGTTCCCCTCTCATTACCTCCTCCCATACTCGCCTCCAAGACTTCTGCCGTGCTACCCCAAATCTTTGAAACTCCCTACCCTGACTCACTCAACTCTCCCTCCACCTTCAGTCCTTCAAACGCTCACTCAAAACTCTTGGAAAAGCTAACTAAGCGAAACGCGCGTAGGCGTTCGCTCTGTGTGTCTAAAACTCTAACCTTGTAGGCAGCACTCAATAATTTGCTCCTCAAATATTTAAAACAATAATTAACACATAAGAATGTACGGGGATCTTGAACTCATCAGCGCTCCTACATAGCAGGATCAGAGGGCTCATGAGATATACTGCTATGGATATATAACCTTTATTAGGCTTAGGTGTATCAACCGTTCCTCTCCCTACTATATTAGCGGTTAATCAACCAATTATAGTGGTCATTAGGGAATCCTACCCTTTACGTATTAGACCCTACATTTAGGTGCTTCAGATTAAAATTCATCTATTCAATAGCGACTAGTGCGCTTATAGGCAGACTTAAAGGTATATTCCTCTACCTCATAGCACTTACTAATGGGAGTAGTGTATAGTTGATACATGTTTGGGTATAACCCTGGGAAGGTTTTTTCCTGTCTATTTGCTACTACCAGTTGACTATATATACATAGGCTTTATGATTTCCAACTGATTCATGAGAGAAGTGTATAGTCAACACATAAACTGGGTATAACCCTGGAAAGGTGTTTCTCTATTTATTTGTTACTATCAGTTGAAAACATGTATACAGTCTTTATAATTGCCCACTGATCCATTTATGCATATTATATGACTTATTACCTACCAAGAGTTAGACCACAGAGTCCCCTGCAGTTGATCTGCAATTTTACACAACACTGTTTTTGTCTTGTTTTTAATATTTCGCATAGCTTTTTTGTTTCGTTAGGATGATCCATTTTTAATACATACCTATAAAGTATATATTTTTTATTTCTATCGTTGCCCATCCATTTATCCTGGAGTGCCCCGTTACATAACCTTTGTCCTGTATCTCTCCCTTTCCCTTTTGCTGCCCACTCAAAACTCACCTCCTAACCATTCTATCCATTGCCTCCTCTTCCTTGTCTGCCATCTCCATCTCTTCCCAGTTGGTCCTACTGTCTCTCATCACCCCTCCTCTAGAATGTAAGCTCTTGCAGGCAGGGTCATCTCTACCTATTGTCCCACGTCAGTCTGCTTTCTGACATCCTCGTTCATCCTGCCTCATCTATTGCTGCACTCTGTGTGAGTCTTCGTGGAATTACTCACACTCATTTGTGCTACTTATATGTATTATTTATTTGTTACTTGCTCCTGTATCTGGCGCTATGGATTCTGTGGCACCTCATAAATACATTTTATTTATATATAGATAATATTCATAGGGGGTTTTAAATAAAGTGAGCCCAGCACAATGAAGCATGTGTTTATGTCAAAAGACAATAAGAATTTAAAATAGACATATATTAGCTTAATCGAGGAGAATGTGATCACCTGACTGGACATATTGAGTGCTCTCTAATTTGTTTTTTAGAGTTGGCTTTGAATATTCTATTTTGTGCAGTTATTTCAGATACATTGTGTTGTAATACTTTAGGCTTGTGCAGTAAGGGTAGCATGGTGGCTCAGTGGTTAGCACCTCTATGGGGTCATGAGTTCGATTTCCAACCAGGCAGTCTGTTTGTAATTATTATTATCCCTGTATTTTTGCATGGGTTTCCTCCCACATGATTTTTTAATGTTTTATGGTGCAATTGTCAGTGAAGACTCCGCACTCAGATATTTTTTACACTATAATATAAGCATGAGTCAAACTTTCCAAGACCAAAGGTCAGAAGAGGTAATTTAACAAAGAGATTAACACAGTTGGAAGGAGAGTGGAAAAGTTGAGCTTCCACAAGAAGATGCAGTTCAGCGATTTATTGTATTACTTAAGGCTAAAAGAATTTTTAATTAAAGGGGATGAAAAATGAGAGATGAAAAGTCGCCCCCTCTAGTTTCTCTGGTGGTTTGAAAAGAATGTCGGAGTTGAAATCAGCAGAATTGATGCGTCTAGCATTTGGCCGAAACTTACAATATAAACAGTATTACATAAAAAGAAAACTAAAAATAAGTTTTACAAACTAAGATTTCAGAAGTTTATTAGAACTAAAGATATTTGAGATAAAATTGTGATTAGGATAGATTTCCTATCTATAATCACTAAACACTCCGCAGCCAAACGTTTTTAGGGGTTACTGTAGCAAACATCCTACAAAGGAGAAGTGGTGATGACGCTCATAGCAACCAATCAGATTCTAGCTATATTTTTCTATAACAGTGATGGGCAACCTAATACACATCATCATCATCATCATCATTTATTTATATAGTGCCACTAATTCCGCAGCACTGTACAGAGAACTCATTCACATCAGTCCCTGCCCCATTCGAGCTTAAAGTCTAAATTCCCTAATATAGACACACACTCACACACAGACAGAGAGGGGGACAGACAGACAGACAGAGACTAGGGTCGATTTTGATAGCAGCCAATTAACCTACCAGTATGTTTTTTGGAGTGTGGGAGGAAACCGGAGCACCCGGAGGAAACCCATGCAAACACAAGGAGAACATACAAACTAGACACAGATAAGGCCATGGTCAGGAATCAAACTCATGACCCCAGTGCTGTGAGGCAGAGGTGCTAACCACTGAGCCACTGTGGTGTGGCCCCATAATCACGGTAATAAGCTTAAACAAACCATTTAACAAAATGAAGAGACCTCAATCTGCAAAAACATATCAGCAGACATTTTAAATGTCATTAGCTATAACAAACACATCTGATAATAATAAAGGAAGGAGCTAGGGGCCACAGGTAAAAGCTTGGAGGGCCACTTGTTGTCCATCACATTTCCAGAATGTTCTAAATAAATTATAGCTATATTCTGATTGGTTGCTATGGGCAAAACCTATATTTTTTATTTTTAGAAGGTTTACTACATCTTCCTCTTAGGGGAATATTTACTAAACTGCAGGTTCGAAAAAGTTGAGATGTTGCCTATAGCAACCAATCAGATTCTAGTTTTCATGTATTTAGTACATTCTACAAAATAACAGCTAGAATCTGATTGGTTGCTAGTGGCAACATCTCCCTTTTTTAAACCTGCAATTTAGTAAATATACCCCTTAGTCTTTCATTTTTGCTGCAAATAGCTGATATAAGAGAACAACAAAGCAATAAAACATCAAAAGAATATCCCTGTGTCATGTTCTGTCAAAGTATGAAAACCTTTACATCTACAGTATATTTTTTAATGCTAGTAGTTCTTTATATAAGGCATCTTGTATTTTAGGCTTAGCAGTCCTTGACGTGGTTTAAAGGATTGAATTAATCTATTAATCAAATTGATAGTTAGTAAAACTTCTCAAACTCGACAGGCATTGTAGTTCCCTCTACATGAACTCTGCTAACCGACCAATCAGCACGTCAAGAAATATTAACCATCCACAAGCTCTATAAATCAAAGCCAAACGAGCCTGACGTGCTATGACGATGGAGCGTGAGCGCAGTCAGCGCGGCCCTGAATGATATACGATCGTTACAGGCCGCCAAGTGTGACAGAGAAGTGAGAGTCATGGAGTGTAACATAGAACGCAGCCAAGTCAAGCAGTTGCTTATCTCCACAGCACGAACGTGTCAAACAACGCGCAGCCACTCAAACACGTCAAACAAATCAACCGGTGTTTAAGCATTGATGCTTCATGTCCACAGCGTTACTCCAGGAAATCACAAAGAGTCTGGAAGAGATCCAGTGGTTTGTGTGCATGTTGTACATGTCGCTGTGTATGACTGGCAGAGGGGTTTGTGGATATTTTTGTCTTGTGTTGTTTTTAAATATTATAATGTTGTGTTCTCTTGTTCCTTAATAACACACACATTTACATTTGCACTTACACCTGTAATTAGTACACATTTATCAAGGTTCTAATCCACATGTATTTATTAGTAAAAGGTATTAGGGATTACTTAAACATAGATAATATCATAGTAAAGGTATTATTGGTTCAGGTTCTTTAAAAGGTAAATAATTTGGTCTCATATTAAAGCTTATTTCACCAGCATTAAGCCGTTTCGACAGAATACCGATCACATCTAGCGGTCGCTAGTTATGAGCAATATGGGATTAATATTCAAGAGTACATTGTTTATGGGTCAGTTTAAACTGGTTATTCGGCGGAAAGACATGTAGGCAAATCAAATGAACTGACCTATGACCAGCAGACAACTGGAACATCGTTAACTCTGGGCCAATGAAGACCTCTCTTAGTGCTATCTGCGTACATAGTGACATCTTCACTGTTTATGTCAATTCAAGCTGCATATGCCAGTGTTAGATCTCTCTCTTCCTGATAACAAGGCTGAACATGGACCTGAGCCCAGCACGCGCTTGTGCAATGTATTGGGTTTATAATTTCCTGTTTATTATTATCTTTTATTTAATATATTGTTTGCGCATCATCATGGTTTGCTGCTATCCTGCTATCTTTAGCTAATAAATCACTTAGTGCGTCTGAACCACAATAATCGCATTGGACAATATTTATTGGTAGCGACAAGACAAACAGTACAATATATATCTATAATATAAAAGCCTAGTGGCGTGTGTTAGTCTGTGTGTGGAAAAAAAAAAACCAAGCTGCAGCGCCACCTGCTGGGCGGAGTTATACACTGACCTACTAAATTCTTAGTGTGTGTGGAAGAAAAAATTCAGAAAGGGCTGCAATTTGGTATACTATAGATGTTTTTAATTTGTTAATTTAATTTGTTAATTGTTAAAAGTGTTTATAAAGATTTAAAAAATATATATATATATTTCTTGAAGGAGAAGTGACAGTTGGGAGTGGTTGTTGGTTGCCGGGGGTGACAGTGTGGAGTGGTTGGTGGTTGCCGGGGGTGACAGTGGGGAGTGGTTGGTGGTTGAGGCCTGGGCTATGGCCCAAATGCATGACAAGAACCTTTTTAACACCTTAAGTAGCTTGATTTGACTAGAATGCATGAGTATCATGCACGGGTTAACTTGTATATATATATATATATGTAAAACAGGGATACTCTGCACTCTGAAAACACATAATTAATGCTGTACCAAGTACTGTTCTATATTAAAAACAGGGAGTTTTAGTTCCACATATTGCAATATATGTTAAGCTGACCAACTGACGCCAAAGTCTTCCCATTCTGGTCAGTCCTAACATGATCACATACTATGCTATTTTATCTGGGCTTAAGACTTAACTGCACACAGCTTTTAAAGACAAGTGTTTCCCAAGCAGCCTTGGGAGACCTGGGACTCACCTGACACAAGTTGGAATTAATTAATGTAAAGAATGGGGTGCAAGAGTCATGGGACTTATATTGTATAAACAAAAACAGACATAGATCCTCTGCACTCTCCATGTACAGACTGGGGTGCAAGAGGCAAAGTAAAAGTACTTAGTACAGCATTAATTATGTGTTCGGAGAGTGCAGAGTATCCCTGTTTTATGTCTATGCAATGTGGGCAACCTCCTCTTGCACCCCAGTCTGTACATGGAGAGTGCAGAGTATCTACGTCCGTTTTTGTTTCTATCTATCTATCTATCTATCTATCTATCTACTATCTATATATATATCTATCTATCTATCTATCTATCTATCTCTATCTATCTATATGTATATATATATATATATATATATATATATATATATATATATATATATACACAGCAGCTAAAGCAGCATATGTGTCCATTTCTGTTTTCGGCCAGCAGAGAATGATAATTCTATATAAATATGTATGTATGTATATATATATATATATATATATATATATATATATATATATATATCTTAATTTCTTGTGGGTTTATAATATACTCTTCTCTGCTTTTGCCATGTAAATGACTGCTCGGTCAGTACATGCTAACTAGGTGCAGACAATGTGATGAGAATAAAATGCATCTATCTGCTGTATATATGAGATACACAATACTGAAATGCTGAAAAACTGTAAATGTAACTAAATGTAACACCCCTCTGCCTGGGACTGAGGCTGTACACTGTTCACTGTTTTACTCTTTGGTACGCGGCTACTTATTCACCATCCGCTTATACATCAGTTATTTATGGTTGCACACCATATTTCAGCGCTTCTTGTTTATGACTTATATATATATATATATATTATTGTTAATACACATTTGCTTTTGACCTTTCTACATGTATTTTTTTTCCTTCAGATAGAATACACAATTGCACATGATGTATTTTGCAACCTTCTGTCAACATCAATATGATAAATTGGGACTTAATTCATCTCTTCAGGTGGTTTCAGGTCATTTAATCTGACCAGGGGATCTGTTTTGGCTACTTGTTGTGTTTGAGTTCTGGATCATGACCACGAACTTTGGAATTCTTAACCATGTCTGATACTGTTTTAAAATTTGGGCAATGCCCGTTACTGTTAAGATCTTGACCATGCCTTGGAATGACTGGAGTTGAGCTGAGCATAGAACAGCATCCAGATAAAGTATGAGTGGCCCCATATACTGGGTAAGTATCTTAGCTACAGAAGGATGAGGTACTGGGTAGCTGGATGGATGGATTATGTGGTTAGTCCCATTCAGTTAGTCTCTGCTCCAGGGGTAATTGTATCACAATTTGATTAACTTGCAAGAATACATTAATATCTCCTCAAACAGTTATATCTGAAGAAAATAGGAAAGAAAATAGTACAATGTTATTGGTATACAGCAGGATGAAGTAAGCTGAAGAAAGAAGAAACTCAGGAAACTATATGGACAAAAGTATTTGTTAATTATTGAATTGACGTGTTTCAATCAGACCAGTTGCCAGAGGTGTATAAAATCAAGCACCTAGCTATGCAGTCTCCATTTGCAAACATTTGTGATACAAAATGGGTTGTTCTGAAGAGCTCAGTGACTTCAAGCGTGGTACTGTGATAGGATGCCACCTTGCAATAAGATGGTGAAATTTTACTATTAAAAAGTGGAAACGTTTAGAAACAACAGCAGCTCGGCCACGAAGCGGAAGACCATGTAAAGTCACAGAGCGGGGTCAACTACTGCCAAGGTGCATGGTGCGTAAAAGTCGTCAGCGCTTGCTGATTCCATAGCTGAACTTCCACCGGCATTAATGTAAGTACAAAAACTGTGCGGTGGGAGCTTAATGGAATGGGTTTCCATGGCCGAGCAGCTGCATGCAGCCTCACATCACCAAGACCAATGCCAAGCGTCGGATGTAGTGGTGTAAAGCACACCAACACTGGACTGTGGAGCAGTGGAAACGTGTTCTGTGGAGTGATGGATCCCGCTTCTCTGTTTGGCACTCAGATGGGTGAGTCATTGTTTGGTGGATGCCTTGAGAATGTTATCTGCCTGACTGCATTATGCCAACTGTGAAGGTTGGTGGAGGAGAGATAATGGTATGGGGCTGTATTTCAGGGTTTGGGCTAGGCCCATTATCTCCAGTGAAGGGCAATCTTAATGCTTCAGCATACCAAGTCATTTTGGACAATGCTATGTTTCCAACTTTGTGGCACCAGTTTTGGGAAGGCCCTTTTTTATTTCAACATGACTGTGCCCCAGTGCACAAAGTAAGAACTACAAAGACATGGTTTGATGAGTTCGATGTGGAAGAACTTGACTGGCCCACACAGAGTCCTGACCTCAACCCCATTGAACACCTTTGGGATGAACTGGAACAGATATTGCAAGCTAGGACTTCTCATCCAACATCAGTGTCGACCTCATAAATGCTCCACAGAATGAATGGGCACAAATTCCCTCAGAAACACTCCAACATCTTGTGTAAACCCTTCCAAGAAGAGTGGAAGCTGTCATCTCTGCAAAAGGGGGACCAACTCCATATTAAAGTATATGTATTTGAATACAATGTCATTACAGTCCCTGTTGGCGTAATGGTCAAGCTTCCAAATACTTTTGTCCATTTAGTGTATGCATATATATATATATATATATATATATATATATATATATTATATTAAATAAAAAAATGAGTGAATGAATGAAGTAGCAATACATTAATTTAAATAGCAAGATTATAATGTAGCTTATAAGAAAACCAAGCAGGCATTTACTTTTATTAGTCTAATCCTGCGCTATTTATACTAAATTATTAAATAACCTTTTTTTTTGCTGTTAACCTTAAAATGATGCAATGCAGTTTACTCAAGTTAATTAAGTGTTAAATAAGTCTTATTCCCAGTCCGAAACGCAGAGAACTCTTAAGTCGATCATAATGTGTTACCAGTTAAAACATGAAAATAAAACACTGTTTATTGCGCTGAAACGTTGGGACAATGGCTGCTAATTAGAACAAATTATTCTAAAAAGCACTTTTATGTATTGAATATTGTAAAGTTCACCAAATCATTGTAACAGCCTGTAAAAACCTCCTCTCTTTGTTACTGATGGCCTTTAATTTAGTTATCCATGCATGACGGCTCAATCCTTTATGCAGCATCACAATCGAAGTGAAGCCAAAGACAGGCTTTGTACAATATTGCATGCATTAACGTGTGACCTTTATAATGCCAAGAATTCATTTCATCTGGAGACCTGCATGCCCACTTGGGAATTAAATAATTGGAGCAGTTAGATATCGCTGCCTATTAATCAGCAGTAAAAAGGACATTTAGTGAAAGAGTTCTAGTATCTTAAGTGTTTCTTCAGATCAGACACACTGTGAAATTAAAGATTTGCAAAAACAAAGGAGGTTGTTACCAAAAAAAAAAAAAAAAAAGAAATACTAACTGTTATTCCAAAGCATAGCAACAAACTCCAAATATACAGTGATACTTCTATCCGTGGCTTACAGAAAGAGAGCTTTTGTGTGGATATTATATTTGCATAAAGATGAATAAAAGATTTTGTAAATTTTTGGAATTCAGGAGATTGTTTGAATGTCGTTAAACAATTTGCAAACCAAGTAAATTCAGTAAATTGCTATCAATATTCGTTTTATGGGGCACTGCTAAAAATAGTATTTTAAAATGTTTGAACAATAAATTCTTTAAAAAAAATAATGGATTAAACTGGAATATAACTTAAATGTTTCCACAGTAGCCCTTCTCCCACCAAGTAGGAGACCTGTAATCATCACACCTTGGTAACCACAGATAGACATTGATTGGTTTGGATCATGCATCTATCTGGGTGTTTATATTATAATTAAAAAGTGGGTGGGGTTAGTACAGTGCAGTACTCACAATACAACACCTCCCAAACTGACTAATTATATGATCTTACTGTGTCTGTTTTATCACAGTATCAGAAATTATTTGGTGATCCACTCATCTCAAAGCATATGTACAAATGAAGTAAGCTTGATTTCAGAGTTTTGTTCCCCTGGGTGAATTACCATCAATTTTATTTAAATGAATAAGAGTATCTGTGACAGAGCAAAGCATAATATTCACTGAAGTCTACTCCAACTGTGCATAAAGGCATTAACTGGATCGTGTCCCAAGGCATCTGGACAATACGTGTAGATCTAATCTTGCCCATTATAAGAATAATGTAGACTGTATTCATAGATCAAGACTATACTCTGTGAAAGTCCCAGCAAATGTCTGTGTGTTAGATCCTATGCAAATCATAGTGTGACAGCCGTACTAACACTTGTACAACAGTGACATTTGTTATCATTTCTGAAAGACTCTAAGGGGTGTATTTACTAAACTGCGGGTTTGAAAAAGTGGAGATGCTGTCTATAGCAACCAATCAGATTCTAGCTGTCATTTTGTAGAATGCACTAAATAAATGAAAGCTAGTATCTGATTGGTTGCTATAGGCAGCATCTCCACTTTTTCAAACCCGCCGTTTAGTAAATCTAGCCCTAAAAGTCATACGTCAACAGAGACATGGTGGAATGCTACGGTCAATGGGTGTTGTGGTGGGGGGTAAAACTTAACACCAAATTCCTGCAGCAGAATTTTTGCTGCCAACATGCGAAATGTGATAAATATTTTCTTGAACGGTTTTGCAAATCTATCTATTTGTGAGAAATGCAAATGCCGTAAATCCTGTGAATTATAAGCATCCAATTTACCAAGCAGCCGGTCAGTGTATTCTCAATGGTTTCTACATCCCAGAGACAAGCCATCAATAAATACATGAATCAACAGGTACCACGTAAGTCTCTTTTAAGGTCTGTATAGGAAATGACGGGACGTTGCAGACATGACCACAAGCACAACGTGGATGCTGCTAAATGACAAAACCGTTCAGCAGGTAACACTTTAATAATATCCGGCTCGTGGTTACTTGCACCACAGGGGGATTTCCATTCCCTGAATTAAACGAAGAACAGATTCCATCTCCACACTGCTCAATGGGTGATGTAAATGTATCAGTGTTAACATCTGACAAATAAAATATATTCTCTGCACTAAGCGTCAGATGCTGTTTATTCATATTGGGCCTGATTTAGATGTAGATTTTGCACCTTTGCAGAGAATGTTGCTCTGCAGAGGAGGAAATATATAAAATATACAGACAGATTTTGAGAGTTGGGAGGGAGAGCATCCTTGTTTAACTCTAAATGGCAGGATGAAAATAAATCTGCTAATGACGTTCATCACCAAGGGTTGTAGGTCTATATTTTCTGCTACTGTTTGTGAAAATATTGTCTTATTAGCTCCCTTTATGCAGAAGTTACTAATACAAACACCTACGTTATTACACGCACATTGAGTTATTACCATCTCGTTAATGAGTGTATCACCATAAAAAATAAATGTGTCAATGTCTTCAAAAATAAAATTTTACTTGATGTTGTAGAATTGCTAGAGGTGTCAAACTTGACTATTCTCTAATTTAGGGCATACTTGCCTACACTCACAGAATTTCGGGGAGCCATACTTGACTCCCGGGAGAGTAGTTATCCTCCCGGACATAATGGAGACAGAGCAGGGGGTGGGGCTTAATAACGCGAAATTGCATCATTAAGCCCCACCCGCTGCTATGAAATGCAGTGAATTTAGCCCCTCCTAGCAGGGGGCGTGGTTAGGGTGATGCAATAGCGTCACCTCTCCCCCTCCTACCCCTGTCACATGACCTCTCCTCAGGGGTCTTTGAACTTTAGTTGCAAGACCCAAAATAAGTTTGCTAATTGGCCTCCTCCAAATTTTGCTGCGCTGGGGCAAACGCAGGATTTGAAGAGGAGGGTTTCCACACCATGCCACCAGTGGGCGGGACCAGCATGCATTGGGGCGTGGCTATAATTTTAGACAGTGCTTGGCTGCTCTCCAACTCTTCCTATCCCCATAATATACATGGGCAATGCTGCGTGCACTACTGTTAAGTGCATGCAGCTCTCCCCTATTTCAAGCAGAGCCATGTGAAGCGGGGGCAGGGTCCAGCCACCTCAATTATACAGTGCCCCAGGTTTGGAGGGGGTTTCCAGGCACTAGGAACCCCCCCCCCCCTCGGTTTGCCTATGCTGCGGGACCCAGCAATGTTGTGTTCTGTCCCTGTCTATGGATATATTATAGCATAAAATACTTGTGATTACCTTTTTCAAGAATATTCCAACTTCTATGATGAAAGTATACAACTACACTATACGTTTCAAGATATTAATACCAAAATATGTTATTACTCCAGACATGTAATAGATACTATCAGTATCTTTCTCCTCAACGTTCATTTCTTTTTATGTACAGTATCAGTCTGCATGCTCAGATAAGAGAGGAGCAGAGGTTGTATTCAAAGTTATTACAAAATGAGAACTGTAAATGGGACAAATAAAAGACTGATTTGATGCAAATGTTGATAAAACAGACTTTGGAAACCGAAGTTTCACTCACTTTCTGTAAGTTCATTTATAACTAAGCAGCGTCTGCAGCAGAGGAGAAAAGAAATATTAAATCTATCAAGAAATTGACTCAGTCTGTGAGTTCTTCAGCTTATAAAGTAACTTATTTAAAGCATTATGCGGCTTACTTTTGCTTACTGGAATTACTCATGATGCTTAAAATAGGATTTCTGCTTGAAAACATCTGCTTCAAACTCAGAAACACACTGTTACTGTCAATTAACGCGACTGACAATTCTTAGCTACTTCTGCAAATGTTAAGAAAAGTCTGTGTAAAGTACAGTTTGTTTAAATGATTACAGATGTTGCTAAGAAGTATCAGTCCATAAGAACCTATGTGTGAAATGGCAGCAAATGTGTGTTTCTCAGTTTTAAGCAGTCAATTTCAGTCAGGAGTCACATTTTAAGTTTTAGGAGTCATCCCTGTAAATTGTAATACCCAGCATAATGATTTTAATTTGGCACAAACATTTTTGACTGGAATCACTCTTTAAGGTTTATTGGACGTTTATGTGACTTTGAAATACTTAAATTGTTCAACAAAACCTCATTACTATATGTCAATATAACAGATGCCAATTTTGGTTCTGAAATTAAGTATCAGCTATTGCAGAAAATCCCCTTTACATTCTGTACTAATCAGTTGCTGATTATTAATTTACTGATCTCATTAGAAATGTGAAACACATTGTTCCATTATAGCAATATCTCAATTTATTTCACTTATTAACCATGAACGTAAATACATTATTAAGCATTGACAAAGTTCTCCACTGCACCATTATTAAAAAAATTGTGATGGATATTTCCCCTCACATCACAGATAGCAAAAGTTACATACCCTAGCTACTGGAAAGCTGAGCTGCTAAAGGTCAAAAAGCTCAAATAACATATCATATCATGTCAGTGAGAATTTCTGCAACAATGACCTTGCTGTGGTCATGACCTTGTATATGACTGTATGAATGCATATGAATGTACCAACATTTAAAAATTTAAAAACCTAGATTTTAATGTGGGTGGTGGTGGTATTAAATACTTATTATTCTTGGTTCTGTCTCCTACAGTATCCTCTCACTATTTACATTTAGGCTTGGTACGCGATATACAAATCTTCTCCCGATTCAATATTCTTAATGATTTTACTAGCGAATAAATAAAAAAAAAAATTCCCGATCAGCAGCCGATTCATGTGTACACACTATACACGTTTTACAGGATTTACCTTCAGATCGACGCTCTTCATCTGTCATTGGCTGAAAAGATCCTGACTCTGCTCCACTCCATAGAGATCTATGGACACTGCCGGACCTGAGTGCTTACACACTGCAGGATTGGAACGACAACGTTCCATCATTGAATGAGATTTTTAGTCCGGTTATAAAATCAAATGAAACGATACGATGGGCTTTGGAACGATATTCCTTCATCATTGGAGTGTACACACTAATACGATCTTAGGCCAAACGGTTTATCGTTTGATTGGCTCGATAATCGGCTGAAAACACTGAAGTGTCTCCCCAGCCTTAGTCTTGCTTACAACATTATTTAAGCTTTGGATGCCATATGGTCATGTTAAAGGCTTGATTTAATTTCTTCTATATGCCTCAGAGGGCCTCCAGAATGGTTGCAAAGACACTCCACGGCTTAGCAACATCACATATCTTTCCTCACACCCCTTAGAGGTACCATGTTGGGGTATCATACTACCCAGTGTGCACAGACATAGTGGCCTATGGCTTTTAAATGAATCGGCCCCTTAGAATCCTGTTCTGTAAATCACTAGAGGTGCTCGGGCTCGTTTTTTTGAAAACCGATCCCACCCGATCTTAGGGGATCCGAGTAGGCTCGCGAGCCGCCTCTGTACTTTCGCGTGTCCTAGGATCTGAATTGAGGCAAAACGTCATTGTTGTGTTGTCAGATCTCACAGGTTTTGGATTCCATAAGTACCTCTCTCCCCAGGAGATCCAGTGCTATAGCTCACACAGAAACAGGGGTAGCAATGTTCTTGTCACTCTCCATTCTCCAGTGACATTGCTCAGTGCCATTGCTCACACAGAAACAGGAGTGATAGCAGTGTTCTTGTCACTCTCCATTCTCCAGTGACATTGCTCAGTGCATTGCTTACACAGAAACAGGAGGGGTAGCAATGTTCTTGTCACTCTCCATTCTCCAGTGACATTGCTCAGTGCATTGCTTACACAGAAACAGGAGGGGTAGCAGTGTTCTTGTCACTCTCCAGTCTCCAGTGACATTGCTCAGTGCCATTGCTCACACAGAAACAGGAAGGGTAGCAGTGTTCTTGTCACTCTCCAGTGACATTGCTCAGTGCCATTGCTCACACAGAAACAGGGGGGGCGCAGTGTTCTTGTCACTCTCCAGTCTCCAGTGACATTGCTCAGTGCCATTGCTCACACACAAACAGGGGTAGCAGTGTTCTTGTCACTCTCCATTCTACAGTGCCATTGCTCATACAGAAACAGGAGGGGTAGCAGTGTTCTTGTCACTTGACAAAAATTGTCTGAAAATGGCTGGAAATTAATGTTTTTGAGGTTAATGAAAAAAAAGAGCCAAATTATGTGATTTTAGAAAAAAAATAGGGATTTTAGAAAAAAATAGGGAACCAAAACCAAAACCAAAACACGCAAGAGCGTTTTTTCCAAAACCAAACCCAAAACACGAACTTAATCCAGATCCAAAACCAAGACCAAAACCAAAACACGGGGGTCAGGGAACATCTCTATAAATCACCATCTCAATACTCCCTACTGGTATACAGTATGTAAACACTGTGTTACATGGGGAATAACTGAGTCAGGCACCGTAACTATAGTAAATATTGTCCATATCTTCATTAATACAGTAAATGACATTTCCCCACCATGATACACAATGCGGAGTGCAGCTGAAAGAATGAGCATTTGTATTTATGTCTGGCCTGTTGTGTCAGGGAAGCGTTTGCAAGGACAGAATTGGAATGGATGAGACGCAGTCATTTAATTTCTGTCCAAATCTCATGTTCATAACCCAAGACAGAGGTTAGAGAACTGATACTGAATCACGTTGTTGTGTTACGTGGATGCGGTGCGGAATAACAAGAATTCGGGACTACAAAATATAAAAGTTTGGAAACTGACGTAGCTACGGAACACCCAGCATAATTTAGGAAATCACCGCATCCTGCTGACAGTAGCAGGATTGTATTAATATGATTTTTTTCATTTGTGCACAGCACTAGACTTAGTTTAATATTATTCCTCTTAGTTTAATATTATTCCTCTGTACACGATAAGCAAACTCAGGGACAGGGGCTAGCTGGCAAAATTTAGCCCAGAGGGCGGCAAATTGGGCTCAGCCAAAGCCAAAACAATGCAGGTAGCCCAGTTACTCAGCCCAAGGTAGCCGACTATGGGACTGGCCAGAGGGGTAGAAACCAGGGCTTATCCTAAATTTTTAATAGAACACATTTTCAAATTCTACTTTGTACATAAAGAAACAACAAAGTTATTTCTTATGGAACGGATTCACCAAAATGTAAAATTTTGGCTTGGTAATGAGGTTGGGGGGGGGGGGGGGTACTGTCTGATTTTGTAGTGTTTCATCAGGTAGTTTATATTCTGCAATTTGCAATGATAAATGACTAGATTGTAAGCTCTTTGGAACAGGGAGCTCTCCACCCTTTGTCTCACGTCTGCACTGTCTTCATCATCGTCACACATACTTGTTCTGTTTGTATTAGAGATGCTCAGGCCCGGTTTCCCGTGAACCAAACACATCCGAACTTAGGGGATTCAAATACCGAGCTCATGTCACACGCCCTCGAAATCGAAAACGAGGCAAAAAGTCATTGTTACGTTGTCGGATCTCGCGAGTTTTGAATTCCTTTTTAAGATCCAATATAACGGTGGGAGGGAGAGCGGCCCAAGGACAATTCCATCTTGCACCATTTTTCTTTTCTGCCACTGCTGTGTGCCACTGTGTCCTAGAAGTGCTAGGAACTGCCGTGTGTTTGTGTCATTGCTCTGTCGCTTACCATCCAGCCAGGTCGCTGCAGTATTTGTCCGAAAGTGTATGAAAATAATATTGTGACCTGTGAGGTGGTCAAAATGGACTGCAAATGACTTGAAATTAGTGTTATTGAGGTTAATTATAATGTAGGAACAAAACATGAGCAAAATTATGTGATTTTAGCATATTTTAGGATTTGTTCTAAAAAATCCAAAAGCAAAACAAACGAGGGCGGTTTTGCCAAAACCAAAACAAAAACACGAAGCTAATCCAGATCCAAAACCAAAACCAGTTCACGGGGGTCAGTGAGCATCTCTAGTTTATATGTATGATTTATTTCTGTATGATTTATTATACCGATTTTCTGTGGTACCTTCCAAATAAATGCTGCTGACGACAGCTCATACTGAATAATACTGACATATATATATATATATATATGTTTATATATAAACAACAACTGACCAGTGCTAATGTCTGTGACCTGATGGTAAATATATTGCAGACATCCAGAAAAACTGTTTGTCTGTTCTTTGTTAAATAAAATGGATGTTTACAGAAGGTGATACTTCTATCCGAAACATATTTGCAAATGAATTGTCCTGCGGACGTCTGTTCATTACACTTTGCTTTACCATGTGTGAATTAAATGAGAAAATATATTTTCCTTGGGAATAAGCCGGGAGCTGCTGGAGGCGTTTCCATGTAATAGGCCGAGCATGAAGCAGTCAGGACGGGGACCAGGAGCCTCTGACGGCAGGGAAGACTATTCTTATGTCTGAACATGGTTAATTGTTCAGACAAAGGACAAATACTATATTTCAATGGAAAGGTCAGGACTCAGATCTCATAAACATCGGTGTGAAGCCTAAGACGATCAGACACATGAGGCTTGTAGTGGAATTTATTACACTTTTGTACTAAAAATTCACATTTAAGACGCTTACAGGGTTTTTAGAGATTATTGCAACTGAAATGTAGTTTTCCACAATCATCATATTGTTTGTACTATATATTTTTCTTGCAATTAACGGCCTCTCCATCTTCAGATGGTTGTAATTTATTGTCTTATAAACGCCCTCTTGCAACTTTTACTAAGTACGTTGCTGCATTGATGTGGCGTTCATCTGTGCTTTTCATCAAGCACTTGTCAACATCCTAAAAATTAAGGGGTATATTTACTAAACTGCGGGTTTGAAAAAGTGGAGCTGTTACCTATAGCAACCAATCAGATTCTAGCTGTCATTTTGTAGAATGTACTAAATAAATGATAACTTGAATCTGATTGGTTGCTATAGGCAACATCTCCATGTTTTCAAACCCGCAGTTTAGTAAATAAAGCCCTAATAGTAGATTATTTTGTTGCCATTGAACACAGCACAGTTCAACAGATCCTTGTGTGTGTTTAGTAAATGCTGTAGGAGTGCTTGCATGGTATGTACCAATAAGTAAAAGTAGCTTGTTTCCATATGAGTCTGGATAGACGTACGCTCTGCCTGTACGTTACTTGCTGTATGTAGACACACAGAACTGACTGCAGGATACGTACATGCATATATGCAACATTAAGCCCATTAAAACTCATGCAAAAAAAAAAAAATATAAAAGAAATGAGCAACTCCTAATACTGTAATCATCAATAAAAATGTTCATTTTAATCTAAAAAAATATTTTATATATAAAAGTAGTATTTATATACAGAATAAGAATGTTCTTTTTGCGTTTTGTACAAACAATCAGATTTTATAGTTTCTCTTCCTTGCACATACATGTTCCGTGCTATCTAGTGGCACACATACGTGTAGTCATCACTGTCAGCTGTCACTCACACTTGCCCTGTAGCTGGTGCAAATGATGCGGCTAAAAAACACGTACATACAAGATGCCCGGAGCTTGAATCGGCCCCAATCGGGTTGGCGCGTCCGTGGGCACACCCTTACTGTACTTTACCCATATTCAACCATATTGGAAGTAAACTATTATTGGGGCACTTGTGCTGTTATGTGTAATAGGTGTTAGCGGCGTTGGTGGGAGATGTTAACCCACAAGAAGCTTTTAGCCTTAACCAATTTGTTGGTTTTATTCCAGAACTAGTTGTAACAGATGATATATACAGTTGCTCACAGTTGACACTGACTGCAACAGGCAGATAGCATGACAAGCTTATGCAGTTATTGTACTTAACACTATTATAGTACATTATTATATGTATAGATGGTATTTTATATTGTGGGCAATGTCAGAGAAAAGGTTGTTCATATATAATTTTGTGCCTCAGTTCACTTTATATATCTATGCTTGAGTAAGTTTACACAGAAAGGATGCAGCTCTAGTTATCACTTCTTTTCAATTCAACTGTCACTGGAAGAACCTGCTGAGAGCTGAACTTCCAGTCCACGCATGCTCAGTAGAACGATGCAGACAGCTGGAGGCTGCCCCACTTCCTGTCTTCACTACATCACAGGGGACACCACTGCTAAGATGGGAGACAGAGCGTAGAGCTCAATGTTAACGTTCCATCCCTTCCCTACCCCCATTACACCCTTCAACTAGTAGGCAGTCGTGTCATTTGCTTTCAGACATGAATTTCATGGAATTTTGTCCATTTGCATAAAGTCTATTTCTGAGAATGCGCAGAGCTATACCACACAAGATACGGTATGCAAAGGGACTTACGTCCTAAGATTAATTAGTTCCCTGCATGTGTAGGTGCTTATTGTCTTTTTTAAAAATATGGCCTTTTTTAAATGGTGAGTAATAACTTAAAGAGCTACAGTATGTTTGAGAGAGCACAACATTTATTTAGAAACAACAGAATTGTTAGGTTAGATTAATTAGACTTTGATTTTTACAGTATGTGAAAACAGAAAAAAAACAATCACTGGTTTATAATGAAAAACAATTGCACATTCTTTCAGCACCACTGACTGATTTTAATAAAAGTTTGCAGTTTGACGAATGGTTTCCTTCAGGGCCAATGAAACCTTGGATCTGTGAAAATGTCAGTGATCCATCACATGGCTCCTTACAGTTATAGGCTAATTCGAAAGGATAGAAACTGCTAACATATACTGAATTTCTACCAGCCTTTTACATCCTAGTTGCATGGGATCCAGAGAACACAGGACTTTCATCCTGAGGGCCAGAGAGGTCTGTAACTTACGGGAACATGCATTTTGGCACTTGGATCAAGCTTTGGCCAACTTCCATGTTGTTCTATTAATATTATTTTCAGGTAAAATTAAATATAGTGATTTATTTTTCACTATATGCCATCAAGTTGGCTGTGTGACTTTTGTTTCATAGAGATTTGTGTTTCACATTACAATCCTTAACCTCAAATACTCTACTCTGCACTGCTGTTAATATTAATTAGCTAGATCTTGGCCTAGCCCAGGACTGGCTAACCTGCGGCTTTCCAGGTGTTGTCAAACTACAAGCCCCAGCATGCTTTGCCAGTAGATAGCCAGCCAACAGCTAGCAAAGCATGCTGGGATATGTAGTTTCACAACACTTGGAGATAATGATGGATGATGGACTTGGTGGCATCCAGGGGAGGAAGGGGCCAATTTTGGCAATGATGTGTAGGTGGAGGTGACACGAATGGGCAAGGAACTGAATGTGGGGAGCGCAATTGAGGGTTGAGTGAATATTGACCCCCAAACAGAGTATGTGGTGAACAAGGCAGAGAGTACGACACCATCAACCTTAAGAGAGATAAGAGGAGAAGATGTGACATTTAGCAGTGGAAAGATGATAAGATCAGTTTTGAATATGTTGATCTTGAGGTAGCATTCAGACATCCAGGTGAAGATGGCAGACGGTCAATATGTCACACAGGAGAGGAGAGAGGGAGAGAGGTGAGGAGTTTGTATGTTCTCAACCGTGTTTGCGTGGTTTCCTCCGGATACTCCAGTTTCCTCCCACACTCCAAAAACATACTAGTAGTTTAATTGGCTGCTATCAAATTGACCCGTCAGTCTCTGCCTGTATGTGTGTATGTTACAGAATTTAGACTGTAAGCTCCAATGGAGCAGGGACTGATGTGAATGAGTTCTCTGTACAATGTTGCGGAATCAGTGGTGCTATATAAATAGATGATGATGATGATGATGATGATAAAGATGATGAGGTCAGGGGAAGAAAGGGGACTAGAGTGCCATCAGCATAGAGGTGATATTGGAGATCAAAGGAGCATATGAGTTTACCAAGAGAGGATGTGTAAATAAATAAATATTATAGGTCAAGAACAGAACCTTAAGAAACCCCAGCAGATAGAAGTATAGTGATTAGAGAGGTAGTAGGTAGACAAGGAAAGGACAATACTATAAAGGCCAAGGGAGTGAAGGTTGTCAAGGAGGAAAGAATGGTCAACTGTGTCAAAAGTGGCAAAGAGGACAAGAAGCAAGAGCAGGAAGAAATGGCCCTTCAACATAACTTTGTGAGAAAGCATGTTAATCGATTGTAGGTTAGTCCTTCAAGCAGTTTGGAAGGGGGTGTGGAAGTGATTGAAAGAGATGTTGGGCGATAGATGGAAAGAGAGGCAGTGTTGGTGGAGGTGGAGGTGGAGGAAGGGAGAGGTGGAATTAGAGGAGGTTGTGATTAGAAAATGGGAATGATGAATTGTAGAACTGGGAGATGTCTCAGAGATGAGAGAATTGAATTGAATTAGAGAATGAGAAAACCGTCAAAGGAATTCCCATGACGGTGTGTGTTGGAGAAGAGGTCCAATAGGTGAAACTATGGGTACAGGCGTTTGGAGATAGAATTACCATTGGGGCTATTAATGGGGATGTCGAAGTCCCCAAGGATGTGAGTGGGTAAATTGGAGGAAAGAAATTGGGAGAGCCAGGTCGCAAAATTGTCTACTAAGTGGGAGGTGGGGCCCGGGGGACGGTAGATGAATGCAACTCGGAGGTGAAACATGAATACTTGCACTTTGTAGGTATGTGCAATGCAAATTTTCATAAGCTATGCTACGCAAATGGGCGTATGTCAACATTAGGCCCTTAACCTTTATCCGTCTGTATTCCAGCTGTGCCATTATCCATTGAAGAGCACATTATATTCATTTACTGTCGTCATTGGATCTATACCATTTAGGGCTTGTTCTTCCCTGGGAGAAAATGTATTAACAAAATAAATAAGAAAGTGCTGTGACTCGTTGTTTGTTTTGTGCAATTTTTCAAGCACACTTTAGAAAACCAAAGCAAACCTCTGGGTGGTTGTTGTTGGTTGTTTTAGGTTACAAAGCCTTTTTCTCTGTTTTCTTTGTTCACCACCTTTCAACACATGTTATTTTAAAATGGAACTATTTAATAACTAATAACAGATTATTCGCAGAAAATGTAATTTTTTTATTTTTTTTAGTCATTCTATATCACAAATGGAACAAAGTGTACATATACATTGATATCACAAAGATGAGTCCATATGGTTATAACTTACAGGAGCTTGTAATACGCTTTCGGGTCTATTACTAGAGGGCAAAACTATTTAACACAGATCAAAGTGATACCTGCACCACCACAATCCTTCAGTTCTGGTCTTCTCAGAATGCCAAAAGCATAAGAAAATCAATAACAGAACACTTTAATATTTAAATAGACATTTTTTTTTATTTAATTTTGTACTCTTTTCAAACGTCCTGTCCAATTATTTTAATATATTATATTTAAAGGAACTGAAAGCCTACGGCTTGGCTTTCAGCTCCACTGCCCATGTGTGCATGAACCGGTCATGCATACGTCTTCACTGGCCTGACGAAGCAGTATGTTAACCCTTTCCACTCTAGATCAGTATCGCTTGTTATTAGTAGAATATGGTGATTTGTGATTTTCAGCTATCAGTTATTATTGAATAGACCCCTATATTACAGTTTACTCCTTACTTATACACAGTGGAGGCAGACATTAACTGAACCACTAGTAACAATGCAGCCTATCAAATCGCTAGGAACCAGTGACATCATTGAGACATCTCCAAAATGGCTCCTTCCACTGTGTGAATGTGCCCGTTAATATCAAATGAGTTACAATAACTCTTAAAAAGCTCACCTTGTATTTTTTGGATAGTGCCTTACCCATACTACTCTTCTTAAATATCACAACAAACACTGTTTCTAAACTTTCTCAATTATTTTTATTATTACCAATATATGTTCAGCCTATTTCACGCCTTTGTACTTCCTTATTCCAGGTTGTACTCATAAAGACCGGCGTGTCTCCGGAATAAATCTGAGTATAACGTTAATGTTCTAGATAAGAAATAGCGTTTCTAAGCATTAGTGGTTTATGAAACTATGCATCTTTTTTATGATAGCCATTATTAAATTATAATTTTCATTAGCATATTGATGGAGAACAGCCATTTCTACCAATCTTTATGACAAAAAAAATCATAAAGAAGAACAACAAAAAGCTGGGAAGGTTCCTGTGTTCGATTAAGTCTCTTAATAAATGCTCAGAGAGAATAGTCATTCTCTAATTGACTTTGCCATTTCCATTTGGAAGTCATAATTCCTTGTGAATCATTCCAATTACTATCAACGTAGCATGACAGCAATACGTCTGTAAAACATTGTCTGTGTCTTACAGGACTATTAAAGAGAGATGGCTTCATAATTAACGGAATAAAATATATGTTTGAAAAACAATGCACGAATATCTTTTATATATCTCTATCTATCTATCTATCTATCTATCTATCTATCTATCTATCTATCTATCTATCTATCTCATATCTATCTCATATCTATCTATCTATCTATCTATCTATCTATTTCATAACTATCTATCTATCTATCCATCTATCTATCTATCTCATATCTATCTCATATCTATCTATCTATCTATCTATCTATCTATCTATCTATCTATCTCATAACTATCTATCTCATAACTATCTATCTATCTATCTATCTCATAACTATCTATCTATCTATCTATCTATCTATCTATCTATCTATCTATCTCATAACTATCTATCTATCTATCTATCTATCTATCTATTTATCTATCTAACTATCTCATAATTATCTATCTATCTCATAACTATCTATCTCATAACTATCTATCTATCTATCTATTTATCTATCTATCTCCAAAATGGAAAAATCTAGATCTACTTTTTATTTGCTTCTATTCAGTTGTCGCTCTTGTTGCATGTGTTACAGTTTAATTTAGATCTATTTTATAACAAGATAGCTTGTAAAGACAGAAAGGAATTCACTGCCTTAAAATAGTGTTTAGCCGACATTGTAAAATCTTTAGTTTATACCTCAATTTTGCTATTGATATGATTTTCACTTGCTGTAATCTCATTTGTTCCTTTAGCAAAAAATAACCTATTTCACCAGATTGTCCAACTCATTTTTCCATTGTAATAGCATGAAGGGAAATTTGTAAGGATATATATTGTATCAGTTAAGAGGGGAGTGGAAAGGTGAGAGGGTAGAGAATGGAGGAAAGGGGGGATAGGAGGGTATAGAGAAGCAGTGAGGGAGACTTGAGGGTATAGGCTAAAATGTATAGAATTGAGGGGAAAGGGAAAGTAGGGAGGAATAGAAAGGAAGGGCTGAGGGTAGTTAGAGAGGGAGAGGAGTTGAGAGAGAGAGGTTGAGAGAATGGGGGAAAGATGGGACTGTAGGGTGAGGGGGTAGAGAGGGAAAGTCGCAAGGAGAGATGGAGAAGAGGGGTAAGGGAGAGGAGTTGAGAGGGAGAGGTGTGGAGAAAGGAGAAGCAGAGAGGGAGAGTTGAAATGAGAGGTGGTGGGGGAGGAGTGGGAAGAATGGAGGGAAGAGGTTATGGTTGGGTAGGGAGGAGCAGAGAGGAAGAGTTGATGGTAAAGGGTAAAGTAGTGTAGAGGGAGAAGTGGGGAGAATGGAGGGAAGAGGGGACAGAAAGTTAGAAAAAAGCAGAGAGGAAGAGTTGAGGATAGTGGGGAAAGATGGAGAAAATAGAGGGGAAAGGGGGTGGTAGGGTAGGTAGAAGCAGAGATGAAGAGTTGAAGATAGTGGGTTAGGGAGAGGGAGAAGTGGGGAAAATTGACGGAAGAGGGGTGATAGGAAAGGGAGGAGCAGAGATGGACAGTTGAGAGGAGAGGAGAATGGAGGGAAGAGGTTGGTTGAATAGGGAGCAGCAGAGAGGAAGAATTGAAGGTAACAGAGGAGGAGAGAAAAAAGAGCATCACAGCAATAATACATAGCATCAGTGTGATCAGATAGATCTTACCACACAACAGGAGAAACCACTGTCCTATATCTCCATGTTCCAGCAATCATAGAAGTAATGTAATGTAAGTAATGTAAGTTGGCATTATTCACCAATGACCTTCTGGCATCGATCTCCTACCCTGGGACTTTACTCCCTAGCTTGATGGCTGAGTTCAATACTTTTGGGGCACTTTCAACCTTCAAAATCAATTTCACAAAATCCATATCTATGAACCTGACTACTCTTTCACCAGTGGCTGAAGGCTTGAAGACAAGCTTCCCCTTTGTTTGGCATCCGTCCCACCTTAATTATTTTGGGGGTTCGGTTGACCAGAGACCTCCCAGTTTTTTCACTCAAACTTCTCATCTATTCCCTCTTCATTGAGGGTGGATTAGGAGAAATGGTACTCTTTACGCTTGGCATGGATTGGTAGGATCAATGTGATAAAGATGAATACATTACCCAAAATCCTATACATAATGCAAACTCTTCCAATCCACATCCCTCCAAAATGGCTCCAAAATGTACAGGGTGTAATCAGGCGCTTTATCTGGGAACTCCCCCCCCCCCACCGGTATACAGAACTATGATTTATTCAGACACAAGAGTTTAGGATGTCTCCAACTACCACACATCTATAGCATTTAGTATGCCATTATGCTAAACAGGATCTTAGAATAGAACAGGACAAAATATAGCAAGCAATGGGTTTAAATAGAAGAATATTTCCTTCAATCCCCATCTACAATTGCTCCCTGGTTGCAGAATCTACCCTTGCTTTCTTGCCCGAAAATTTCACTGATGCTTAGATGTTGAAAACAATTAAGAACCACGCCCTACATCTTTTCTAAGCTCTCACCACTCACCTCTTTTTTAGCAAACCCAGATTTCACACCAGGCAAACACTTACCTTCCTTCCACAAATGGTCACAGACGGGGTCATCTGATGGACTCAAAAGGTATCTATCCTTTCTCTAACATTAAATCTAAATGGGATTTACTCAATGCTGAATTTTGGAGGTACTTGTAGCTCTGACACTTGTTACAATCCGCAAAATGAATACAGATCGTATGCAGAGACTTTACTGTTTCTGAGACTTTATGTGTCTGTTTCTACCCCTTCCCACACCATATCTATATAAACTCATTATAGAAAATATGTTTCACCTGCCGCATTTCGCCAAACATTGGGAGTGAGATATAAATAGAAACATCTCTATAGAAGAATGGCAGAAGGTCTTTCAACTTACCCATGTAAGGTCCATCAGTACTTCTGTAGTGGAATCACAATATGATATATTGACACATTGGTATAGACATCCGAGTTTACTTCAGAATATATACCCACATACCTCAGGCATATGTTAGAGGTTCTCTGGTACTCTGGGGAGTTACCTCACCCCACATTTAGCAGTTTTAGATTGAGGTAGTTCGTGCTGTTAAGACCATTCTAAATGATGAAGTTCATTTAGAACCAGCTTTTTGGCTTCTTAACTTAAAGTCCCTATTAATGCATTTAAGGACTGGTATACCCAAATAGACTACTATATGTCAATGGATGACTTGATCGCTTCCACCGATAACAAAGTCACTGATTTTAACACCACCTGGTTTTCCTGGCTGAAATTCAAGGCCACTGAATGTTATAAAGATTACATATTCATAGCAGATATAGTCACAATCCCTGAGGAAGCCCCAAGGTGAAACGCGTTGGATTGAAACCACAGAACACAATACAGCACTGCTCTCTGTAGGTATTGCTGAGAACACCTACATTCAAACCCACCGCTACGAGTGGCGGCATTACAGGCGCATGCGCATGCGCAATAACTCACTATCTGAGACGGACACTTCCGCCAGGCAACAGGACGGGACAAACATCTCCACGGCAACGGGCCCAAAGCACAAGGGAGCGCGTTCGGGTTAGGACTATCCACAACTATGTGATCCGCGATCTGCCTCACTAAGGGTAAGTCTCTAAACCAGCCTCCATAACTGGGCTCATCCGATGGACCTGTCTGGCTCTTACTAACACTCTCAAACCAGGACTTTGTTTTTGAACCAAATCATTCCTATTTGGGGATTATTCAGTATCTGCACCCTATCTGTTACATATCCTCACTCAGGAGGAATGAACTTATGGAATCCGCATTTGGACAATATTTGTAACCAATACTAGTCTTTGTCGATTTGGCTATTACTCAGTGTTGTTGTACACACGGAAAGCCCTTTATACCACCAGCTGTTATACATCCAATATATGTGTATCTGTTTAATATTGCTTTTACAAGCTGTTACCTATTGATGCTACATGTAAGGGGCTGGTAGTTATCTACCACCAAATATACTGTCGCTATTTTATGTATGTATCTATGTACAGCACTGTATAACCTATACAATATATGTTACATTAAATTGTTTTATACATAACTACATTGTCCATGCGCCCAGGGACCCATCATCATCAAAAATACTGTGTCTAAGGGCTGAGCTACCCTTCATCCTTCCCCCTCCCTTCTCCATTTCCCCCTCCGGTCCCGTATGGCTGCAGTTTACACAGATCTATTTGCATAGGGAGCGCTGAATCAACATCCTTTCTATCCGAGTTTACTTCAGAATATATACCCACATACCTCAGGCATATGTTAGAGGTTCTCTGGTACTCTGGGGAGTTACCTCACCCCACATTTAGCAGTTTTAGATTGAGGTAGTTCGTGCTGTTAAGACCATTCTAAATGATGAAGTTCATTTAGAACCAGCTTTTTGGCTTCTTAACTTAAAGTCCCTATTAATGCATTTAAGGACTGGTATACCCAAATAGACTACTATATGTCAATGGATGACTTGATCGCTTCCACCGATAATAAAGTCACTGATTTTAACACCACCTGGTTTTCCTGGCTGAAATTCAAGGCCACTGAATGTTATAAAGATTACATATTCATAGCAGATATAGTCCAATGATTGAATATTTTATGGGAAATTTTGGCATGGGGTTACCATGATATCACCCTATTAGTCCTCATCTCTTTTTACTGGTGCCTCCAATCTCCAAGGACATTGATCGTATGTGAGACGTTTGTCTCAAATATCCCCCCACCTCCGGCCATTTTTCTATCCTCTTCCTTTTAGTTCTTCTTTCTCCATATATGTATCTTCTTGTTTTTACTCTTATGTACTTTTTTGATTGATATATTTGAAAATGGAAATCTACTACATATTGTTACATTGCTAGATATTTAGCTATATGGAGAGGGGTGAGTAGGCGAGGTGGGGAGAATTGAGGGATTGGTTGGGGAGCGAGAGTTGAGGGGAGTGAAGAGGAGAGGAGAGGGAGAAGTGGGGAGAATGATTGGATGAGGGGACAGGATTGTAGGGTGGATCAGAAAGGAGATTTGAATGGAGAGGAAACAGAAGGGGAGACTGGAGGTAAGAGGGGTTACAGAGTAGTAAGGACTGTTTTTTATGCTTTTGTTTTTTTATGTGCAAAAAACAAAATTAAATTGAAACATTAGAATGTGTTTATAAATGTGCTCCTCTATTCCCTCTGACTCCGACCAACCTAAAATTTGGGTCACTCCTGGGGCTGAGGTGTTTTTTAGACATTTTGATTTGAGTGTAAACTAAACAAGTAATTAAATGAAGTGGTTGGTCCCCCATCCTACATCTGCAAACACATCGCACAACTAGTTACTAATCACAATGACCGGAGACTGCTCTTTTCTATAAAAAAAACAGCAACTATTTTCTTATGTGCATAATAATTCATGCATAGTACAATAGCAAATGATATTCAGTTAATAGCACTTATTATTTATGTTGCCAGACTGAGCCCTTTTTCAGACATCCTAATAAACCATGCATATTGAGATGCTATAATATATGCATTGCAATCCGTATCATAAGTTACTCAGTTTTGTGCACTATGTTCTGGGTCACACAGTTGTGTTAGGTGACAGTGCTTAGTTTTACTATTAGGCAGCCTCTAATCTTCAGTCTATGTTATTTGTGCTGATGGAGGTGGTACAGAGTTTTGAGTTTTATGCTTTTAATTACAGAATACTTGTAACAATATAGATTTAATGCTAAGTGCAATGCCCAGAATGTCGCCTATGGGTAATATTGTATTTAGACATGGAAAAACAAACATTTTGTCTTGGCTGTGTTTTCGTTTTCATTGTTGTTTTTCTTTTCAGGTTTTCATTTTGTTTTGCTTTATTTGCTGTTTTCCTGTTTGTCTTCATTAATTCACATTCAAAATATTTTCCAAAATAGGACAGAAACACTAAAAAACACTAAACACTAAATACTAAAAAACAGCGAAACATCCAAAAAAACAAAACAATCAACAATCTCAAAACAAATCTGTACACATGTCCTGCGCCATAAGTATAATATATACACATTGCATTATCGTGGTGAGTTATATACTTCAAATAAAAACTTGCAGAAAGATCATTGTGTCTCTGTAGCGTTAAAGAACAAGAAAACGTGCCTTTGACCTTTAATATTTAAGAGGCCTGGGAATTATAGAGCAAAGATACATGTGTGAGATAACTGATGAGTTTATTCTCTAAGAAGTGTTTTCAGCATGGTACCTGCTACCTGTAAGTTTGTTAGAGAGCTCAAAATAATATACTGTTCTCTTCAAATGAAATTATGGTGCCCTGTACAAATATATAACAGGCAGGGTCCCCCTCCTTTCTTTTCTCAACTCACCCCTATTTTTAAATTATCCCCTACCCAACATTTGTTCCTCCCTGTTTCTCTCTCTTGCCACCCCACTGTTCTCCCCAGTCACCTCAGTCCCCGGTTCTGGCTAGCCCCTGTAGTAGTTTACTTACATATCTGAGGGCAACACGGTGGCTTAGTGGTTAGCACTTCTACCTCACAGCACTGGGGTCATGAGTTCAATTCCCAACCACGGCCTTATCTGTGTGGAGTTTGTATGTTCTCCCCATGTTTGCGTGGGTTTCCTCCGGGTGCTCTGGTTTCCCCCCAAACTCCAAAAACATACTAGTAGGTTAAATGTCTGCTATCAATTGACCCTAGTCTCTCTCTCTGCATGTGTGTGTGTATGTATGATAGGGAATTTAGACTGTTAGCTCCAATGGGGCGGGGATTGATGTGAGTGAATTCTCTGTACAGCGCTGCGGAATTAGTGGCGCTATATAAAATAGCTGATGATGATGATCTCTGCTTCTCTTCTTTTTCTCTGCTTCTTCTTGCTGGCTAATTTCGGCTCCTGTCCATTGACTGTGTTGGGACTTCCTTAGTGACGTGAAGTTGCACTACAGGGAACTTTTCTGACTTGTCCTGGCTGTCTGTCCAGGAGCCAGGGGCCTCTCTCTTAGGAAGATGCCACCTGGGGGGCTGGGACTGGAGCAAATGGTGGCAATCATGGAGCGCCTCATAACTTGGGCATGGAAGCAGATGCACAGCCTACAAGAGGGCCCCATTTCTTAATTCAGCAAGTAGCCCTCTCCCTCACCCCTCACATTTCTGTCTAGAAAGGGATCCATGTCCCACAAATCACTGCAGAGGCCCCCTTCCCGGAATAAATCTGTTTGGGCCCAGAGCTGGCCGGACTCCATACTGCTGTACTACCTGTACCCCACTGATTGCCGCCTGGGTACAGCTATTCTAGTATACCTAGTACCCATGGGTGAAACTACATATTTATATGAGGTCTATGTCAAATTTTGCATCCTTAAGCATGTTCAAAAAATGACAATAAACACAGCTTTAAGGCATTGAAATCTAAGCTTAGATAACTATGTAACTCATTATAGACAGCCCTGATCTCTTCCTGTTCGGAATTATAGTATCTCTAGGTAGTGGGGAGTGCAGACACAATAACACAGCCAGAGCTTGACTAATGTACAGGGATTCTTATATTCATTGTTTAGGACAGCTAGGGTCAATTGGATTCACTCCACAGGTCAGTTTAATAGCAGAATCATCAAGAGCTGAATGTTATTCTCTGTGCATCCAGCTTGTGAACTTCCAGGACCTCTGTCAAATACCAAACCAGCTCCAACCAAACTTTGCCTTCTATTTAGTGATAATTGTCCAAAACATTGTTTAGATAAGTTGGGTTTTGTATGTTAAGGATCATTTGCCAGTTATAGACAGCTAATGTTTTTAAGCTTTTACAAGAAGGCCAAGGTCATTTTTATTGCTTGCAATTATAGTTGAAGTTTCCTTGCTCAACAAAATATTTTAGCTGAGGATAAAGGAGGAATAAAATTGTACATTTTGATTGGTTTTGTATTTTTTGCCACTATCATATTAATAATATATAACTAAATACAATATCAGCACTAGAAATAGGATTGGCAACTAGAGGCTATTGTGGCATTATATGCTTATTCTCATGGAGCAATTAGTGTGACAATATATTAACAGGGGGCCTGATTCATTAAGGAAAGCACTCATTTTTTTTTACTTAACTTTTCTCCTGGACAAAACCATTTTCCTATGCAAGGGGTACAAATGAGTTCTTTACTTTGCATATAAGGAAAATACAGGTTTTTGTTTCAACTTTGAATCTCAGTAAACAAATAAGCTATTAAGTATTTGTGTGCTACATGAAAAAACAGCCAGTATTTTCCTTATATGCAAAATAAAGAACTCATTTGCACCCCTTGCATAGCAAAATGGTTTAGTCCAGAAAATTTAAGTAAGAAAACTTACTCAATTTCTTGCATAACTTTCCTTAATGAATCAGGCCCAGGGTGCTTCATTGTGCAGACAAATGCATACGCAAAAATGAGTTTTCATTTGTGACATGGAACATAGTTATAAGCTTCAATCTTGCACATATTTAAAGATGTTTTGGCAAGCCAATTGGCCAGAAATATATGGAGGTGGAGATAATTAGTGTTCTACTTTTATCAACTGTCTTTTACAGAGTGTACTTTACAAAATGACTGTATTGATTTAGGCCAGGGGGGATTCCAGCTGCCTGGAAACCCCCTTCTAGCCAGAAGTCATTGACAGGCTGATCCCCTTCCTCGGGACCAGGCATAGATCTACAGATTGGTTCCACACTCTGTCTACAGTATGCGTCCCGCACCCCTCTTTTACGGGTAGGCTTAGTACAGGAAACAGGAGAGGCAGAAAGAAGAATCTGCCTCTGGAATGTACAGATCCAAACAGAAGAAGGTAAGCGAGGGCTCTTACGGTAATAGGGGTGGAGGCTGGGTAATAATTTAATGTTGAGGGTAGGTTATAATCATTTAATAGTGGGTGGGAAACATTAGTTTATTGGTGGGGGGGCAATTTATTTCATGGTGAGATCTATTTAATTTAATAGTGGGGTCACAGTAATGACTATCAACTTAAGGTGGTGTAATGTCATTACTTATTTAATGCCAGGGGTTTATTAATTTAATGTATGGCTGTGTTTAGGGAGGAAGAGGGCTATTTATTTTGAATATCAACTATTTAATTTTAGGGAAGTTTTGGGGGTGTAGGTTTAATTATTAAATGGGAATACTAATTATTTAATATTGGGACTGTTTGGGTGAAAATATGTGTATTATTAAATATGAGTATCATTAGTTTAATATCAGGGCATGGAGGGGGGAATTAGGTCTATCTATTAATACTAAATACTATTAATTTAATGTTGGGGGCTAATTGGTTGGAAATAGGTCTAATTATTAACTGTGAATGCTATTAAGTCAATGTTGGGTCTGGTAGGGAGAAAATAAGTGTATTTATTAAATGTGCTATTGGTTTCAGGTAAGGAGACCTAATTATTAAACATAGGTGCTATTGTTTTAGCGTAAGTTGTGGGGGGATGCCATGAGTGCTCACTCGTTGCTCGGCTTTCCATATTTTATGTATCTTCCTTCTTCCAAACAGGGCCCCAACATTCCAGTATGCAGACAAGCAGCAACTGAGCTTAAGAAACCAGCAGCCACAGGTGGTGGAAACTACAAGAACAGGTATGAGAGATCAGGACAGTCTGCCAACTTTCTGATTCTGGTGGGACAGTCCTGGTTTTATCCTGCTCAGTCGGAATTATTTAACTGCAAGGATAGTTGGGATGTATGTCCTGATTCACACTGTACTGCTCGTTAAGAGTAAGTTAGATAGTAGTTAGATACAAGCAGCTCGCCATTAATAAGCTGTTCAGTGTGACGCAGGACATACATCCCAACTATCCTTGGAGGTGGAACAAAGCTCTGACTGAGTGGTACAGACAAATAAAATTGAGACTGTCCCACCAGAATCAGGACAGTTGACTACAATTGCCCGTGTATTTGAAGGTGATGGGAAGAGTAGGACAGCAGAACAGCACTGTTTCAAATGGTAGCCCACACACGGTACATACTGTACACTTTGGTGAAGTGCCCCCCCCTCCCCCTCTAGAATTCTTGCGTTTGCCTCTGCAGCTAATATAATAAAATACTGAATTGTGAGAAAACATCAGGTTCCCTTATTGTCATCAGTTATATAGGTGATAAATAAGGGTCAAATAAGCAATATTTTGGAAAAACAAAGGAAACTTTAGAATTATTTTAGAGGGTGGTCTGAATGTGATAGCAGGTGCTGGTTTATAAAGGAAAGGTTTTCACTATTGCAGATTTTTTTCATCCTGGCTAAAAAGTGTGCAAAGTGTCTTCTCTTATGAACTTTGAAAAAGCAGAATGGGGACAAGTGCATAAGTATATGTGGTACAGATAATTAGGCACAGAAGTTTATTTAAAAAATACTACACTACTGAATTGTTTTTGTTTTTTAAATTGCCCCTAGTTTGACTGTTAAACTGGTAGATCTGTTGCTTATTTTAAAAACTGCTAAGTTACAAAGAGTTATCACCCACATACAAATAAAATAAGAGAAAAGAAGAGCGCTCATAGTGTAGTAATTTTAAATACACTGAATCAGGATTAGACAAAAAGCAGCGCACATTTTGTATATAAAATGATGCTTATCTGTCAGTGACAGATAATAAAGCTAATCTTTCTCAATTGAATCCTATGTAGTCAGAAGACAGTGTTCTTGCACCACAAAGAAATGAACACAGACGGTAGACACGGCCTCACATGTGTAAAATATTAGCAGACAATATTTATTTCAAAATGGCAGTTAAAAACCCTTACAATGGGTAATAATTCAGAAAGCTTATCTGTATAAAGGATGGTCCTGAGTCCAATTGTAAACTCCTTTATCATCCTGACGAGATGGAATGATGCTCCACAAGCTCTCAGTCGATACAACAGATTGAAAACAAATCACCGTAAAACTGTGAGGACAATGACCCTACGCGTTTCGTTCCTAGAACTTCATCGGTGGTCGTCCACATTCAAAGCAAAACACACAGGAATCAGGAAACATAACAATACCTGCATTTTATTGAACATGGTCTCACACTATGCAAGAAAGTCTTATTTCCAACAGTTTATTCCTGGTTCCTTGAGAAAGATTGTGATTTAGCTATATGAAATAACTGTTGTGAGTCTACAAGTTTTTTAACTGCCTTTATTTATAAAATTTATTTTAATGGTTACAATGAGCGCCACAGTGTCTACCTCCTTCTTCATTGTCATTTATTTATATGGTGCAACGATTTCGTAGAGCTTGGCATATAACATACAACATCATCATCATCATTTATTTATATAGCGCCACTAACTCTGCAGCGCTGTACAGAGAACTTACTCACATCAGTCCCTGCCCCATTGGAGCTTACAGTCTAAATTCCCTAACATACACACACACACACACACACACAGACAGACACATTGATGAGGGTCAATTTTCTTTTCGCAGCCAATTAACCTACCAGTATGTTTTCGCAGTGTGGGAGGAAACCGGAGCACCCGGAGGAAACCTACGCAAACACGTGGAGAACAGACAAACTCCTCACAGATAAGGTAATGGTCAAGAATTGAACTCATGATCCCAGTGCTGTGAGGCAGAAGTGCTAACCACTGAGTCACCATGCTAAGTGAAGGCAAGTAACTGGTACATGAGTATAGTTCAGTAGAATATGAAATGCATGGATAACATTAACAGAACAAATTGCATGACATACACGTACAATTCAGTATCAGACATGACAAGAGGCATGCACGGTAGACGGATAGAGTACACACATGAGGGATAAGGTAGGTCCCTGTCCGTATGACTTACAATCTACATGTGGGGTGCATGGAAAAACAGTAGGATCAAAATGAACTGTTTATTTTGGGGGTATGGATCAGGTGATGGGGCATTGTAGAGAGGCTTGATAAGCAATCAGCGAAGATGAGGTATGTAGTAGTGAAGCAGTTTGTTAAGGCACTAGGTGTAAGGATCAAGACTTGGGTTCAGAGCCCACTTCAGATCCCATCAGGACTGCGGCTGGGTGAGTATGACAGTATGGTCTGTGGGGGGATGGGAGTATAAATCTTTGGAAGGTAGGAAACTGGTCGTCTCTTAAGACACCGAACTTCACCAGAATTCCAAGGGACCCACATTGGTCCAGAGTAGAACATGACTGATGGACTTACCACATCAAGCCTTTTTTTGCAGATGCCTCTAATGCTTAGACCTTGGCCCGGCCCTGGATATCACATTCATGTGCAGATGTCATTTCATAAGTAATTATTTTCTTTTAGCACACTGACAACCTTCTTTAAAGCCATATAAACGCATTTATCTGCAACTGGTTCAAGGCATTCGTTGATTTGCATATGATAAAAAGTGACAGATTTCAAAATCACATCCTTAGCAGCCTGTCTACAACATATCCATTTTCATACATTCCTAAAAGTTCATTTACTAACATGGGACGTTTATACTGAGAAACCAAAAAGGCGCAACAGCTACTCAATTAACTCCTATTTCCAACCCAAGCCCCCCCATCTGTCATTGATTTATAATTTACAGAGAAAACATCACTCTGTATAAGCTGAAGATGGGAATAGTTAGCATATTTGAGTCTCAGTTTAGCAGCAAAATGGATCCGTTTCTTTGCACAGTTCACAATGATTTCCTCTTATCTCCAGACTCACAACACAGGCAGCTAATGTGCAGCCCTGTCAGGCGATCCGTCACACTCCCAGCAGAGGTTTGCACACAACTGGCGAGCTCGTCCTGCTGTTTGTAAGAAAGAAATAAAACGATCATTAGCACTTAAGGTAAAAACACCTACTTAGCCGGCACGAGTGTTGTACATCTGTTGTGCATTTTTTGCGAGGGCAATTTGTGTTGTGTTGGAGCAAAAGGGATGCATCTGTTTTCCCTGATTCCCCATGTGAGTAACTCTCTCAGACATCACCAGTCATGGACTGTGATTAGTTTTCTCATTAGTGTGTTAATATATGTTGTAAAATGTGACACTTTAAAGCTGCACCACCAAGTACTTAGCGGGCTAGACGCACAGCCTGTCAACTGTAGCTGTTTTTATACAACCCGCAGGATGCAGTCCATCCGTTGAGTTCCACTTAGCATTTTTATGTTTCTCTTTAAAGCCTAATACCTAGTTTGTATATTTGTATTCAAATGCTGTTTTAAGTCTCATTTATTCAGTGTGAGGATTCTTGTTCTCTTAATTCATAAAGCCTGCTAAGGGAATGTGATGGGAAAACATAAGTCGTTGCTTGTACCACATAGGTAATTGGTTTTCTTTTCACTATTTCATGCACTGGTCAGAGATCTATCAAAATGAGGACGAGTGCGGCAGATATATTTGCATAATAATACAGACCCTGTGATTTTCATTAGCAGATATTACTTCCCCGTTGTTCTGTAATAAGAACATCATAGTTGGAAAGGGGGAAAAATGAAATATTGAGCATGACAGACAACGCTGCGTAAATATTAACAAGATAACATGGTTTCTTATGTTTCAGGAGGGGCTTTCACAGTGAAGCCCCTTGTCAATCTGTGGGGTAGTGAAGGGGCATATTTTCTGGCACCTACCTCTGGAGATGCCCATATTGACTATCACAGTCTAGCTCAGTCCTCTTCTTCCCAGGGTACAGTGGGTAGTTACACAAACATGTGCCCCCACACATGTAGATTAAGGGGGATACAGAGGGGAGCAATTTGGGCTATTCGACCACTCTAGCAAGAGTGAGTTTGGCAGCATCTGTCATCTGGGACATTCCAGTGCGTTGTTTTCAGGTGGGCACGTCACACACTGCTTCCATGTGCCTGGCGGCTGAAAGGCAGACAGGAGATCCTGCCCGACCACCCTGGTTGTGCCCCCTCTGCTATGCAGTGTTTGGCTGCATAGTTACTGAGTATGACAGCGTCATACGCAGTTGCACTTTGATTGATGGATAGTACTAGCGCAGAGACAGCAAAGGACTGCAGGATGGATATATCATTTATCATTATGTGGAGAAGTGCCCCGGCAATGAGGCGGCCGAGAGGGAGGTGCAAGAAGAAACTACTCGCCATTCCAGCGGTGAGTATTCTTTCCTCCCTGCAGGTCCTGGCGGCAGCGGGCAAGTGAGCCAATCACGGCTCACTTCCCGCTGCTGGCCAATCAGCGGCCGGATCAGGGAGCCAATCCTGGCTCGCTTCCGGCCATTCAAACTACTGGCGCCGCCGCCGTGAGCCAATCAGGGCTCGCGGCGAAGGCTGATATCGTCAGTGCGCCGACGGCTTTATCAGCCGCCCTGCGCTGACATGAGGGCAGTCCGGCAGAGAAGAAGAAGGAGGACGTCACGTTCAGACGTCCAGCAGCGGCAGAAGCAACAGGGAGCCCTTGCAAGGGTTGTGAGCTACCTTGCCGCCCGAAGACTTCAAGCAAGATGCCGGAGCAGAGATCATCGGCGGGAGGAGCCCTTGTAAGGGCTAAGAGCGCCCCTGCCAAGCAGCCTTCAACAGTGCCGAACAGGAGAAGAGGCGCCGGCGGCAGGAGAGCCTGGAAGACCCGAAGACTGGGGGTCAAGCTGAGTTTCCTGCGCAGAGCAGGTGAGTACCAATTACTCTTTTAGGTCGGGCACAAGACCCGGAGGCACCTTCAGGCACTAGGCCTGTGGTGCAGGTAGCGGTGGCCATTGTAGGTGTTTAGAGGGCACAAGGCCCTTAGTGATTTAGAGGGCACAAGGCCCTTAGTGGTTTAGAGGGCACAAGGCCCTTAGGTAGGAGGGCAGCTCCCCCGCAGGGCACAAGGCCCTTTCTGAGTCACAGGGCATCAGGCCCTTAGGTAGTCACAGGGCACACGGCCCTTAGGTAGGAGCGCAGCTCCCCCGCAGGGCACAAGGCCCTTTCTTAGTCACAGGGCACAAGGCCCTTAGGTAGGCACAGGCCATAAGGTCCTTAGGTAGACACAGGGCGCAAAGCCCTTAGGTAGGAGCTTGTCTCCCCCTCAGGGCAGAAGGCCCTTTAAGTAGCTTCTGGCTGTAGGCCAGAGTAGGTAGGAGCTCATCTCCCCCACAGGGCGCAAGGCCCTGAGCTGTAGTTGGGCGCAAGGCCCTGAACTGTAGGAGAGCGCAAGGCCCTTTAGTGCAGAGAGGCATAGACATCTGTTTAGGGAAGCGATAGGCTTCCGTGAGTGTAGCAGGGCAGCTGCCCTGTAGCATAGCAAGGACTTTGGGTCCTTGCTGGTTGAGGGACATAAGGTCCCTGATGGTGAGCGGGCAATAGGCCCTTGTAGTTGGAAGTGGGCATTCGGCCCAGATCTAGCAGGACGCTAGGTTCTGACGTAGAGTAGGGAACCCAAGGTTCCTAAGTAGGTACTAAGTAGAGTTCTGGAACGGTTGATAGAACCCCCTCCATCTGTCTGGAAGGGCACCTGAGTCCTGAGCTCCAGGACAAGGCGGGCTTAACGGCCGGGGCTCGGGCCGCGGGCCTAGGCCTGTGGCACATCGTCTCAGGACGTGAGAGTGGTTGGTCTGAGGTAAAGTACGGTGTGGTGAGTTCCATAGCGGTCCCTCAGGATTGGGTAAGTAACAGTAGGCCTGTGGGGCACAGCGTCTCATGACCTGAGAGTGGTCGGTCTGATGTAACGTGTGGTGTGGTGAGTTTCAAAGCGGTCCCACGGGATTGGGTAAGTAACAGAGGTGTTGGGAAGGGTTGTCGTTGTGCTGTCTCTCTTGTCTTACAGGTGTTGATCGGAAGATAAGGTACGCGGAAGGAGCCAAGGTGGCACCATCAGAGAGTCCCGTACGTGAGTATAGCCGCAGCGAGGACTGTTCCCTTGGTGCACTCACTTTGGGGAGCTGTCCCTCCTGTATTCTCCCTTTTCCCCTTACAGCAAAACGAGTGCCCTGCACACAAAGTAAAGGGGCCTTTCCCCCCGGTGGCGTTTGGGCGCTGGGACATCCCCCACTCCTCCCCCCGTGGGCACCTCACATCTATCTATCTATCTATCTATCTATCTGTCTGTCTGTCTGTCTGTTTATCTATCTATTTCATAACTATCTATCTATCTATCTATCTATCTATCTCATAACTATTTATCTATCTATCTATCTATCTATCTATTTCATAACTATCTATCTATCTATCTATCTATCTATCTATCTATCTATCTATCTCATAACTATCTATCTATCTATCTATCTATCTATCTATCTATCTCATAACTATCTATCTATCTATCTATCTATCTATCTATCTATCTCATAACTATCTATCTATCTCCTTACTAAACTAACTGGTACACCCCTATAACAAACATTATTTTTTTTGGAAAGCCCAAAAATAAGTGTATTATATTGACTGTCAGTTACTTTAGAGGGAATGATGAATGATGAATTATGTAAAAACCACCACATAAATATGTGAGACTTTCATCAACCCAAAGTGGTGGTTTGGTAGATATATGTTGATGTGTCAAAAAACATGAAATTATGGACCATTTTGACAGTTCAGATAATGTTAGCCTCACAAAATATAATGACATTAGGAAACTTGCTTTCAGAAACAGCTTGCAAAGTTGTATCAAGCGGTGACAATGAAGCGGGCAGCACGGTGGCTCAGTGGTTAGAACTTCTGCCACACAGCACTGGGGGCATGAGTTCGATTCCCGACCATAACTTTATCTGTGCGGAGTTTGTATGTTCTCCCCGTATTTGCGTGGGTTTCCTCCTACACTCCAAAAACATACTGGTAGGTTAATAGGCAGCTATTAAATTGCCCTTAGCCTCTCTAGGCCTGTGTGTGTGTGTGTGTGTGTGTGTGTGTGTGTGTGTAAGTGAGGGGTTTTAGATTGTAAGCTCCAATGGGGCAGGGACTGATGTGAATGTGTTCTCTGTACAGTGCTGCGGAATTAGTGGCGCTATATAAATAAATAGATGATGATGATGACGAAGAGGGAACATCCACACATCTAGATTCAGTTGCTATTAAGCACACACATGATAAGCATAAAAATACATTTCCTGCCATGGCAACAGAATCAAAGCCAAATGCAAATTGCAAGCAGAAGAAAAACATTTTCTGCAATTAGCAGATTTTGACCAAAATGTTGGGTGATTCTTGTCAAATTCTGAAATGCAGTAAGTCCAGGACTACGTACAAACACTGCCCCTGTCACATACAGCCCTGTACTCACTAACACTGTCATAGGAGTGGCTGGTCACTGTGTCACACAAGATCAGTGTACTCATCTCCCAATATACCCTGTGTTGTGTGTGGATTCTAGTGATCTGATTGGCTACAGGTAGGTTCTTCAATGACCGGATTTGCTACAGGTAGTTCTGAATTCACCTACTTCAAAACTGTAGATATCAGAATATTTAGATTGATGATTAAAATTGTGAAATCACAGCTTGCATGGTAATTAGGTAGGTAACGATGTATTACTGAATAGAAACATTGCAAGTCATGGTTACAGTTTCACTTTAATAAGACAACATTGTCTGCAATTTCCAATCTCGTTGCCGTCATGTTTTGCCAGCGGTAACAAATATTTATCATTCTCTTGAGAAACGTAGGTAATATACTTGACCGATTCAGGGACACCTGATAGGTCCTTCTAGGAGCCATGTTCAGTCATGAACTTTATAGCCTTAATATGCATTAAGAAAACAGCGGCTGAAGATCATAACCTCGGCATTCTGCAGAGTACAATTAAAATATTCACTCATTAGTCAATGTCAAACTGTCCCTCAGCGATAGTTTTTAGCAAATTAAATTGACACACACACACAAGATGTTATATTACTGCTATAAAGATGGGGGAACATTAGTACAACACCATCTAAAAATGGATCTATAAAATCTGTTATATGTTCCATAAAGATGTTTGTATTTGCAAAGGATGACAAAGCATGTGATTATGCTAAGTCTGGATGTGTTCTCAACAAGACAACTGTATTTTTTTTACATGTAAAATAATAAACTAATTTTCACCCCTTGCATTGTAACATGGTTTGTCCAGGATCAACTGTACTCCTTTTTATTTGCCTCGCTCTCCCTAATGACTCAGACCCGTTAACACTAATTGGTAGCCTAACATATAGGGCTATCCCTGTGCATACTGCTTCCTAAGGTAGACAGTAAATTGTCGATCTTTTCATCCATACCTGCCAACGATGCCACATTTATCAGAACTATCCAGAGTTCCGGGATCAGAAATGGATGGGGTGTACGTGTCATCATCATCATCAACATTTATTTATATAGCGCCAGCAAATTCTGTAGCGCTTTACAATTGCCAACAAACATTAATAAAACAGTACTTGGTAATACATAGAGATAGAGAGGTAAGAGAACCCTGCTCGCAAGCTTACAATCTATGGAACAATGGGAGTTTGAAACACAAGGGCATGTGCTACATCATATTGCACACTGGACCAGCTAGAATGCAAAGGTTAAAAGTATTGAGTGGGCTATGTGTGTTGCAATGTTGGTCAGAGGGTTGTTGTCTTGTGTTAGCTCTGTAGAGGGGACCTATTGATACAATGTATGCTATATATGACAAATATACTTATGTCAATTAGTCTTTAATCTACCAAGAATGTAGGAAGCATTGATGATCTCATTATAATATGAGATAATAACGTTTTTCAAAAGAATTATCCTGGCCACCATATGAATTGGGCGTTCAGTTTTTCGAAGAGAATCCCTGTCAAACCACACCACATAGTGAAATAAATTGACATTTGCTTTATCCCAGCTCTATTTATTTAGTTATAAATGGTGGGAAAATGCAAAATTTACAAATACATTGCGGAAAAGCCAACCAGTGAGCGAGCAAATCAAAAGCAGAAATCAACGATGTTATAGACGGAAAGTCGGACCCCCTTCAAAACAATCTATTCCACTGCAATTCTGCTCCTCTAAATGGGACCAAGTACTATACAATGGGATCCGCCCCTGAAACTGTTCACATGTATAGTTATTTTTATATGTTAATGACTCTAATCTTACATTTGTATTGCAAAAAAAAATACAAATAAATCTTTGTTTCTAGAGAAAATTCATGGGTATTTCAGGAGATAGAGATAAACACGATAATAAGATCTAGGGTTGTGTTAAATAACAGAACAGGACGGGAATCTTGCCTCTGTCTTAAATCTGCAGTCTCATCCCTACAGAAGCTCTGTGTTTCTAGTTTTTCCTTAGCTCTTTACAGAGAACTTGATCATCAGTCATAGGCTGGGAACAGAAGCTGCTGGGGCCAAGTCTGGTCTGTAATGAGAAAATGTTCCAAAATCGGCAGCAAAACACTGAGAACAGCTCTGTGAAGCCCGGTGTATGGATTAAACTGCAGTCAGCAATGATAAAACACTTCATTTTCAGCATCTCTATTACCGACTACAAGTTCCAGAGGAGCACTTAAAGCAACACATGCGACTATCACCAGAGTACCCACTAAATGGGGTACGATGATAGCGGCTATTAAAAGAAATTTAAAATGAATTTTTAATGATGATGGGAAGTTGCCAATGCACTCTCCACGGGCTGATTTACACCTTAATTGGAGCTGGCAGCATTTCATAGCAATGTAGGAATTTAAATGGAGAATATGGGTTTGATTTTCATTAACCCCCCCCCCCACCCCTTAACCCTTGCTGCTAGAAGAGGTCTGAGCTCGTTCACAGGCTCCAGAGAGACAGTGATCTCCGGAAAGAGACAATGATGTAAGGATGAGCGAAAACTGAGCTTCATTCAATATTTTCATATAGATATCGAATAATTTTATTTCCCACGAATTAGAAGTCATTGCGCAATGTCAACAACAAAAAAAATGTGTTGTCCTGCGGCTTCCTGGTCTTTGGCCTTTAAAGTGGAAGGTTTGAAGGTTATTTTGGTGTAACACCCCATTCACGTGAGCACCCAATCACTGATCTGTGAAATGGGAATAGAAAGCTCAGGTTTCTTCCTGTCTGAAGCTGTCTTCAGGTAATGAGCACTTTAAAACTTCATTCAGTAGCAATTCAAGAAATTCCATTTCATTTACAACCAAGGACTGTAACTCCTTCAGCACCACGGAGAGCGACATCGTAGTAATTCATGGAGATAGGACCTCTATCTATCTATCTATCTATCTATTATCTATCTATCTATCTATCTATCTATCTATCTATCTAACTATCTATCTATCTATCTATCTATCTATTTATCTATCTATCTATCTACCTATCTATCAATCTATCTACCTATCTATCAATCTATCTACATATTATCTATCTATCTACATATTATCTATCTATCTATCTATCTATCTGTCTCATATCTATCTATTTTCTATCTATCTATCTATCTATATATCTATCTGTCTGTCTTTCTATCTATCTATCTATTTATCTATCTATCTATCTATCTGTCTCCTATCTATCTATCTATCTATCTATTTACATATTATCTATCTATCTATCTATCTATCTATCTATCTGTCTCATATCTATCTATTTTCTATCTATCTATCTTTCTATCTATCTATCTATCTAAATAATTAGCTCTTTTCTTTTGTCAAACTCTCCGTTTTTCCTCAGTTATGAACAGGCATGAAATCGAGAAAATAGAAGAAAGTATCCAGCATAATTCCGTTTATTGTAAAAACGCCTTAAAACACAGTAAAAAATGTATAACATTGTATGCAATAGACATATTCTTTTATAAAATCATACAACTTACTTGTAAAGAAAAGAATTACCATTCTCCCTGTTGTCTGTATAGTGAGGAACAATCCCTTGTTAAAATATTAACAGGGCTGAGACCTTCACCTATGATGTTATGTCTGAGACAGGGGAGTGCTTCTTTGTGGCTGCCTAATTTCTTCCAGGAGACCCATTGCGGGTCTTAAAGGGTTAAGTCAGTGGCGGAACTACCATTGGTGCGGCAGGTGAGGTGCACCGGGGCCCATAGAGATAATGGGGCCCATTGCATGGCAGATGCAGAGGGTCAGGGGCCCCAGTTACCTCCTTACCACATCCCTACACCAGGGCCCAGAGCTCACCTGTTCTGCCTCTGGGTTAAGTATTACTAAAGGAGGCAGAACTAGCAAGATGTGGGCCCCGGTGCAGGGAGGCGGGGAGGAGGAAACCGGGGCCCACAGCTAGTTCCATTTTAAAGAACATTTGTGGAAGTAGAAATATATTCTTTACCATGCTATTCTTTTTGAGCAAAACATTTGGGGAATATGTCTGTTCCAGCCTAATATCTCTGTAATTATACCTGAGATCTGGATATTACCATCATTGCATTATGCAAACTTTAAAATGTCACAATAAAAAAAAAAAGAAGAAAAAAAAATCCACCTGGCCTTGATGGATGTGAGCCCGGCGATATATTATCTTAAGATGTGATTTCGCCTGTGTCCAGGTGAAATTTGTCCTCCTGCCAAATGGTTCATAGTGTCAGATGGCATCTCACTTATTGTGTTTCTGACAGTGCATTAATCCAAAAGCTCATTTTGAAATCCATACTGGATATTTTTCAGCGACTCTACCAGGAGCCGCTGTCTGTCTTTAAACACATATAAATAACTCCAGGAAACTCAAAAATTCACTCTGCACAAACTGTACTTTCCCATTTTAACTCTCTGGCTGCTGTTTCAAAATAAAATGTTCCTGCTGTAGTACAGAGTTAATCTCTTCACCACTCGTTTAAGGAATGTGTCACTTTCTTAGTCAAGCAGGTGCTGTACAGCTCGACGGGTCAGAGGGTGACTCTATTTCTGTTGAGAATTATTTCAACTTAGTGAGACGTGTAACTCTAAAGATTTTAGGATCTCATAGGGCACATTAAAATGTGTTCTGTTACTCTATTCAAGTGTTAGCATACAGTATATATTTAGAAAAAGGTCCTATATCGTAACAAAATGCAAAGTGGAAAAAAGGGTCAAGTTGTAGACAAGGAAATTGTTTTGTTCCAAAATTTCATGATTGTCAGAACAGCTCAGAAAATCAAAAGTTGCTCGCTGAATATTTATATGAATGTGCGTTCATAAGGCATTTAGGATTTAGACTGATACAAAACACTCCTCTGTTACTAACAATGCATATACATATGTATGCAAGATAAGGCCTGAGAGTTATCACATTATCTCTTTATTGTACTCTTTTTAATACATAGTGACGGTATATAGTTTGTGAAGTTGAATGAAGTCTTGAGTTTATATAGTTCAGCCTTTAATAAACTATAGATTTGTTGGTGCAGATGAAAGTGTATTAAACCCTCAGCAAGCCATCTCCAATTTAATCTTCCAGGGAAAAAAATTACTTTGTCACTTCATAGTGATCAGATTAAATATCTGGGTCAATCACCCCAATTTGCTCGTTATAACTATTGATAACATTCCTTGTGAATCATTTTTAAACCCATCCAGTGAATCTGCCATTACTAGTTCCCTTAGCATTGGATTCCACAGTCAAACTAACGTCACAGCGTAAGAAAAATCCTTTCTATATTATTAAGTAAGACCTAATTCCTAGAGTTGCAATAGATGCTTTCTCATCACTGTACAGACCTGAGTTGTATCCCATCCAGTGTAAAGGTAGCACTAATTGTTACCACTTCCTCGTAAATCGCTACATCGGTCATTTATCTGTGCAACAAGCCATTTTCTCCAAGTCCGTTTGCAGTGAGATTATCCTGCTCTATGTTAATAACTTAAGAACACTTAGGGGTATATTTACTAACCTTCTTGTGTGAAACAGTGGAGATGTTGCCTATAGCAACCAATCAGATTCTAGTTATCATTTTTTGAGTGCATTCTACTAAATGACAGCTAGAATCTGATTGGTTGCTATAGGCAACATCTCCACTTTTTCAAACCCGCAGTTTAGTGATTATACCCCTTAGTGTCATCTACAAGACCATTAACAAATGGATGGAAAGGGCCTGGACTCAATACTGACCCTAATAAAGATTGTGGGGGAACATATCCATTTTGCGTAATGAGTTGATTATTATAAGTCATGTGTGTATTTAAGGGGTCCCTTTATATTTACTTATAATAGAAAAGGAACTTTTCAGTACCCTTGTACATTATGACCCTGATTCAAGTCTGAGTGCAACTTACAGTTAAAAAATGAACGCGAGTCATCATCAGTATTGTTCTTTCCACCTGCCCTTAGGCACCTGCAAAATATAAGGGTACTGACAGCTGTAGCTTCCCTGTAGATTATCTTCATTCGCAAGTACAAGAACACGCTCCTTCTCTCATCTGTTCCTCCTCTCTAGTCATAAGGATGCACAAGTGTCATATGCTACCAACTCTACGGACACATGTATGCCCATTGTGTGTGAGCATACACAGCGCAAATTAGCGTGTTTTATGCTAATCAAATGTGTGCACACCCAACTTAGCCTCACCCCCTAAATCTCCAGTCTTTCTTCGAAGACATTGAGAAGGATAGAGAATTTTGTGAAGCTCCAGAAATTCTGTATTTCAACTGAATTCCTGCTCCAGATTGGCAAATTTGCTTTACTATGCCAGGTTACAGTTCCTATTTCAACGTCCGCTGCAATCATCCATCTACAACTCTCTGTCATCAATATTATTGTTTCTATATAAGGCTCTAACAATTCCCATCGCCAGACCGTCAGCATACAAATACATGTACGCAACATAACAAACATATAAAGTATGATAACAAATAAATAACACATAATGTCAGACGTGTAGTACAAAACCCAGGTGTGAGAGATGCTTCAGCAATTGCAGGTAACACAAAAACAAATATTAATTCTTTGTATATGAGTAAACAATCAGACAAAGAATTCAGCATGGGACATCACAAGGTCAAATGAGGTAGGCAGACAACCATAAGACATAGAGTAGAGAGGACCTTGCCTTTGAGAGCTTACATTCTAGAAGGAAGGGGCAGTGAGATACAGTAGCAATAAGTGGGACAGAAGTGAATGTGGTGGGTGGAGGAAGTGGATAGAATTGGAAATGTCTGTCTAGAAAGTGATTGAATATGCAAGCATATATCGGTGGATTTGAAGGATTTTAGCTTAGGGGAGAGTCTGGTGAGGGAAGGTAAGGAATTCCAGAGGTGAGGAGCATCACAAAATAAGTCTTGGAGATGGAAGTGAGGCAGAGATCAGAGGTGGAGAAGATTGGATGAGCTGGGGTGTGTCTTCTGATTAGAGGTGAAGCATTAATTAGATCTTTGAAGGTAAGGTAAATTGCATTCTGGAGGAAATGGGGAGTCAATAAGGAGATTTACAGCGTGGTGCTGCAAATGAGGAGTTGCAGGAAAGGAAGACAAGTCTAGCCAAAGCATTCAAGATGAATTGTACAGGGGAAAGGTGTGTGAGAGGAAGACCAGTGAGAAAGAAGGCAGAGTAATCAAAGCGGGAAAATCTGAGCAAGAGGACCAGAGTTTTGGTAACTTCATGAGTGAAGGAGAGGCATATTTTGGTGACAGAACTGTGAGATGGACTGAATGCAAGGAGGGAATCTGAGAGCATAGTCAATGATGACATCAAGACAGGAAGTGTGGGAGGAGCATGATGTTGTCAACTGTGAGGGAGATATGGGGAATTATAGAGGTATTAGTAACAGGATAATTAACTGAGATTTGGACATGTTAAGTTGGGTTGTCAAGGTGGAGATGGCAGAGAAGCAGTTGGACACATGGTATAAGAAAGAAGGACACAAATTAGGGGAGGAGAGGAAAATTTGGGTTTCATCAGCATAGAGGTGGTAGTGGAGGCCAAAAGAGTGTATGAGTTCTCCTAGAGAGGAGATGTAGATGTAGAAAAGCAGAGAGCAAAGAACAGAGCCATGGGAGACGCCAAAGGATAGAGGAAGAAGGATGAAGCAAGAGTCAGAAGTAGAGACACAGAAGGAGCAATGAGAGGTAGGAGGCAAACCAGACTAGTTCAGTGTCACAAAGGTAAAGGGAGAAAACTATGTCAAAAGAAGAACATGTTCAACAGTGTCAAAAGTGGTGAGAGGTCGAGGAGTATTAGAAGACATATGTTCGTATTGTCGCTACCAATAAATAATGTACGATGTGATTAATGTGGTTCCAAAGCACAAAAGGGATGTAATAGTAAAATTTAGCAGAACATAATAATAATACAAAGTACAACCAATGCACCAAAAAATGCGTTCTCATACGTCCATATAAAGATTTTGTTGCATAATACACCTGCGGCTCCTTAAGACCGGCGAGGCAAAATGGGGGAGGGAAGTGACATTGACTGAATAAAGTAAGGGCGCGTTCACATAGTTGAGACTGAGTTCGATTTGGACGCACACGCCTATATACCTGGCTGGAGATGTATATCTTGTGGGAGCTAGGAAATAGGAAAGTATATGAGTTCTGAGGCCATTTACAGATTCTTTCTTTGCTCAACATTTTCTTATTTAAAGACTTCCAGATAGCTGTCAAATTTCGGCATTTCAGATGAAAAACTATATCTTTATTACCGTACAATGATACCAAGATGCCTGTGTATTGTAGACACAGGTTTTATCTATATTGTGAAATGACAGGATGACTTAGTAAGTTGTTATATATTGCGGCGAAGGAATACATTTGTTCTTTTCTAGCATACACTTAATATAGAAAGAGGAGCATCAATCATTTTCCTGAAAAGTATGTTTAGTTGCTTAAAAAACTGACTTATGTTTGACGCAGAACATTAGTCAGAGAAATTTATTTCGGGTAAAACTTGGAAAAAAATATTTGAATTTCTCTTATAAAACTTACAAGTGACACTTACAGTGCAGTGTGTCATTATAATACAGAATGTGCTTCCATCATTTTTGTATTCAAAGACCTTGGCTGCTGCTTTCCACAGGTTAATTGCCTGAATGGAGCCAACATTCTTTTTGCAGAAAGTAGTATCAAAATTCCAGAAAGGAGGTAGAAATAATTCTAATCATGCTGATGTATTCAGTAAGTTTTGGAATCGATATGCTTATAGCTTTCAGCTTTATTTCAGGTGACATCCTAGGTCTGTTCGATGTCATGTTAATGTCTCTGTTTTCAGGTGTCTAATTCTACAGGCATCAAACTCTTCTGTATCTACTGGTTCATCTGTCTGTCAGTATGTACTAAATCAATAGACCACCATGCTCTATAATTTACCTGGAGGTGAAACCTACATGTGAAATAGTCCCCTGATGTCTCGCTGCCCTGCAGGAATTAATTAGAGATGGTCACTGACCCCTGTGAACTGGTTTTGGTTTTGGATCTGGATTAGCTTTGTGTTTTGGTTATGGGTTTGCAAAACCACCCTTGTGTGTTTTGGTTTTGATTTTGGATTTTTTAGAGAAAAACCTAAAATATGCTAAAATCACATAATATTGCTCTTTTTTTGTTCCTACATTATAATTAGAGATGGTCACTGACCCCCGTGTTTTGGTTTTGGATTCGGTTTTGGATCTGGATTACCGTCGTGTTTTGGTTTTGGTTTTGGTTTTGCAAAACCTCCATTGCGTGTTTTGGTTTTGGTTTTGGTTTTGTTTGGTTTTGTTTTGCTATTTTTTGGGAAAATCCATGTTTTTGGGCCTAAATTAACCCAATTTAGTGCTCCAACTGTTTTAGAGACAAGTAATCTAATTGTTGAGGTAATAAATCATCCCAAAAAACAGTTTAATTCTTCGTTGGTAGGCCTATTCTACACACAAAACAGATTGTCTTCCTCTCCATCTATGCATATTGGCAATGCAGCCATCGTCTTTGAATGTATATTACACCCTACACTTATAGTTAAATATGTAAAGAAATGGAAAAAGCCAGTTTGGTTTCTGTCTCTCAAGGCCCCCCTCCACTTGTATAAAATACCAAAAAATTCAGCCATTATAGACTGTACAATATTAATTGACATGGAGAAAGCCAGTTTGGTTTCTGTCTCTCTAGGCCCCCCTCCACTTGTATAAAATACTAAAAAATTCAGCCATTATAGACTGTACAATATTAATTGACATGGAGAAAGCCAGTTTGGTTTCTGTCTCTCTAGGCCCCCCTCCACTTGTATAAAATACTAAAAAATTCAGCCATTATAGACTGTACAATATTAATTGACATGGAGAAAGCCAGTTTGGTTTCTGTCTCTCTAGGCCCCCCTCCACTTGTATAAAATACTAAAAAATTCAGCCATTATAGACTGTACAATATTAATTGACATGGAGAAAGCTAGTTTGGTTTCTGTCTCTCTAGGCCCCCCTCCACTTGTATAAAATACTAAAAAATTCAGCCATTATAGACTGTACAATATTAATTGACATGGAGAAAGACAGTTTGGTTTCTGTCTCTCTAGGCCCCCCTCCACTTGTATAAAATACTAAAAAATTCAGCCATTATAGACTGTACAATATTAATTGACATGGAGAAAGCCAGTTTGGTTTCTGTCTCTCTAGGCCCCCCTCCACTTGTATAAAATACTAAAAAATTCAGCCATTATAGACTGTACAATATTATGAAAAATGGACAAAGCCAGTTTAGGGTCACTCTGTCTATGACACCCTACCCTTAAGGATAAATTGCCCTAACAGCAGCCTTTCAAGATGGTATGTGATATGGAAATGCCACAAGTCCCTTTCCTCTTTGGGGGTAGATTGCACCCTACACTTACATAGAAAGTTTTAAAAAGATGTTATCGGCATCATCTTCAGCTTCATCCTCACCCTCATCAGTGTTATCGTCATCATCACAGACTATCAATTCATCGCCGCTTGAATCCGCCATTAGAGAACAGTCAGTGCTTGCATGTCTTGGATGGTGAAGGCCTTCCTCGTGGAAGATGTAGTTCATTTTTATAAACATCATTTTCTCCACATTTTTGGGAAGTAACCTTCTACGGCGATCACTGACTAAGTTCCCTGCTGTGCTGAACACTCGTTCAGAGTACACACTGGAGGGTGGGCAGCTTAGGTATTGCAAAGCAAGTTTGTACATGGGTTTCCAAATAGCTTGCTTTTCTTCCCAGTAAGGAAAGGGACTGTCTGACATTTCCATATCAACTACCTCTTGAAAGTAATCCTCCACCATCCTTTGCATGTTTATACTCATATTGGATGGACTTATGGGCAAAGTGACACTTTGTTTTGAAAAATCCTTCAAACCAGCCCAGATGTTAAATTGTTCTCGTCTGCCCCCTGTGTCTTCCCTGCTTCTTTTTTGGAAATTTAATTTTTTACGAGCAACAGCTTGAGAAAGTGAAGGAGGACACGTCGTCAAGCCGAGGCCCAGTTCAGCGGCCAACTTGCTGAGCAATAGCTCCTTGCAAAAGTTCACATCTCGCTCATTTACAAGTAAAGACTCAATGTAGGTTTTAAACCTTGGATCAAGCACAGTGGCCAAAACGTACTGATCCGAGTTCAAGATCTTAATAACTCGAGGATCATTGTGAAGCGAATTAAGTACTTGATCGACAAGGCCAACATACTTTGCTGAATTGCTTGCTTTCAGCTCCTCCTTCATTTTCTCAAGCTGCTTTTCCAATAGTCTAATTAAAGGAATGACTTGGCTCAAACTAGCAGAGTCTGCACTGACCTCACATGTCACAACTTCAAATGGTTTCAGCACCTTGCACAGCACTGAAAGGATTCCCCACTGTGCAAGAGTGAAATACATCCCCCCTCCTTTCCCAATGTCATGACTTGTGCAATATGCTTGGATGGCTTTGCGCTGTTCCTCCATCCTCTGAAGCATGTACAGGGTGGAATTCCACCGAGTTACCACCTCTTGCTTAAGTTGGTGGCAGGGCAAGTTAAACTGCTCTTGGAGCTGCTGTAATCTCCTACATGCTGTGGCTGAATGCCTGAAATGGCCTGAAATTTTACGGGCCACCGAAAGCATCTCCTGCACCTCACGGTTGTTTCGTAGGAAGCTCTGCACCACCAAGTTGATGGTGTGAGCAAAACAGGGAATATGTTGGAAATCACCCAGCTGTAATGCTCGCACTATATTGTTGGCGTTATCTGAAATGACATACCCTGGGGAGAGTCCGAGTGGTATAAGCCATGCATCAATCACATCTCTCAGTTTGCGTAACAAATTGTCAGCCGTATGCCTGTTAGTGAAGCCGGTGATACAAAGAGTGGCCTGCCTGTGACAAATGTTACGTAGTGGTGTACATGCTGCTGCTGTTCCTGCTGGTGAAGGTGAATGACCAACCCAGTGGGCTGTCACAGTCATATAGTCTTTGGTTTGGCCACTTCCACTTGTCCACATATCTGTGGTTAAGTGAACAGTGGGCAGAATGGCATTTTTCAGCGCAATCTCTACATTTTTACACACTTTTTGGTATAGTTGTGGAATAGCTTTACGGGAGAAATGGTGTCGCGATGGAATTCTGTAACGCGGACACAAAACCTCAATTAACTGTGAAAAACCAGCTGCGTTTATGGTGGAGATTGGACGCAGATCTAACACTAACATTGCAGCCATGGCGTCTGTGATTCGCTTGGCGACTGGGTGACTGCTGTCATATTTGCTTCCCCTCGCAAAGGATTGTTTCACAGTTAATTGCTGAAATGTAGGACTGCTCATTTTATTCACCTGCCTCTGGGATGACGATTCACCCCCAGCAGCAGCAACAGCAGCAGCAGGACTAACGCTTTCTTCAGAGGAATCAATAATAGTGCCGGAGTCATCCAGCCTTAAGTGGGATGCCGGGCTAACTCCGAGCGCTACTGAGGATATTGATGAGGATGGTGTGGTGGGTGTATTTTGTGGCCGTCGGTATGTCGGTGAGCGGAGGGTCTTAGCTGATGAGGGAGTGCTTGTATTCTTTTGGGAAGAACTTTCAGCTTTTCCCAACACTTTGCCATGAACTCTCGTTAAATGGCGTAACATAGACGAGGTTCCAAGATGGTTAAGGTCCCTCCCTCGACTGACTGTGGCTTCACATACACTACAAATGGCTATACAATTGTTGTCTGGATTTGGGTAGAAATAATTCCACACATAAGAAGTGGATTTTTTTGTTTTATGCCCAGGCATGACAATGGCCTTTTTCTTGTCACGTGCCAGAACTGCTGCCACTGGTGCAGGACTTACACAAACAACCTCATCCTCATCAACATCCTCATTAGCGCCCTCGTCGCCTACACAAATCTCCCCCTCATCCTCTTCTAATTCCAAAGTGACATCCTCAATTTGGGTATCACCGGCTACACTCGGGCTATTAAGGCACACATCAGCAGAATGCTCACGATTAGACATCCCACTGTTGGATGGACTCTCCACAGGGATTGTTGTCATTTGTGAATCAGAGCAAATATTCTCCTGTAATGCCTCACTGGTATCTTGCAGCTCAGCTTTGACGCGTAACAGTAGTTGTGCACCAATTGTAGGCTGGGTAACTTTTTGGGATCTGCCACTAATAGCCAAAGGTGAAGGCCTCATTCTCTCTTTGCCACTGCGTGTGTAGAATGGCATGCTTGCAATTTTTTTTTTATCGTCACTTAACTTTTGCTCAGTTACACTTCGTTTTCGCTTCAATACAGTAAATTTTTTTTTGGTTTTTGTTTTTTGCACTAATTTGAAAACACTCTGTTGTTTGACATCGCCTTGGCCAGATGACGTACTGGGAACACTAACATCAGGACTGGTGACAGAACCTGGTTGCTCATTTAGATCATATGTGGACTGCTTTGAATCCATTGCGTAGATACTGCTGACAGATATGACTTTTGACAGCCAGAAATATTAATGCACAATTAGGGAGGACACCCCAAAAACACAGAGGAGTGCTAAAATTTATTGAGTAGATACTGCTGACAGATATGACTTTTGACAGCCAGAAATATTAATGCACAATTAGGGAGGACACCCCAAAAACACAGAGGAGTGCTAAAATTTATTGAGTAGATACTGCTGACAGATATGACTTTTGACAGCCAGAAATATTAATGCACAATTAGAGAGGACACCCCAAAAACACTGAGGAGTGCTTAAAATTATTGAGTAGATACTGCTGACAGATATGACTTTTGACAGCCAGAAATATTAATGCACAATTAGGGAGGACACCCCAAAAACACAGAGGAGTGCTAAAATTTATTGAGTAGATACTGCTGACAGATATGACTTTTGACAGCCAGAAATATTAATGCACAATTAGAGAGGACACCCCAAAAACACTGAGGAGTGCTTAAAATTATTGAGTAGATACTGCTGACAGATATGACTTTTGACAGCCAGAAATATTAATGCACAATTAGGGAGGACACCCCAAAAACACAGAGGAGTGCTAAAATTTATTGAGTAGATACTGCTGACAGATATGACTTTTGACAGCCAGAAATATTAATGCACAATTAGAGAGGACACCCCAAAAACACTGAGGAGTGCTTAAAATTATTGAGTAGATACTGCTGACAGATATGACTTTTGACAGCCAGAAATATTAATGCACAATTAGGGAGGACACCCCAAAAACACAGAGGAGTGCTAAAATTTATTGAGTAGATACTGCTGACAGATATGACTTTTGACAGCCAGAAATATTAATGCACAATTAGAGAGGACACCCCAAAAACACTGAGGAGTGCTTAAAATTATTGAGTAGATACTGCTGACAGATATGACTTTTGACAGCCAGAAATATTAATGCACAATTAGAGAGGACACCCCAAAAACACTGAGGAGTGCTTAAAATTATTGAGTAGATACTGCTGACAGATATGACTTTTGACAGCCAGAAATATTAATGCACAATTAGGGAGGACACCCCAAAAACACAGAGGAGTGCTAAAATTTATTGAGTAGATACTGCTGACAGATATGACTTTTGACAGCCAGAAATATTAATGCACAATTAGAGAGGACACCCCAAAAACACTGAGGAGTGCTTAAAATTATTGAGTAGATACTGCTGACAGATATGACTTTTGACAGCCAGAAATATTAATGCACAATTAGGGAGGACACCCCAAAAACACAGAGGAGTGCTAAAATTTATTGAGTAGATACTGCTGACAGATATGACTTTTGACAGCCAGAAATATTAATGCACAATTAGAGAGGACACCCCAAAAACACTGAGGAGTGCTTAAAATTATTGAGTAGATACTGCTGACAGATATGACTTTTGACAGCCAGAAATATTAATGCACAATTAGAGAGGACACCCCAAAAACACTGAGGAGTGCTTAAAATTATTGAGTAGATACTGCTGACAGATATGACTTTTGACAGCCAGAAATATTAATGCACAATTAGGGAGGACACCCCAAAAACACAGAGGAGTGCTAAAATTTATTGAGTAGATACTGCTGACAGATATGACTTTTGACAGCCAGAAATATTAATGCACAATTAGAGAGGACACCCCAAAAACACTGAGGAGTGCTTAAAATTATTGAGTAGATACTGCTGACAGATATGACTTTTGACAGCCAGAAATATTAATGCACAATTAGAGAGGACACCCCAAAAACACTGAGGAGTGCTTAAAATTATTGAGTAGATACTGCTGACAGATATGACTTTTGACAGCCAGAAATATTAATGCACAATTAGAGAGGACACCCCAAAAACACTGAGGAGTGCTAACATTTATTGAGTAGATACTGCTGACAGATATGACTTTTGACAGCCAGAAATATTAATGCACAATTATGGGGGACAACCCAAAAGCGCTGGGGAGTGCCAAATATGAAGAAAAAATAATAAACCTCTATCCTCCTCTCTGCACTAGCGATTTTGGTTAGAGCAATTGCAAGAACAATATTGTATTCTTTCTCTGTCCCTGCTCTAATTAGCCTATGACTACACCCTGCTCTCTCCCTCTGTCAAATGGCGATGGATTGCTGTGGAGGCGTGTATTTATAAAGTTGAAGTATCGCGAGAACCGAGTCCCGAGATCCGACGACGTCACAATGACGTTCGGCCTCGATTTGGATTCGGAATTGGCGGGAGAGTACCGAGCTGCTCAGCTCGGTACTCGGATACCCAAAGTTCGGGTGGGTTCGGTTCTCGGAGAACCGGACCCGCCCATCTCTAATTATAATTAACCTCAATAACACTAATTTCAAGTCATTTGCAGTCAATTTAGACCACCTCACAGGTCACAATATTATTTTCATACACTTTCGGACAAATACTGCAGCGACCTGGCTGGATGGTAAGTGACAGAGCAATGACACAAACACACGGCAGTTCCTAGAGCATCTAGAACACATTGGGACATAGCTGTGGCAAAAAAGAAAAATGGGGGTCCGCCCTAACTCCCACCCCCCCGTGATGTTGGTTCTTAAAAAGGAATTCAAAACTCGTGATATCCGACGACGTCACAATGACGTATTGCCTTGTTTTCGATTCCGAGGGCGCACGACAGTACCAAGCTGTCTCAGCTCGGTACTCGGATCCCCTAAGTTCGGGTGTGTTCAGTTCTCGTGGAACCGATCCTAAGCATCTCTAGAATTTATTATGAATTGTGGATAGAAGGAAACACAAGATCTTGATATACCCCTTCTAGTGACCTTTATTAGAACTAAATAAAAATGCTTATATAAAGGGTTAAATATCTCAGAAGCATCTTGTTAGAAATTAGATTGTCATGAGTGAGCCCTTGTGTCCTATAATAATTATAAGTAACCAGAAGAACATAATTACCAAGGTGGTATGAACAGGGCCGCCATCAGGGGGGTACGGGGAGTACTGTTGTACCGGGCCCGGGCTCACCAGGGGGCCCGGTACAACAGCGCTGCACAGACTTACCTGGAGCCCTGATGGTCTCCGCTACTCTGTCTTCAGCCTGGCTGTCACCGTGACAGCCAGGCACCAGGATGCGATCGCAGGGGTGGAGGATTCATTCCCCCTGGAAGATCACATGATCGCAGGGGGAATGAGTCCTCCACCCCTGCGATCACATCCTGGTGCCGTGACAGCCAGGCTGAAGACAGAGTAGCGGAGACCACCGGGGCCCCAGGTAAGTATGTGTTGCTGTTGATTATGGGGGGGGGGGGCGCTCATCGGGGGTGGCCCGGGGGACACGGGGGGCCCGTACTGGGCCCCATGATTGCTGAAGGCGGCCCTGGGTATGAATAGCAGCGGCTCTCTGGTCTGTAAGTTGATGAAGTCAATCATGTAGTTGCCACTCATTATGTAACTGTTCCTGCCTCCATCTGCCATCTCTGAGCACCGTGGTGATGTCCGTGGTCAGCAGATAGCGTGATGAGCTCCTTGCTGTATAAACACCGACACCACAAGGCCCCAAAGTGCTGTTGGCACAAACCAGTATTATAGGGCTAAATTCTTCGTATGGGGTAATTGAACACTGATGAGCAAGTAGTATAGGAAGGAGCTTAGGTGGATAACTGGTCTGGCAAACTAATAGGTGGGAGGGTGTGGGAAGATGACTGAAGGTGTTCCTGCATAGAAACTTTGCAGGCACCTTCACAATTTTGCTATGGAGCTCACAAATTTCTAGTCACTGTCAAGATTCCCTGCAATATCATCTATTGATGGCAGAACACCATTCACACGGACAAATCCTGCGTCATCACCTTGCATAACAGAAGCAAAACAGATAATGCAACACTGTTATATAACACTTACTGCACACTCAACACTTCTAATTGTCAAGACAATCGGGACTAAAAGCCCTCATCTGTATTCAGCCTTTAAAAAGCCCTGACTCAAACCAATCTTTGCATAAGCAAAGTTTGGACTTGTGTTTCCTTTTGGTGCTACAAAGAGTCTTGTCTGTTTGCCTTTACAATGACTTCAACATTGCCCCTCATGATTGTACCATCTCCGACCCATTAACTACTTCCGCTTTGTCTGCCACGACCCACCCTGTGAGTGCTAAGTAGCTTGGCAATACATGGTGTTTTTCTGAGCTCCCACAGCCAAGTGGTTCTATCATGGGATCAACCAACACCAGGACATTGTGTTAGTGCCCAAATCATCAGTCTGCATTCTGCAACCCTAGAGGATACTAACCAGAGCCTGCTCCTAAGGTCGGAGGAGGGGCACTGTGAGGTTACCCCGCATAACAGTCTACGGAGAACAAGTGTTAGCTCACCGTCAAGACTAGTAACTACAGCATCATCACTTTACACAACTAAAGCACACTGGGTGATGCAACACTCATATAACTCTTACAGCACTTATATAAACAAAATTTGGATTTGTGCTTCCTGTTGGCTTCTAGTGTATATTATTGTAAGCATAAAATGTGTATTAAAGTGCTGATTTCAAGAAGTATAATGCCAACAGCTTGTGTGTGTAACATTTTGAGACAGGAACTCATACATAAATTAGCATCTGTTCTGAGCTACATTGGAGGGAATGTTTGAAATTGACAAATTAAATTATTTTCTGTATTGGAGTATCCTGTCCTATGTGTCGGTTTGTGGGTCCTGTAGAAATGTCTCAATGACAATAAAGTACTTTGCTAAATTACAGTTTACTGTGTATTGCGTTTCACTCCAAATTTTAAATAACTCATTGCTTCCTGTGACCAGAACTACTCCCTGATGCTAAAGATTATTGTGTAATAATTACTGCATTGAAAGCTATCCTGTTTACAAGAGGGAGGTCTGCAAAAGTCATGAGGACTGATCAAAGGAAAAATGAGCTCTACCTAGTGCTGATTGGTGGCTTAGAGCAGTCTACTCCCTCTTCCAGATTGTTGACCCTACTCTAACAACCCATAAGTTTGTTGCAGTATTTCAAGTGCTTCTTGAAATTTATGGTGGGTTGAAGACTGGTTTGGCTCTATATGAAGAGCACGTGTGGCTGTATTAAGTGTGTACATTATTGTATTACATTTGGTATATAATCAGTAGCGCCAATTTTTGTGTAAAAGTCCTACTTTTGAGCAATAAACTCCATTCTCCAACACCTAGTACCGACTGTATTCCTATGACTTACAGATAGAGTTAAAACTCTAATTGCTGTCATGTGTTGAACCCAGCTTCCTAAGTCAATGAACTGTCTGTTACGCTGGAATCCTGATACTAAGTTAGTGTCAGCCACAATCACCTGCAACAGCTATACACAACTCTCAGAAGTAACCAGTTCCAAGTGCCTGGTGTTGGCAGGACCTACACTCCTACAACTGTTGCACCATTGGTACTTACAGTCAGTGATTGACACCGAAAAGAGGGGTCAGTAATGGCAGGTTACCAGTGGCAAAAGGAAACCCACAGACAAATCGGTAAAACCACAGTTAAACTGGTAAGGAAAACAGGGTGGCAGAGTAGGCCCATCCTGCATAGATAGCTTTTCCTGAATAAGCCTATTTTATGCAAAGTCCCCGGAATGTTTAAACAAGTAACACCAGGAAAGAATCTCTGCATTTCTCAGGTAAGCATCTCTTCACAGTGGCTCAGTGGTTAGCAGTTCTGTCTCACAGCACAGGGGTGGGGTTTGTATGTTCTCCCCTTGTTTGTGTGAGTTTCCTACGGGAGCTCCGGTTTTCTCCCACACACCAAAAACACACTGGAAGGTTAATTGGTTGCTGACAAAATTTACACTGGTGTGTGTGTGCGTGTGTGTGTCTGTGTGTGTGTGTATGTGTGTGTGTGGGTGTGTGGGTGTCTGTGTGTGGGTGGGTGTGTGTGTTGTAAAGGATTTAGAGTGTAAGCTCCAACGGGACAGGGAATGTTGTAGAATGACACGTTTTCTCTGTACAGAGCTCCATAATTGCTGGTGCTATAGAAATAAATGATGATGACGACAATGATGATTCTTCATCATTCAATAGCTGAGACACAGTTGCAACAGAAAAACCGCTGTCCTTGGAAATATTGCATTAATTTGCCGCGTACGGTCCCTAACGCACTAAGAACAGAATAAAATGGCTGTTGGGGCTACAGAAGAACGATTATATCAAAGTCACAATTTAAATTCTACAGGTTTGTGGTGAATCCTGAAGTGCTAAACAAATTGCTCACAGTTAAAAGTAACAAAAAGATTATCAACCTGTATAATTGACAGAACTGAGCCCTACGTTATAAAGTTCTAAAATATTCCCACTCTGTGTTTTTAGAGACATTCAATCATTTCAGCTGTTCAGAACTTTTGACTTAATCTGCTGTAAGACAACATCTGCAGAGTGGGAAAAGCTAACATGGACTTTATATTTCTGCAAAAAAAAGAAGGCAATTTATTTTGCATTGTTACTGAGGCAACAACAAGAGGTCTGCGCTGGTAAATCTGGTGAGCTCATTATAACAAATATAGCTGCGGTCACAGGTGCAGATTAATGCAAAGTCTACTAATCTCTGACTATATCCAACGGAGCAATCTAATCACCTAAATGCTGATTTGTACCATTCTTTGTATGACACAGGTGCTACCTCCCCATCTAGCTTGTCTCATTCCAGATGGGGGTATTTCTGATGTGACACGTCTGCTAGACCTCTTGCTTCATTAGGCATTGGGTTGGCCCGTTGACTTTATAAATTTGGGCCATGAAGGATTTTCTCTAGACAGAACCATTTATCTTTATATCTTTTTGTCCTGTATCAATTTTTCTGTCTCTATATTTGCATAATAGATGGTGCATCAGGACCGCAGAACACACAAAATAATATATGCCCCCCTTTAACTCTCCAGAGCACTTCTGGTTACTAGGCAACACTAATGCTAGAAAATAAATTCAAAATATTGCAAACATGTACCACCAGTTACATGTTTACATTTCCTACTACCTATGATAAGCCCCAGGTTACCCAGCTGCCAAGATCCCTGCAATATGCACCAGTAGTACTATGACATTAACTTACCCATCAGTAGTAAATGGCACGTAATGTCTATTACTAGTATATTAATATGCCATTACAATGCCCATCAGTGGTAATGCAATGACATCAAAATGTCTAATGATAGTAAGTACCATGTATTATTCCTAATTATAGTAACATTCCATTAAAACGGCCATTAGTAGTTAATGCCAATATGGCTAGTAGAAGTTTGCTATTAATGTGGTCTAACTAGTAAAGCCAATTACTATGCATAGCACTAATGTACCCAATAACTGAAATATACTCGAAAAAAACCACTTTATTATATAACAGATCTCACACACATTCGTGTGTTCCCTGTCTACTAACTGAGTGGTCACGGCGGTGTCAGTTTCCTCTCCAGTTTGGTTTCCACGTCCTGTGTGTCCTTCTGTTTATTAGGTCATTTCCTTCCTTGTCCCACGTTTTCCCTAATTGTTCACACTTCCCCCACATCCTATGTCTTGCACACTTGCCTCATACTTGTCTTTTGAAACTAATGCCCCCTAGCTAAGTCTAAGACTAATTGACTGTCCTATTTGCCCCCCTTTAAACCCCTGCATTCTTATGTCAAGTTATCCCCTTTTGTCTATTCTTTCTTGTGACCACTTGCCTCCTCTACACCCCCTTTGTCTGCAGTGCCCGGCTTGTCATCTAAGGGCCTCATTCATCAAGGAACGTATCTGCAGATTTTGAGCGTATCATATGTAAAATAAAAAACGTCTGTGAGCGCAGCCCTGTTCTGTGCACCTGCAAACACAGAATTAGCTTACTACAATCTACATTTTCGGGGAGTGAACAGGGAGTAGAAGGGGCGTTTTGCCGTAGTGAACTTACAGTGAGGGCGTACCAAACACAAGCACGCGCAGGCACATCCGATTCAAGCTCTGGGCATCTCAAAGTTATTTGTTTTTCTGCCGTACGTATCTCTTGCTCCAGCTACAGGGCTAGTCTAAGTCCTGATCAGAATTGATGACAGTTTCGTATGTATGCTATAACATGTGTTTGCAATCACAAACAACGTTATTATTTTTTATTTGTTATTTTTACTGTTTTAACATTACAGAGTATATTATTATATTATTATCAGGTAACAATAATGCAAGTTTTTTTTTCTTTTCCCATGCGTTCTTATGCAAATTTATAATCCACGTAGGTATTGGACGTATCCTGTAGTGTCCTTTGTAGTAGAGCAGAGCACCTGCCCTTGATTTCAAAAGCACACGAATCCCGAGACCCGAGCTTTGCTGAACACTGGGCAGACACAAATCTTAAATACGTAAGTATAATATTGAATGTGAGTTGCACTCAGAAATGCGAGTCTTGATGAATTAGGCCCTAAGTCTCTTGTGAATTCTGTCCCCGTGCCTTAGTTGTCATTCCGATAACCCTACCTCATACCTGCCTTCCTCCCTTTCACTCCTATCCTCTTTTTTCAATATGTTTCATCCTTCAGAAAACCATGATTTATGCATTCTTGTCTGTCCTTTTCTTATATGTTCCCCATGCCTCTTCCCCCACCCTGACAGTAGCTGTACCTCGCCTGCACCTTTAGCTCATGTCTACCCCCCTCTTACCATTCTTTTCTTCTCTTCCTTGTGTCTCTTCCCCTCCTCTGCCTGTGATGCTCTTCATACGGTAGTGATCAGAGCTTCCTGTTGGATCACAGTAATGTCAAATCAGCGCTACTTGTCACTTTCTATGAGGGTCAGAGCACCAGGGCTGCCATCAGAGGGGTACAGGGAGTACAGCTGTATGGGAACCCATAGCAGAGTAGGGTCCACCAGCCCTGGGTCTAATTTATTAGGGGTGGGGGCCTCTGCAGTAAATTAAGGGAGGCAGCCAGAGCCAAGGCATGCAGGTTCAAGGCAGCAGCTGTGCCTGAGATGTGAGGAGAGACCTCTGTGTGTAATTAATGATGCGGTAGGGGCCCCCCTTGTAGGCATCATATCTGCCTCTGTCCCAAGATGTCGGGGCCCCACAGTTGCCACTATTTCCTCCAGGCCCAGCCCCCAGACTCCCGGACAGAGTTTAATTAAGAACGTCACAGCGCTGTCAATAGAGAAGAGACAAAAGGGGACAGCATGAAGACACAGAGAAGCAAGTAAACTACTGCAGGAGTTAGATTGAACCAGGGATGGGGGTGACTGCAGAAATGGGGGGAAGGCAAATGTTGGGTTGAGAGTAATTTAAAAATGATTGTAGGGTGAGAGAAGGAAGGAGGGGGCCCTGTCTGTTACATTTGTACTGGGCCCTGCAATGTCTGGTGGCGGTCCTGCAGAGCACCCTGGTCACCACTTAAGATGTATTATTAGAGTGTGTTACATCAGCAGCAGAGCGGTTTAACTTCTGTCATTGTCCAAAGTGAGTGGCTGGGATCCATCATGGTGGCGATGTGATATATTCAGAAGGGAATCACAAGTGGCAACAACTGCTGGGAGGATGAAAGTAAAGAGAAAGTAATTATATTGGTTCCCTGCGGCCCATGTACCAAACCTGCCCCATAGTCTGGATTCTTCGCTGCTAGAAGCACATGTATGTATTTCCCAAATATAACTTTGACTTTTAAAATCAGAAGACAGACATAGGGGGAAAATACGACCATCAACAGGGTTTGAGTTGACTAGAGAAAAAAGTATATTCAAAAACAGCTCCCCCCCCCTCGAAAAAAGAAAAGATGACAAAAGTGAACTTGAAATTACTGCAGGTGAAGGTTATCATATCACTTATTGGATAATCTGTGTAATAACTAGAGATGTTCACTGACTCCCATGTTCTGGTTTTGGATCTGTACTTTTAAGAACAAATGCTAAAATATGCTAAAATCACATAATTTGCTCGTTTTTTGTTCCTATATTATTATTAACCTCAATAACACTAATTTCAAGTCATTTGCAGTCATTTTTGAGAACCTTACAGGTCACAAAATTATTTTCATACACTTTTGGACAAATACTGCAGTGACCTGGCTGGATGGTAAGTGACAGAACAATGGCTCAAACACAAATCAGTTCCTAGCACATCTAGGACACATTGGTACACAGCAGTGGCAGAAAAGAAAAATGGTGCAATTAGCAATGGAGCTCTCCTCTTTGTGTGTTACTTGTATGTGACTGCAGATTTAGAATACCAACCCTGCCAGCCCTAGTATTTGTATTTCATCAATGACAATTAGCAATGGAGCAATGGAGCTCTCCTGAATATCACTGGAGACTTTAAAGAACACTGCTAGCTCTCCTCTTTATATTCTACCTATGACGCTGCCCAACTGCTCTACAGACTGTGCTACCCCTTCTGTGTCCCTCTGTGAAATGGCGCTAGATTGCCGTGGAGGGCGGTACTTATAGGATCCAAAACTCGCGAGATCCGACGAAGTAACAATGACATTTTGCCTCATTTTCAACTCCAAAAGCGTTCGACGGTACCGAGCTGGCTTGGCTCGGTACTCGGATCTGCTAAGTTCGGGTGTGTTCGGTTCTCCGGGAACCGAGCCTGAGCATCTCTAATAATAACCTCTATTTTTTAGTGGTTTACATTCAACCTTCCGGCTGCAAGGTTTATTAAAAAAAAATAATAGTAAAATAAGTGTGGCCTTTAGTCATCAACTGTACCTCAGCTCCTGCCATAGTATGGAAACTTTTACATACTCATTTCTTAGAGTTTCAAGATACCTGTTCATATTATAATAAATTATATTTGTGTTTTAATGGCTCTTTAACCGCCTTCTACTAGATTCACCGAAAAGAGAAAATGTGGTGACCATAATACACATTCCAACTTATACTTATCTGGTTTCCTCAAAAAACATTTAGCTTGATTTCAATCCTCAGAGGAAATGAGTAAAAATATTTAATAGAGACCTTCACAGATTCTATTTGATTTTAATTCCCAATGCTCCAGTTGCAACAAAGGTTTTATAGAAAAGACCAAGAAGTTAATTGGAAGATAAAAATATTATTTGGACCTAATTAATAAAATACTGGTGCCCCACGCAAATTACAAAAAAAAAAAGCATATAAATTGCAGCCATTACTGTGCATAAAGATGGAACATTAAAATGTCCCTGATATTTAAATGAAGAAAAATAATGATCCCTAGGCGTTCCTAATATTCTTATTACAGAATGAGACCATGGGGTAAATGTATCAATATGCGGGTTCTTCAACACCCGCGTGTTCAGCCTCTTCCGCGATTAAATTTCAAGCGGCGCTGCATTGTAAAGGGAAGTTAACCCTTTACAATGCAGCGCCGCTTGAAATTTAATCGCGGAAGAGGCTGAACACGCGGGTGTTGAAGAATCCGCATATTGATACATTTACCCCCAGGGGCATTACAAAAAGAATCCTAAACTTTAAAGTAACATATTTAAAAACTAAAACATTCAGGACCTTATTCATTAAGGCCCGTAAAATCATTGTACTGTACATTTTTTTTTTTTAAAAAAAAAACGGACGTTAATTGGACATGGGCACATCCGCATTCAACAAGGAGTGGATGTAAACATTTGGCTGTTGCTGAATACAGGACTAGGTGCGCTCTGCTCTAACGCAGAATACACTGCAGGATACATCCAATACAAGTGTGGAATATAAAGCCACAAAAGTACGCACAGAAAAAAAATAGAACCATTCAATTTATGTCACCTGCTAATAATAGCCCTTGATGACAAAACAATAATAATAAAAACAAATAATAATTTTATTTCTCCATTAAATACATTTATTAGAATGTTATGAATGTCTAATGTACTTAAAAAAGCATTTTTACAGTTGCCCCTAATGGCACTTACGCCCAGCCTGTAGCTGGTGCCCAAAGCTTGAATTGGGCACTGCTGCGTGTGCTCGAGCTTTGCACGCCCTTGACACATTGTCTACGTGCATACGCCCAGTCCCCTCCCTGTTCCGTCCATGAACCTGTAGGCTGTAGTAAGGTCCTTTGTGCTGAAAAATAAATTGGAAGTTACTGCGTTCACTGGTGTATGTTGCGGTTCTGGGCAGAGTGATTATATGCATAAAATTCCCCCAGCACACTGCTATAGCCAGCAAAATACCTGCCATTTCTACTGTAGATAAAAATACAAAAATCTTAGTTGACACCAACATGCCTCTCAGACAAATACAGACGTGGAAGTTGCTCAATCAATTTATAGGCTCATAGCAGGTGCTTGAAATGGTGGGGTTATCCTAAAAGGAACAAACACACAGAAAATTGGTGTCAGTAGCTGAGGGGGAGTACTGGCGCTGAATTGCTGTTTGGAGGCTTCTTGGGTACCTCTTTGGTAAGTTAGCTCTAAATTTAAAAACACATATATGTATGGCCCAAATATATGGGACTCTCACTGTTTAGCGTTAGGACCACCCTATTACCAAAAGCACCATGGAGTGGTGGGTGGCTTTAACATACATTTGCAAATGTGTGCAACTAAGACTTTAAAGCTCAAACCCTCAACATTTAAAAAAGCAAAATGATTAAGCCCAAGACCCAACCGAATATTTAACAAGAAACAACTTGTTATTTGCTTGCTTGTCCCATAGTTCTTAGCCCTAAAAATGGCTAAATGATAAACATGTTATAGTAGATTGGTGATCTGTAGTTTTGATGCATTTTTCCAGTTGCAAATTCATCCAATTTCTGCTGGACAGTTCCAAAATCTGGGCCAAAGAATGGTTCAGGCAGATCGGAATGTGCTTTGGGTGGCTCAGGGGTTTAAATAACCCCAGGAATGTAAATACTAGTTTAGATAAAGTTTTCTCATACCGTAAATTCCAAGACAACATGTTTAAAAGATCATATCGTGGTATAATTTCCAATACTGGACCGATTGTTTAAAATGTTTATAAAAATCAATTATGTTTAGAAAGTTCAATTTGTTATCTATGTTTTTTTAATAGAATATTTTTGTGTATAGGTGACATATATAAAAAAAATAAAAATAATTGGAATTATTTTATTTTTAGAAATTCATTTGTCATCTTTGCATTATTGAAATTTGTAATTTTGCTGAATAACTTGTGAACTCTGGCATCAAGATTCATAACCTCAGATTAACTTGTCAAGAACGAGAAGACATGCTCACTCCTTTTGAAAGGTTATAATTTATCACTGGGAGAAGCACAAATATATATATATATATATATATCAATGATTCTCTCTCACTGCCTCACCTCAGTGCACGCACACCAACATGGTTAATAACTATTGTCCTCTCTATCTTATGCTGATTGACATATATGGTCATACTGAACATTCATGCACTTACGCAGTGTTCAGCCAACTATGTAAATCCAGGTTTGGATATAATGTTTTTCTTATTGAATAGATGAGTATGATTTCCTCTGTACCTCGCCCGATCACTTCCAGCCCCAATGTCTTGACTACTGTTTGGATTTTTCCAACTGTCCCAGTCCACTACCCCTTATATCTCTAACCTCCTCTCCATTCACACCCATACCAGCTCCCTGCCCTCCGCCATCGACCATCGCCTCTCCTCCACTCTGATCACCTCTTCCCACTCCAGAATCCAAGACTTCTCCCGTGCGGCCCCCTTTCACTGGAATGACCTCCCTCGCTCCATCCGTCTCTCTCCTAATCTGTGCTCCATCAAACGGACACTTAAAACTCACCTGTTCCTTAAAACCTACCAAACATCTACTTAACCATTTCATCTCCTCCGCTCGGTCTCCCGCCCTTTCCTCCCGGCCCCCCTTTTCCCTCCTCCATGCTACAACTGCTCTCCTTGTTCCTGTTTGTTCACCCTCCCTTAGGATGTAAGCTCGTATGAGCAGGGCCCTCTTCCCTCTTGTCTCCATACCTGTTCTTCCGCTCCGTCTTTACTGCATTAGCCTGCCTGGAGCTCCTGAAGTATTGGTATTTTTTGTTGATTGTTCTGTACTGTTTCACCCTGTATAGTCTACTGTTTGTACTGTGTACGGCGCCGCGGAAATCTTGTGGCGCCTAACAAATAAATAATAATAATAACAACTGTCTGATTGTTGCCGACCCTTGCGAAAAGTGACCATGTCCTTGGATTCTGATTTCCTTGCACCTTAACCCCTCTTTTAATGACTCTAAACCTGACATTGTGATTGAATATCCATCTGACTGCATGTGGTACACAAAACCAAAACTAGTGCCAACTATCCTGCCCATTGGGGTTCACCAACACATTGTGAGTCCAGAGAAGACAACGTGAGAGGAGAAGTAGCATAACAGACATTCACTGGTTATAGCACAAACTTAAGATATTTGTTTCAAGATAAATGCAGGAAATTACTGGTTGGCCTATATTTCCTTTCTCAAGCTGTCGCTCTGATCAATGTATAAATTCCAGGTTTACCGAGGCATATGGGAGGGTTTTTTTCATAACTGCTGCCTGGCAACCAGAATATTTATATATATATATATAGCATCTAAATATAATCATATAAGATAAGATACAACAGGAAAGTAAACTTACAAACTTACAAACTTAAGTTTTTCTTCTCCAGGAACTGACAGTATATTATAACTTGTTTAAGGCTAATATTTGCTTTAACTCTTTATAAACTGTTTTCATGTATTAATAACAACTTCAATTATCAATGTTAGTTAGATCGTAGTTGGTTTTCAAAATCAAATCACTTATCCATTCAACATTTTTAAATTGTTCAACAACTTACTTTGTCTTGGGAGCATTTGTTGCAAAAGTCTCTCTTAAAAATATAAAATGTTAAATATAAAAAAATGTGTAAATTTATTAAACCTTATAAAGGGAAATGTGGAGGTGTAGCCCATAATAACCAATCAGATTCTACTTATCATTTTCTAGAATGTGTTAGACTAATAATAGCTAGAATCAGGGGCAGACCTAGACTTTATTTTGGGGTTAGGGGTGATTTAGCATAGGCTCGCCCCTCCCCATTTTGATGGGCGCCTCGGACACAATTTCAATGTAGGCTTGTGCTACTGGGGGGGAGGAGGGGAAGCGATTGCCCCAATTCCCCCCCCCCTCCTGGATCCGCCACTGGCAAGAATCTGATTGGTTGCCATGAGCCACACCTCCATTGTTCCTTTCAGGAAAGCTTGATACATTTACCCCCTGATGTCCATAGCTTAAATTAGTTATGCCATCAGCACATGCATCCTTCAAAATATAGATGAAAGTCAACCTGTGTGTTCTTCCATGCATTATCTATCTACAAATCACCTATAAAATGAACATTTTCTCTTACAGATGAACAGAACAATTTTTTTTTCTTTCTCTGAGGAACCCTAATAACATCAGAACTCGCTGTAGTAGAGAACTATTTAATGAAATGTTTATTTATATGTAATTACTAAATGACACATTCTAAACAAGCACAGCAAATTAAACAAATTTACCATATAAACAGTCACTTTATGTACCAGAAAATATCTTATTAAAGGGATTTGCTGTTTGAAACAGAAATAAAAGATTTGTGAATAGTTTCAGCGAGATAAAAATGCAAAACCTTAGTGCAATATCATGATTACCTTTATGAGCGAAACCACAAGACATTCAGCAGTCTCTGCACTGGTTCATCCCAACCTTACACCAGGAATATTTTTGCTTGAATTGACCATGGTCTCTCTTTCTCTGTCTGTCTTTCTGTGTGTATGTTAGGGAATTTAGACTGTAAGCTCTAATGGGGCAGGGACTGATATGAATGAGTTCTCTGTACAGCGCTGTGGAATTAGTGGCGCTATATAAATAAATGATGATGATGATTATAGCATCTGTAACCTTATAGTTGGAAGGAACAGAAGTATTAATGTTATTAGTGTTATAGGTTCACATTACACAAGGGCAACCACAGGATTTTAGAAGAGGGAATCCAAATGATAAAGGCATTGCAGTATGGAAACCATCAAAGGGTTAAACATTATATGGGACTCTAATAACAGAGTGTTTACCTCCTCTCCTGTAGGTGGAGGTCTGCCACGTGTAAGGAAGGGGTTAAGTCCTCAGTGGGTCTGATAGCTCCTCCCCCTCATCACATAACTGGCCAAACTTATGTCATTCATAAGGCATGTCAGCCCAGTCTGCATTGGTCTGCTAAGAGGAAGAGTGTCCCGATTGTAGGGGACTGTCCTGTGTCCTGCAGCCAGGAAGGAATGTTTGGAGCTTTGTCCCTGTCACAGTGACTGGGTCTTTTCAGGGGAGGGGACTGCCTAGCACATTAGGCATGCCATAGCTCATTCTGAAGTAGCCCTGCCTTCATTGTCATAGGCAAACCAATGGGGGGTTTCCTAGTGCCTGGAAACCCCCTCCAAACCTGGGGCACTGTATAATTGAGGTGGCTGGACCCTGCCCCCGCTTCACACGGCTCTGCTTGAAAAGGGAGAGCTGTGTGCACTTAACAGTAGTGCACGCAGCATTGCCCATGTATATTATGGGGATATGAAGAGTTAGAGAGCAGCCAAGCACTGTATAATATTATAGCTATGCCCCCATGCATGCTGGTCCCGCCCACTGGTGGCGTGGTGTGGAAAGCCCCCTCTACAAATCCTGCGTTTGCCCCTGATTGTGATACACTGCACCACATGAGGTGGTTCCCATGAGGTGACCACGCCCCATTTCCAGAGTGATTACAAATATTTGAAGATTGGCAGGTATGTCTATGCCAAGCCTAGTGCTAATAACTACGCTGAACACCCACAGTCCTGTCCTCATCTGATGCATCTGCTTCCGGTGCTCGTGATTACTGTGCTCTAGTTGTTATATTACTAGTAGCTCTGTTGTTGTGTACACTCTGCCATATGTCCCCTGCACCTCTGACAAGGAAGGTCATAGGGTTGGAATTTCCAATGTCTCCGATGTCTCAGATGTGCAAAAACATAATTGCGCCATTTTCTCCACATATATACAACTGCGCCGTCCTAGAATGCAAAAAAATATATTTTAGTCAAGGACATTGGAAGATAAGAAAATTGTTTCTTCAAAGGTAGTTGTCGCAGCTTTGCCCAAACTAGACAGAATTGCAACATTTTTGTGTCTCTACCTCATTTAATATATTTGTATTCTATTAATATATCTCCTTGAGAGACCATTTAGAATTTCACTTAAATGTGTTGTAATTTTATACCCAAGATCAATTTTATTTAGAAATGTCCCCAATGTTTTATAGGGGCATTCACACTTTTACTTTTGTTAAATGCTACTTTTTTGACTTATGCATATCATTCTTATCTTATACAATAGAATAGAGTAAAGTTAAAAAAACAGTTCTGCAGAATCTCGACTCGTTTCGCTCTCAGCCGTGACATTGTGCAGGTTTTACCAGCTGAGTTTGGGCTCAGTAATCCCCAATAATACCCCAACCTCAACACACAGCAGAATGAACTGATTGTCACCCCCCTCCCCCAGCTCTATCTATAGACTTAAAATTCTGTGTGATGGGATTTTACAAATACAGGACCTGGTTCATCTTCGGGAGTAAGTCCCGCTGTGGGCCGTATAGTGTGTGAAATTTCTCTGCGCATGCCGGTGAGCGCAATTGCATGTCCAACAACAAAATGACACTTCTGACTGCCGATGACTTGAAGGGTAGAACGGGGGTGGGAAGAGGCAGATGCACTTGGATAATGTACTGTAAGGGTATGCCGAGGATGAATGCCCGAAAATTTGTCCAATTCAACCTATAGCCATATCTCAGGCATGTGGTTTTTAGCCGTAATACTTGTACAAGTTACAGGACAGGTGTAAGTGCTGACTGATAGTGATGACTGGGCAGCAAGGTGGCTCAGTGGTTAGCACTTCTACCTCACAGCACTGGGGTTCAATTTCCGACCATGGCCTTATATGTGTGGAGTTTGTATGTTCTCCCCGTGTTTGAGTGGGTTTCCTCCGTGTGCTCTGGTTTCCTCCCACACTCCAAAAACATACTAGTAGGCTAATTGGCTGCTATCAAATTGTCCCTAGTCTCTCTCTCTATCTGTGTGTGTGTTAGGGAATTTAGACTGATGTGAATGAGTTCTCTGTACAGCGCTGCGGAATCAGTGGCGCTATATAAATAAATGATGATGAAGATGACTGACACGTATGCACGGCAGAACAGGTGTATGCAAGTAACACAAACTATAAAAATGAATTTTAATGTACACTACGCATTAAGAAAATCCTGATTTATGTATTCCATGTTAAAAAAATAAATATATTTTTTATATTTTTAATTAATGGATTATAGCAACAATAGTTGATTAATTTTATAAAATCTTTTTTTTTTAGCTGATTGTCTTCACGATCAGTTCGTAACTTACACCGGTGACCGAGAACCCACAAGTTTCCCGTATTCCTGTAAGGTGCACTTGCTCCAACGCTCCCTTACATGCGCCCTGCCGTCTTCTTCATCGCCTCTTCAATCGTAAGGTTCCACAATAAGAGTAAAACTTTACATGATCCCCCTAGTGCATACGTGGTGTAGCAGTTTTGTTTTGTATTTAACTTTCTTAGTATCCTTTAGTCAAAATCATTTGACATAGGGGGATTCGAGACACCTGCACCCCCTTAAACTCATCAGCACATGTAGACATGTAAATGATAGGAATGACAATGAATGTGGCGTGCTCTGAGCCCCAGGTGATTTGAGAATCAAACAATGACACTTACCGATGTAAACATCTAGGGCTAGATTTACTAAGCTGCGGGTTTGAAAAAGTGGGAATGTTGCCTATAGCAACCAATCAGATTCTAGCTGTCATTTTGTAGAAAGTACTAAATAAATGAAAGCTAGAATCTGATTGGTTGCTATAGGCAACATCCCCACTTTTTCAAACCCGCAGCTTAGTAAATCTAGCCCCTAGTTTATTGAATTCCTTAGGTTGTAATTATGTCTTAATATGTTTTTATTAAAACAAAAAAGAAAAGGTTGGGATGCTGGCAAATGACACGGTCACTTTCTGTTACGCAAAACAATCGATGCATTTAAAAAACAAATGATTTCTACAGATGAAAATAGTTTGAATGTGTCAGTGGTTATTGGTTAAAGTTGCATTTTGCAAAAATACCAACTGACAGTAAAATAGCAAAGTGTGTACCGGTAATTCAAATGGCAGCAGACTTTCTTATCTCTGCTAATAAGTAACCCGTAGAGAAATATATTACCTGTACATATAATAGAGATGAATTTTACACAGTAACATCTCAAAAGGAAAATGTATAGAACATTTATTTACAAATGCACAGTGATTATATACTTAAAATGAAATACTCTCGTATTGACTATATATTTTTACAATAGGCAAAGTTACGTAACACCACAACAATGTATATAAAATCTAGATTGCTTTTCAGGCACCCTCCTGGCATTGATCAGATAAATCTATTTACAGCAATTGACTCTGCAGGTGAACTTCTTTGTGACATAAAAGTCTGAAGAGACGGGTGACAATAGATAATGCTTCGCCGCTTAAGTCTACTTGAAAATGCAATTTCTCCACAGTAAGGCTGCATGGATGCAGATATAATCCTCTGCGGTAATAAAAGATATGAGTTTCTACCTGATGTGTGAAATTATGTTGCTAGAACTCTAGAGAAACTTGTTTGCAACAAACATTTGTCATTGTAACTTAAATTATTAAGAGCAATTGTATCACTGTCACATAAACAGAGTTACACGTGTGTATTTTATTTTATATTTAAGTTCTAAACTCAAATCAGCATGGAATGCGCTATGTAAGATGGAGAGTGGAGGGAAATAACAGTAAACTGAAACACTGGATTGGGCACTAGCAAAATCCTTACAGCTGACACTTGTAGAGTCACTATCGGGCGATGGGCCTGGGGGTTACTGGCGAAGAGATGGGCAATATGCTACACAGGCGCAAGGCAAAGGGTACTGTAACAATGGCCAAGTGTGGAGCCATCGTGGGTCAAGTGTGGACCCATTTTGCCGCTAGTAGGATAGGTTGAATCTCCTGGTTGAAGCATCCTAGTTTTCACTACAGACCCCCGCAAGAATGTATTGAATACCCCAGGTAAGCCCCCCACCCCAGGCCGGAGCTGGCAGGGAACCAGACAAGACATGAATGAAGTCAGAATGGAGATTGTATTAAGGGACAGACCGGGCACCAGGGTAAGGAGATGCAAGTCTAAGGTCGGCTCAATTCTATATACAGAGACATTGATATATCCGCATGAGTAATACTGAAAATCATATATTTCCACCACATTTACATACATCCAACTAAATCCCATGGACAGCGAGACAACACGATGACTTCTATGCTATTTTCTGAACACCGCACTAGACAGAGTATAGCAAATTTCATTTTCTATTAGGGAATCTGTGCTGTATGCTAGACCTAACCAGTTGTACTCATGAAAGCAACCGCTGCTTTAATCTCTGCTAATTAAAACATTATTCCTACACTGGACTGGGAATTGACTATAGTCTGGCAGAAGAAAATGAGGATGTCTAGCACTGTAAAATGATACTGAAGTCACTAAAGGTAATTTACTAAGAACAATATATGCGGACGTGAAGTGCATTTAGCTTTGCATTAAAGCCTCTATTTCACTCCCTCGCTCATACATAGTTGCAAACTCCATAAAGTACACCTGTGAAAATAATATTTTATATTTGCAGAAAAATATTGGTGTTGTAATCATTTTGTTTTGATTTTTAGATATTTAGCAAAGCATCCACCTACAATTTACAACAATTCATTATCATTGTCCTGTGGATAATGTGACAGTTGGCAATACACCTGTGTACATGCTGGTTGCTCTGGAAAATGTGACAGTTAGTGAACACACACTGTGAATCTGCTGGGTGACCTGGAACCTGTGCCCTGCTGGGTGGTCTGGAAACTGTGACCATACCCAACAGTGTAACTTTGATGGAAGAAGTAATACATATATTGAAGTGTATAAAGAAATTCTTTAGTTCTTTTAATATAGTGATTGTTAATATATATTTATTTATTCACTATACTCCGTTGTTAAAATTTCAACATGAAATGTGTATAGAAAAGTTATTGAAATCTGTTAATAAAGCAATTTAGTCATTACATTTAAGTTTAATTTAAGGCGGTTACCACTGGGTTTCTCTAGCTATGGCTGATCTTAAACCTGACAGGAGAGCCAAAGAACAAGGAGGCTTGCTAGTGTTGAGAACAGCAGAGCAGTTTGGTGCAAGCCGTGGCAAGTCTTTAGTGAAAATTGAGAAAAGCAGATGGTCAAGTGTAGAGCCTGGGGCCACGTCAATATGTTTAGAAGAAAGATCATATATGGTTGAGTTGAAAACAATAGCCGCTATCCTGTCTGATATATAGCTCATGAACCAGGTTACTACATCAGAGCAGAAGCCTAGGGAATGTCGTTTGTCAAGAAGAAGGTCAAGAATCTTGGTTAGATTGATGAAAACTAAATCTGTCAGGAGGCCTGAGGCTATAAAGCCCATAAAACCATAGATTTAATTTGTGAGTATTAGGAGGGCATTGGAGGTGCTATGGCTTCTGCGAAAGCTGTGCTTAGAGCATGATAGAAGGTTATATTTCTGGAGATATTCTATAGACTGGGTGGATATTAGTTTTTTTATGGAGATGGAAAATTTCTTCAGAAAAGTTGCTCTTAAATACCTTTTTCTACTTTTTTGGGGAATTAGGGTGACTTTAACTATTTTCCAGATATCAGGAACTGAGCCATGACATGAAGGAATGGTTGCCACTTAGAGGTGAAAGAGAAGTACATTATGACGAAACGCGTTGGTATTCGCCTGTTGCTCTTCTTTCATTTCTTGTAAGGCTGACACAGGAGAACTGTGAAGATACCGGGTTTATCTGGCCCAGTGCTACCCAGTACTTTCTAGGATTCGTATGGTCACTCAGGCAAAATGCAGTTATAAAAATACAACAGTATATTTATTGTTATACAAACAACACTAGAATATTATATACACACAGTAAATAAAATGCCAGTCAGATTTACCACATCATCTGTCCCTTACCCCAATAACTTAAGGAGATATAGTCACCTGCTGTCCAGACTTCATGACCCATGGATCCCTCTCAGCTGCATATATAGACTTGAGTTAGAAAACGACAATTCAAAACTCCATCTTGCACCTTCCTGAATGAAATCCAAGCATGAGCATCCCTCCCCCCTGGAGTTGTTCCTTATATATCACAGGTCTAATTTCCACAGTCTTTCCCCTCCCTGGGCAAACCCCTGCGTCTATTCTACTTAACCATTGGTCAGTGCTGGACTAAAGGGGGGGGGGGTTGGACAGGGGAGTGAAGATGAGCTGTCCTTTCAGAGAACCTCCCCTGTTAGATGGCCTGTCTTGACTAGCCTGGTGAGAACAATGGACACTAATTAGTTTTCCTACTCAGGCACATGGCAACCTGATCCCTACCCATAATCCCCCTGGCTTTACTTTAAATACAATGAATAGCAACCTTACTTCAAGTTATCAATATACAATAAACAATATACATATGTACACTGAACTACAATGTCCCCTTAGCCACATGTTATTGGACAATGCAGTTATAGTCTGGTGAGCTGGGGGAAACAAAAGAAGGCTATAAAAAGTATTTGCTATAATTCACATATCACACTCGTTTTGTCACATTCCTCCCCTACTTTTTTTAGCCCTTGTTTCCCAGTGGCTCCCTAGCCCCAAGTAATCATTTCTTACAAGTCCAAAGTTTCTGGCCTGCTGTGGTTTCTCCTGGGTCTGATGGTAAGGTAGATAGCAGTACACAGTTCCTCTTTCTCCCACCAGGGTCCCATGGCTGCAGGCATATCTTCCCACCCAGCTGGAGTGGGGGTTTATGCTGTCCTGTGTCATAAGATGAGTCAACAATAAAACTGGGCCACTCCGGTGCACACATCCATGGTAGGAGAGTTGTAGTCCACCATCCCTTGGGTGCCTTGTCCACCCTTAATTGCCCAACTGAAAATAGTCCCTTGGCCTGTCCTTTGTTTCTGGAGGCCATGCTCCCCTCCCCCACATATCCGAGGGAAAACTGCCAAGTGGCAGGAAAACTTTCTGGCACCTTGTCCGTTTGTTTCTGGCAAAGATCCAATCCCCCCTCCCCCAAACACTCAAGAGACAACTGCCCAGTGGCAGGCAAGCGTGGGGGCTCCATTAATTCTTTGCTTATGGGGAATCCTCTGTCCCCCTCCCAAACCACATGTGGGTGCCCCTGTAAGTATGTTTGTGTGCATCTCCCCTCCCCTGCTACCACATCCAACTGTTGCACTACTTCCCTCGCCTCTGGCGCATCGGGGTAGTGTGAATCCTCATTGGACACAGACTTGTCCTCCTGGCAGCAAAACAAAGTGGATGGTCCAGTGCAGGCCTCTGGTATTGGGTCCTGGATTCCCAGATTTGGAGCTGGAGTGCGATGCATCAAAGCTGGTGGGGCTGGTGAATCTTGCTGTACTGGTGCCCTCTCAGACACCCACTCAGTCAACATCTCCTCATCTGCCAATTCTGCATAGGGGAAGGCATACGTGTAATTTTCCCAGGGCCCCATGGTAGTGGCCTCTGACATGACAATTCCTTTATCCTCTCCCATTAATTCTGTCCTACAGTCTGTAAACATGATTTCTGCTGAGATCATATGTTGCGCAAGTTTATGATTCTCTTCTGTCACAATTGGGTAAAGCTGTACATCACTTGCCCCGGAGAGCACACATGCGGTATCCTGCGTTACTTCATTAAACAAATTCTTTTCAGGCACAACAGGGATGGATAACTGGTCTTTTCTGTAATTCTGTTCTAACTCAGACACAGTCTCAGGTTCCAATAACACTGGCAAATTATCAGAAGATGCTACTACATGGTACTTACTTGGTAGCTCTTTTCCATCCAAGTCACCAAATGGGAGAATTTCTCCTAATCCTTTCTGAGTAGTCAGAGGTACAACATCCTCACCAAGCAGTTCTTCTCCAGTCTCCCCCAAGATAGTAGCTTGGGCAACTGTATTTAATCCACTGGGATGGACCTCCCCCTGATTAACAGACTGAGCAGCCATCTTTTTAGAGTGTGATAAAAGATATTCCAATTGGCATTTTTCAGTATTCACTCGATAACACTGATCCTGCCACATTTCAGTGTCCGTAAATCCTTGCCGCCATACCTCATCCTCTGCTTCTTCAAAACTCTGTTGCAGACATTGCATTTGTTCCCAGAGAGGTATGTGGGGACCTAAAGTGAGCATCCATTTTCTATAAACACTAAAGGCATTGATGGGATTCTCCTGATCTTTTAACAAACGTTTCAGGATATCCATGTGTGTGCTGTACAGGTAAGGTACACCCCGGATCTGGCATTCCACTATCAGCTCCTCCATACTCATTGTCTCTAGTGGATCTGTAGAATCTGCTAATGGGACAGATTCTATTAATACATTTGCAGGGGATTCATCAGGCATGTCCCTGTGCTGTAATAGTCCATTTACGTCTTGTTTGTACTGCTGATTATTGTTGTATCTGGATTCTCCCTTGGCCAGATTCTGCATAGTACAAATAACTTCATGTGTAAAATCATCCCATGCTGGTTCATCCCGAAAATTACAGGCACTTGCCTCCTCTTTCAACATTAGGAACACATCCAACAGGTTCTCCAATTTCTCCTGTAGACTGGCTCCTTCCCACATAATAATCTTTGGGCACTCCTCATCCCAATAATCCAAAATGTGCTGCATTGTGGTGGGGTGGTGCAACACATCCATATCCCCATCCTGCAGACACTGCCACAGTCCTTCATCCCAGTACGCCTTTCTCCTGGGTGTACTGGACTGCTTCATCCCTTCCTTTGGGAACTTTTGCAACACTGGGCTGTGACCTGCTCTCTTGTTCCTAGAGCTCACACCCATTTTACTTCCAGGGATCACCTCACTGTGATTTCCTCTCTTTGAGACACGGTTCCATCTTCCGCTCTCCTCTGGCGGGGTGCGCTTCCCCTTATCAAATCGGCACTTAGACGGCATCTTCCCTCGCCTAAAGCCCACAACACTTTTCGTGACACTTTCTACCTTAAAGCCTTTAGGAGTAAGTTCAGGATAATGTGGTAACTGGTTTCTAGTGCTAACTGCTTTGCAGAGCCCTGGAATGTATCACGATACAGTTCCCCTGCAGCTCTACCCAGATAGGACCTGGGACTGAGTGACCCCACTGCTTGCCACCAAAAATGTGAAGATACCGGGTTTATCTGGCCCAGTGCTACCCAGTACCTTCTAGGATTCGTATGGTCACTCAGGCAAAATGCAGTTATAAAAATACAACAGTATATTTATTGTTATACAAACAACACTAGAATATTATATACACACAGTAAATAAAATGCCAGTCAGATTTACCACATCATCTGTCCCTTACCCCAATAACTTAAGGAGATATAGTCACCTGCTGTCCAGACTTCATGACCCATGGATCCCTCTCAGCTGCATATATAGACTTGAGTTAGAAAACGACAATTCAAAACTCCATCTTGCACCTTCCTGAATGAAATCCAAGCATGAGCATCCCTCCCCCCTGGAGTTGTTCCTTATATATCACAGGTCTAATTTCCACAGTCTTTCCCCTCCCTGGGCAAACCCCTGCGTCTATTCTACTTAACCATTGGTCAGTGCTGGACTAAAGGGGGGGGGGTTGGACAGGGGAGTGAAGATGAGCTGTCCTTTCAGAGAACCTCCCCTGTTAGATGGCCTGTCTTGACTAGCCTGGTGAGAACAATGGACACTAATTAGTTTTCCTACTCAGGCACATGGCAACCTGATCCCTACCCATAATCCCCCTGGCTTTACTTTAAATACAATGAATAGCAACCTTACTTCAAGTTATCAATATACAATAAACAATATACATATGTACACTGAACTACAATGTCCCCTTAGCCACATGTTATTGGACAATGCAGTTATAGTCTGGTGAGCTGGGGGAAACAAAAGAAGGCTATAAAAAGTATTTGCTATAATTCACATATCACACTCGTTTTGTCACAAGAACCATGTTGTGTTCATCTCTATAATGGTAACCAAACCTTCTGAAGTGCTTTATTCACTATTGTGTTATTTTGGTTTTTAGCTCGATACTAATAATTTAATCGAGGCTGCGTTTTGAAATAAAAGTTATTGCCCTCTTGTCTCTTTTTCTCCTATAGATCACTGACATGAAGAAGGGACAGTTGTAGACCTAGAAGGATCTTAGTGCTCACTCGTGTCATTAACAGCATGATATGTAAAAGAGATTTCAGATTTTCACAGCTTTATATAATATAATTTATTTATTGTTCTCTGACATGGTCACTTAAAACATTTCCACTTAATGTAAGTGAAGCACATGACTTTTGTAATTAAACAATAAAATGTGTAAATAAAGGAAGTACACATTTCCAGGGAAAGAAAATTGTGGTTGTATATAGTATATACATGCCTTACAATTACTGGATGCTCAAACAGTATTTTACCTGATTTATTCAGATTGTTTTTGTTAAATAGTTCCTGTGTACAGTAACTCTAAATGCTGAAATAAACATCATTAAGGATTTGCAATATTACTTACAAATTACATTTTTCAAAAAAAATAAAAAAATAAAAATGTGACACATATGATTTATGTGTATCTGTAGTTCCCGTCATACATATTCATGCAATTTGTGATCAATTTTCCATTAATCAAATGCTTTGGCTATGGTTAGTAACTCATGAAAATCAGTTCCTGGCATTCTAAGAAAATAAAAGTATTTAAAGGTATACACGTTGTTATGCACGTCTAGTTGCTATCCAATAACGATTGTCAATTGCCGTGAAGTGGTTCCAAAGCACAATGTGATTTAATAGCCAAAAGTAGCAGAATAACAAATCAGAATAACATAAGTACAGCCGTTACTTATTGCAGGCGCACTGGATCCAGTGTACAGTCATTCAGGTCTGAAGGCTGTGGTCAAGTAGACTGTCCACTGGGTCCAGAGCCCCTGCTTATATACAGTGAGTGAATACAGTAAAACAATGCAGATGATGTGGTTTGCTTCTACAGGTCCAGGATTCAGGAGGGTCCAGTGTAATGCAGGTCATAGGCGGTTCAAACGAAAATATCCAAAGGTGGGGGTCAGCTCTCCAAGGGATGCACTCCGATTTTCCCGCCAAGAATCTAGTTTAAACTAGTCTATTTACATTACATAAACAATATCATTTTAAACATTTATTCCCTATCATCGATAACTAAAGTATGCAATGTGTGATCCCTTCAGCGAATGAACCGGACAACTGAGGATAAATAGGGGATTAAAATGATACTAAACATAACATGTTTCCTGTAACCTGAACCTTTGATTTCACTAACATGTATATAACTTATAATATTAACCGTAAACACTGCTACATTTTGACATAAATAACTATGTGTTGCAACTACAATTAGTGTGTACTAATTACAAATGTGTATATTCGTGTGACTGCGTGTAAATGTGTAAAACCTGTTGTTGCCACGTGTTGCGACTGGATACGCTTCTCCACGCTGTAGCGTACTCTACGCATAATTTTCAGACAAAGACGATCAAGTTGTTAGATATTAATTGAAATGACTTTATCCAATTGGCTGACTTCGACAATGTCATTAATATATTTGTTGCCAACAGCTGTGTTATTGTGCATGGCTACAGTCTATAGCAGTGGTTCCTCTGACGTTTACGTGTACCCATACCTACGTGGTCTGAGGGAACATGAGATTTTGCAATCATGTTCCTGTTACGGGAAAGTTACGGTGGATCCAAGCAAAATAAACAATAAATAAATATTTTTAAACCCATTAGACAAAGCATCGATGGGACATTGATACATATTTTAATATGTAATATATTTGAGATAATAAACCCACTATATAGAAATACAAATTGACAACTTTGCCATCCCAGTGCCCCAGCACAATGGATCACCACTAAATAAAATACTGAAGCATCTTATCTTTGTCGCTCTAGCTTGGATGAGGAATGTTCTAACACACCATAGTAGGGAAAGGCATTGGGGTAGATTTATCAAACCTTTTTAAAAGAGGAAAAGGGAAGGTGTTGCTCATAGCAACCAATCAGATTCTAGCTATCATGTTGTAGAATGAATTATATAAATGATAGCTAGAATCTGATTGGTTGCTTTGGGCAACACCTCCACTTTTCCTTTTTTTTAAAAAGGTTTGATAAATCTACCCAATTATCTTTGATAACTAGTGATGTCAGAGATTCACAACGATAAGGGTCTCTTTTTGATTGCTGTTTATATTGGTATGATCAGTAATCATATCACACAATGGGTAAGTATTCCTTTCAAAAATCTGCCCTAATCTTCCTAATTACACCCTTGCTAATGCAGTAGGAGAAATATTAATGAGAAAGCAATATATGTGGGGCCTGATTCATGTTGGGAGGCAGCGTGTGTTTAAAAAGAAAGCATGAGACTCGAATGCAGTTCCGATCATATTCAAATCCAAGCGGGTCTCAAGATACGTTTCCATTTGATTCTGGGTGTAAGTGTGTTCTCCCTAAATGTTATTTACTGTATGTGAACAGACAGAGCAACAAATGAAATGTGTGCAAAATACGGTCACATCAGAACATATACAAAAAAATGATATTATAAAATATATGAACAACTCTAACCAGTAGAATCATTCAGGAACACAAGGACAGGTGCACAGTAATCAGGAAGAAGTGCAAAGTAAGCGATTGTAGACCTCAGGTGATGATTAGAGGCTACAAGTTCTATTCTATTACGGTGGCTCAGTGGTTAGCACTTCTGCCTCACACCACTGGGGTCATGAGTTAAATTCCCAGCCATGGCCTTATCTGTGTGGAGTTTGTATGTTATTCCCATGCTTGCGTGGTTTTCCTCTGGGTGCTCTGGTTTCCTCCAACACTCCACAAACATACTGGTAGGTTAATTGGCTGCTTATCATTTTGACCTTATTCTCTGTGTGTGTGTGTGTATGTTAGAGAATTTATATTGTAAGCTCCAATGGGGCAGGGACTGATGTGAATGAGTTCTCTGTACAGCACTGCGGAATTAGTGGCGCTATATAAATAAATGGGGATGATGATGATGATGATGAGAATGAAGGGAGGCAGAAAGCCACAGATTGCGAGTTAGTGGAAGGAGTGAGGTTCTCCAACAGCACATAGTATAGATGTGACGTTCCTGAAAGAATGGAAGATAAAACTGTGGGATACAATGCACCTCTTTGTGAAACAAACTGTACACATCCAAAGTGTGTGTATATAAAATGTCACCTCTAAATGCCAACATTCATCTCAAAGATGACCAGTATCCCTTACTGGTAGATATTACAGCACATTGGAAATCTCGGCTCAGCTTATAACCAGAACCTGTCATTTTATACGGCAGAGCTATCATTAGGAATAAACTGAATTACAGGGTTAGAGACAGATCTATCAACTTATAATTTCATAAAACATATCTTGTATGTGGTCTCTGGTTACATCATCAATAACACTCTGAGCTGATGTTCGATCAAAATAAGGTGTTAAATTAATTCAAAATGTTAATTTACTCTAATGCAAGACATTATTTACTGCAAGCTCTTTAATAAAAGCTGATTTTTTTGGTTACAGTCAACGTCATAGAGCCTATTGTTCAGCCTATTTTTTCCACTTAATTGCAATATAATTATCCTGCGATAAGTTAAGTAATTGATGTAAGGATGGAAGCAGTTCTGCAGTGTGTATTAAATTCTGCTTTCTTAGAATTTCATCTGATACATAATAATGAATGAATTTTCAGAACTAGAGGTTGACAATCTACAAATGCTAGTTCTGAAAGCCCATTGATCATTATGTGTCAGGGTGGAAGCGATGAAAGAGAGTAAAAACGTGACTACAGCTATGTGTCGGAGGAGTATGAAATACTCTAGTCTCATTTCGTCTTCTGTAATTAGAATTTATGAAAGGGCAGCACAGTGGTTAGCATTGCTGCCTCACAGTGCTGGGGACATGGGTTTGTTTTTGACCAGTGCTCTATTTGTGTTGTGGTTGTATGTCCTCCCTGTGTTTCTGTGAGTTTTTTTCTGGGTGCTCTGGTTTCATCCAACACTCCAAAAACTTACTGGTAATACAGTCTTGAGGGATGTCAGAGCAGGGGGGGAGTGATGAACATAGCCCGAAGGAAGAGGTTTGCATACACCTCTGAAGAAGGATATTTTGCAAACCAGCCACGTTGGAGGGAATCAACTTCAGATCCTGGGACCCATCGATCAATATATATATATATATATATACACACAGGTGTGCATGAAGGGGGGGTGTCCAGGTGCCTTGAAACACCCGCTCTGCAAACTGAAGTTTAATTTTACCATCTAAGAGCCAGTGCCGAAGCAGAGGAGCAGGCTCCCTCCTCTCTCCTCCTCACAGACTGACTGATGGGTGTGACGTCATCATCGAGTCCTGACACTGTCAGTGAGGCGCTGCAGACAGAGGAGGAGACCAGACCATAGGAAGGTATGTAAAGTATTGTGTAATGAGGGGGACAGAGGTGTGATGAGGGAGAACATTGTGTGCGTGTGTATGTGTGTACGTGTGTGTGTGTGGGGGGGTGTCCGTGCTTCCGTGTGTGTGTGTATATATATATATATATATATATATATATATATATATTGTAACAAAGGGAGACATTTAGCTGACAACATGCAGAGAAAGCATGCAGGCAGAGTAAAACATTGATGGAGTTAGATTGATGATAAACCAGGTAAAGACTTGTGTGACAAACAGTAGTTTAAGTTTGGCCATCTCACATGGTTTTAAAGCTCCTTTCTCTCAGCAAACAGGCAGAGTGTGTCTGTGCAAACAGAGCCAGTGATGGGAGTTTCCTCTTAAAGGAAAGGTGGGTGTGTCACCTGCCCATCAAGCTAAGGTTGGGGGAGGAGTATCATGTATAAAAGCTTGTTTGTATCCTTTGTTCAGTGAGACCAAACGCTGGGGAAGCTGGCTGGTCAGTCCTTAGAGAGCTGGTCTATGTTTAGCTAGCGTGTAGTGTCTCCATAATTGCTGCGAAATTCATATGGTGTCAAATACATTTTTCCATCCTGACAATAAAGCTGCATAAAAGGAAGAAGTTGTTTGCGTGTGCTTCAGCAGTCGCGGGCTCGTGCCACAATATATATATATATATATATATGCATACACACACACACACACACACACACACACACACACACACATGCACAGAGATGCATTTCTTTAACTACAGTTAAACTGCTATATAATGGTGCAGATTGCGGTTTAAGCGGTACTTTAAAAATGGGATTAATATGATTGCTAGGACCACTGTTCAGAAGCATGCATGGATAATGTAGGATAATTTTTTTCCTTTTGTGTTCCACTAAGTAGATTCTCTGCTATACCCCCAACCAAATAAATGCCACATGCTGTATTTTTTCTTTGGGCACAGGTAAGTTCAGTAATATTTAGATTTTATATTGCCCCTAAAATAGCACCCAATCCACTCAATGAGTATGTTTTTCTTCCTTCAATGAGACACAAACAATCTAATGAAGAGTGGATACCAAGAGATATAACCAACGTGGCATCTGACAAACTTGGTACAGGATTCGGCAACCACCGGCGGACATGGGTGTAAGTTTGTCCAACATTCCCAACACTGGGTGGGCGCTTTTTATTATTGAAAAGAAATTCACTTATCACAAAGGGAACTCTATTGTTTCTTTTCTGATTTTATGTTAGAGCTCCAAGGATTCTTGTGTTCTGGAATAAACTCTCCTCTAAATTGGATTACCCTCAGCCGGTCATGTGGATGCCCCTCTGGCTAATTGTTGGCACCAAAAGCTCCTTTATTTAAAATCCCTGATTGACAAGTATTTTGTTCAACTTAGCACCAACGGCTCTGCCAATGTACAGTCACCATAAATCGTTGTAATGCATATTAATTAAAATGTCTCTATATCCTTATATATCACAGTTTTAAAAATTATATAAATATTTAATTTCTTCATGACAATTGTCTTTTTCTGCACGAGCAGCTTGAGCGCCTGGGGCATCATTGCTCTGTTCAATTATCATGTCACTAATTATCCCGGATTAATACACTTATACTTTGCCCTATAAGTTGCATTAATTCACTCAATTACAAACGTACTTATCAGACAGGCTACAACCTATGTGATTTGCTTATATCTCAGAACAATTTCACAGTGCTACATGTGTTAATGAGCGCTTGCACAATATCGGCCCAATTCAGAGTGTAATGCCACAAGTGAATGCCGGGTTAGGTTAACAGGTTCTACCTCCTGGGGTAGATGGTAGTGTACAGCTGCAGAGAAGTCATACAAGTCCAAGGTGTTGGTACAACTGTCCCCAAACAGTTTTGTTAAGCAGAAAAAATTAAAGAAAAACAAAATAAACACCTTGCCTATCTGGCACTAACTAAACACAAGTTGTTGACTGTCAAGCTATAAAAGAAGATATTGGAAGTACCAGCACGTATAGTTTACACACAACAAATATCAGGTTTTCTCTTATAGAGACTCTGCAGTCCCTTCCTCCAGGCAGAGCAGCCAGGATGTCTAGCCTGACTGCTTTTTAACACCCTTCTACAGGTGCAAATTCTAATCAGCCTATCCTTAGGCTGGAGGCCCAAAAGACCCAAACTGGTCCTAATGGATGAAGCCCGCCCTCACTATTTATCCATAACCCCAGGAACCAGTTTTTATGACAGGCTAAAAGCCCTTAGCAAAGCATTTAAATACAGACAAAAAATTCCCTGGGGTTTTAAAACATGTAGGTCAGAAACCTGGGACAAACATACCTGCCCAAAAAACACTATTCCAGTGGTTTTGTCATAGCGTTTATACGCCATATTCAGAGTTGAAGATGTGTCCAGGCCTGAATGAGTAGCAGATGCATTTGTTTGATCACAAACACATCCCTCAGACTCTTACGTCTAATTTGAAAACGTGTTTATTTTATATGTTATGAACGCAATTTCTTTGAAGCCTCATTTAAACTTGAATCATCAAACTAATACAGCAGGAATAACTTTGTTACATCATTCTCAGCAAATCCTATCAGTATGTTAGGAACTCCTTCAGTCAGCACAACAGAACCCGGAATCTGCTCCGATGTCTGGTGTTCACTGGAGCCCCTAGTGGTGGGGACAGACTTGGCTGCAGACGAACGGAGGGTCGTGTAGTGTCCACTGACTTGGGAGAACCCTGAGGCAGCGTAGTAGAACACAGAGATGTGAGATCCAGGCAAAAGGTCAAGGGCTGGCAGCAGTCAGGGATATCAGGAAACGAGCCGAAGTCAGGGGTCACAGGCAATACAACGAGGTCCAGAAACAAGCCAGGGGTCATACACGGGAAATCCAAACTAGAATACAGCACAGGAGCAGGGAAACAGGAACAGGAGCCTAGCTACACAGGAAGCTATAACTGGCAATGAGGCTAAGTCCTCACTGCCTTAAATAGCAAGGAGAGCCAATAGGAGTCATAGTAACACAACCCCTCCCACTACATAATCTCTGCACCGAGAAAAATACTGGCAATCACAAAACAGCACCAAATATAAATCAAAAAGACTCTCACCAGAGTCTACTTCATAGGCATAAATAGCCCTACCTTTCCCTGCTGGTATGTGCCAAGGGTGTCAGCCAGCTGGCCGGGCGCTGCGGCCTCCGGATTACAGCGTCCCGGTTGTTGCCTAGGCAACCGGGACGTCAGAGGCGGACGTGACACCCCGGTCGTCATGGAGACGGCCGGGGCGTCTGGGAGAGCCAGAAGCGAGCCACGGCGGCCCGTCGGGGAGCCGCGGCTCGTAACACAGTAAACATCTGTAAACCATTTGCAAACCTCTAATTACTAGCTAGTTCTGGGGTTCATCATCATCATCCTCATCATCATCATCATTATCATCATCATCATCTGCAACTTACACCTATCCGTGACCACCCACAAATAAAATCACTTTTTGGCCGTATCTGCAGCTATGTTCCATTTTGAACCTGCAGGCAATTATTTGAACACGCCCTTTCTGTAAATTGCCTAGGTCACAAATCACAAAGAAGCGCAAAGCCAAGTGGGATACGTCTCGCTCTGAATCAGAGGGTGTTAACGTTGTTACATTCTTAAAATATCTCCATACGGTCAGGTTGTGCCTAATCTTTCTGCTGCCCGTACCTATAACTGAGATGTCACATGGCTCCTTCACAAGGAGTCAAAACAACGGGCAGAAAAGTATAATGTATGTACATAGACATGGGCTCCGGATATCTTCTGTTGTGTCGCTAATAGGGACATTTCACCCTCCAGCAAGACCCATTACACCCAGTACAAAATGCTTTGCTCCTAAATGTCCCCTCTGTTTCCTATTGCAGTAGGCTCTGCTGAATTAAGCAAAAGAGGCTATAACATTTCACATTAATTAACACTGTAGTAGGAAAACAAATGGGAAAATCAGGAGCAGTTTGCCATGGCTGAAATATAGCCATATTGAAGAGCAGGGAAGTGCATCAGAGAGATTGGAAAAGTATGGAGAGTGCACGATATAATACAAAGACCAAATAGGTGTGCACGTTAGCCTATTGACTTTCGTTCCAATTTGTTCATTATTGTTCATGCAGTACTATAAGAAAATTCACTGGACACTGCCCAAGTGTATCAAGCCTAATAGGGCTAAAAATCTAATGGGTCTGTTTATCAATAATAGGTGCAATGTAAGTTGGTGCGTGCATGCTTGGACAGATAGCTTGAATGCAAAAAAATAATATCTATAAATCATAGGTTATACATTTCTATTCTTTAAATTTCATATAATAAATGTTAATTGCGTTTTAAATGACTGATTGCATCTATATGATATTTGGATATATGTTAAAATTTGTAATAAACTTAGCTATATGTTGTGTTGTATTTTTGTTTTGCTTTCATTTACTCTTTTCATTGTAAATATGCTTTTCGGTCATGTTGACCTCTGATCTGCATTCACAAAGCTGAATACATTGCTGGGGTTGTATAGTATGGCTTGTAGGTGTCACTCACCGGACTGTGAGTGCTTCTTCCCGGACTATTAGGAACCGTGGACGTCCTCTATCCTGAGGGACTGCGCATGCGCAGCCCTTTCCAAACCTTCAGTGTATGTTCCTTTAACTTAATTGGCAGATCAGGCAACCTCCCTATATTAAGCACCTGTGGTCAACACCACGTTGCCTGATCTTGGAGTCTCATTCCCCATGAGTCTCTGAAGGTGTTCCTGTGTTTCCTTGTTCATTCAGCCCTGCTGATTCCTGTGGTTTCCAAACCACTCCTACCTCTGTGGTTTCCAAACCACTTCTGCTACTGTGGTTCCCATACCACTTCTACCATCTACTATATCATCGTGACTGTGAGCTGATTCCTATCCGCTGCCTCCGTGCACTACAGTCTTCTAATCACTTCAACTCTACCATGTATCATTGGGACTGTTAGCTGATGCCTATCCGCTGCCTCCGTGCATTACAGGCTTCAACCACATCCACTCACCTGTTCATGATTGTGACTGCCAGCTGATTCCTATCCGCTGCCTCCGTGCACTACAGGCTTCAACCTGCAACTCGTCTGTGTTTCATCATCGTGACTGCTAGCTGATTCCTATCCGCTGCCTCCGTGCACTACAGTCTTCAACCTGCAACCCGTCTGTGTTTCATCGTGACTGTTTAGCTGATTCCTATCCGCTGCCTCTGTGCGCTTCAGTCTTCAGTCCTTGTCTACTCTACCGTGTTTCCTTGAGTCTGCTGCCACTATTGCTACCCGCTACTCTCCGTGATCATCTGTTCCAGTTCAACTCTGCTCCGGTGTCCCATCGTTACTGCACCTGCTGGTTGCTATTGGTTACCTCCGTGTTCCCGCAGAGACCCGCTGCTGTTACTTCTCAGCGCTACTCATCCATCTACTGCTGATCCGCTCTCCACGCCTTCCTGTGTTCCCTGCTGGTCTACCTACCTGTGCGCTGCACCTGCTAGACCCCTGCTTCACCCATCCAGGGACTTGTATCCTGCTGGCCTCCTGCCCTTCAGGTATCTCTGCACTCCTGTCTGACTGCCTTCTCCTGAACCACGGTATGCATACTTCCCATTGACTGTGCTGTGTATTGCATACCTTGCTGGACTGTGTTGGTTCTCCTCTGGAGTGTACTATCCGCTGAGTCTATTGCCATCATTGACTGTGTTGGTTCTCCTCTGGAGTGTACTATCTGCTGACTCTACTGCCATCATTGACTGTGTTATCTCATGCCGGATTACTTCAAGAGACTTTCTATATTGGCAGTGTTGTTCAGTCATTTATACATTTATATTGTGCATATTACTGTGGATCAAAGTCAAGGTGCCCGTGTATATATTGTGTTGCAGTCTCTCCCCGTGCACCTCCTCACATATATATTCAGTAGTACAACTTGCTAGTGGCAGACCACTGACTCCTGTTTACAGTTTCACCTGTTCCAGTATCCTCTCACATAGCAGTGGTACAACTTGCTAACCGCAGACCGCTGACTCTCATCACCTCCTCGTTTCTGTTGGACATTCCTCCTCACTATAGCAGTGGTACAACTTGCTACCGCAGACCACTGACTACCTTCACGTGTCCTTTGTCCATACAGTTCCTCGTGTATTACTACCTCCATATTGCCAGTGCTGCTAGTCATAGACTTTCCTGAGCATCTCATCATCTGCTATTTCCTGTTCCGTGATCACCCTGCTACCAGAGTACCATATTACCACCTATACTGCTCTGGTAAGCCTATCACCTGGTGATCCCTGGGTAAAGACTCCTAGTGCCCGTGACAGTAAGATCAGGCCATGACAGACCCAGATACGGAACCTACTGCTAAAGAGATGCTGCAGCATCTGGTCAGCCGTGTGGAGCAACAGGATGCTCGCCAACAGCTGTTACTTCAATGTTACCAATCGTTAACCTCCCAAGGAACATCTGGACAGACTGTTACAGCTAGTATTGAAGCTCCTGTGCTTTCCTCCGTTTCCCCAGTGCCATCCCAGGTGTCTACAGCTCCTACGCTTCACCTGCCTACTCCGTCAAAATATGACGGGGACCCCAAAACTTGTAGAGGTTTCCTTAACCAATGTTCAGTCCATTTTGAACTCCAACCTCAAAATTTTTCTACCCATCGTTCCAGAGTGGCCTATCTTATCTCATTGTTTTCTGGACAAGCCCTGGCTTGGGCCTCCCCTCTGTGGGAAAGAAACGATCCAATTCTACAAGATAGTGCCAAATTCATTTCCACGTTCCGAAGTGTGTTCGATGAACCAGGTCGTGTGACCTCCGCTGCTTCCAGCATTCTTCGTTTGCGACAAGGCTCCCATACAGTAGGACAGTATGTCATTCAATTTAGGATCTTAGCCTCTGAACTTCAGTGGAACACTGAAGCATTAGTTGCCGCCTTCTGGCAGGGGCTCTCCGATAAAATTAAAGATGCACTGACTACCCAAGAGCTTCCTTCGTCACTAGAAGATTTGATCTCTCTTTGCCATCGTGTAGATATGAGATTTCGTGAAAGAGAGTCTGAGAAAACAACAGCTGTCAAAGCACCTCTTCGTTTAAACCCTCAATTTCGTCCAGCTCCATCCTCTGTGATTCCCATGGAGATAGGACGTTCTAAATTATCTTCAGAGGAAAGGAAACGAAGAGTAAAGAATAGACTCTGTATCTATTGTGCTGATTCCACGCATATGCTCAGCTCTTGCCCTAAGAGATCGGGAAATGCCAGGCCCTAACTAGTTCTGGAGAGGTGAAGTTAGGGTCCCTGGAGTCCTCTCCATTGTCTATGAAATCTAAAGTCTGCGCTTTTGATGTTACGATTTCCTTTGCTACCAAATCCTTTGAGTCACAGGCATTGATTGATTCCGGAGCAGCAGGAAATTTCATTTCTAAATCACTAGTGAATCAATGGTCCCTACCAGTGATCACTTTAAAAACACCCATTACTGTGACGGCTATAGATGGATCACGCCTCATCAATGGTCTCATCACCCAGAGTACGTCTCCAGTAACCCTTCAGATTGGTGTACTACACCATGAAGAAATTTCGTTTTTAATTCTTCCAGTTACGACAAGTCCGATTGTCTTAGGCCTTCCATGGCTTCAGTGTCACTCTCCCCAGATTGACTGGCGCACCCCTCAAGTTACGTCTTGGGGGTCTGAATGTCACCATCGTTGTCTCTCTCAAGTTATTCCTCTTAAAGTACAGCGATCTTCCATCTCATCTTCCTCCCCGGGACTCCCTCCTCAGTATGCTTCATTTGCCGATGTGTTTGATAAAGCTCAGTCTGAACGTCTTCCTCCTCATCGTTCTTGGGATTGTCCGATCGACCTTCTACCTGGCAAGACTCCTCCCAGGGGTCGGGTCTATCCTCTCTCGTTACCTGAAACTCAAGCCACATCTGAGTACATACAGGAGAATCTCCAGCGTGGGTTCATTCGACCTTCCACCTCTCCCGCTGGAGCTGGGTTCTTCTTCGTCAAAAAGAAGGATGGATCATTACGCCCTTGTATAGATTTTCGTGGACTCAACGCCATTACTATCAAGAATCGGTATCCCATTCCGCTGATCACTGAGCTATTTGATCGCATCAAGGGAGCTCGGATATTTACTAAGTTGGATCTTCGTGGTGCCTACAATTTAATTAGAATCCGTTCCGGTGACGAATGGAAGACCGCGTTTAACACCAGAGATGGGCATTACGAATATTTAGTAATGCCCTTCGGGCTGTGTAATGCCCCCGCTGTTTTCCAGGGTTTCATCAATGAGATCTTTCGGGACTTATTATATGTATGTGTCGTTGTCTACCTAGACGACATATTGATCTTCTCACAGGACCTGCCTTCTCATCACCAACATGTGGCAGAGGTCCTCTCCAGACTACGGAAAAACTCGTTGTTCTGTAAATTGGAAAAATGTTCATTCGAGTTACCCCAGATTCCATTCTTGGGGTATATAGTTTCCGGAGTTGGCCTGAAGATGGATCCAGACAAAATAAATGCTGTACTACATTGGCCTCAGCCAACTACTCTTCGTGCCATCCAGCGTTTCTTAGGTTTTGCCAATTACTATAGACGCTTCATTCAAGACTTTTCATCCATTGCATCTCCCATTGTGGCCCTAACTCGGAAAGGGGCTAATACTAAGCAATGGTCATCTGAGGCTCTCCAAGCCTTTCAAATCCTCAAAGAGGCCTTCTCGTCTGCTCCCATTCTGCGACAGCCTGATGTGACACTCCCCTTCTTCCTAGAAGTAGATGCCTCTAATGTGGGCTTAGGAGCTATTCTCTCCCAACGCTCGGAGCAACAAAAATTACATCCTTGTGCCTTCTACTCTCGGGGTCTTCTGCCCGCAGAGAAAAATTATACTATCGGGGACAAGGAGTTGCTGGCCATCAAAGCTGCATTAGAGGAATGGAGATACTTGTTGGAAGGAGCTCGCCATCCGGTGACGATCTTCACGGATCATAAGAACTTGTCATATTTGCAATCTGCTCAATGCTTGAACCCTCGTCAAGCAAGATGGTCTCTTTTCTTTTCCCGTTTTGAATTAATTATAACCTTCAAACCAGCCGCTAAGAACAAGAAAGCTGACGCTCTATCTCGAGCTTTTGTGACGTCCTCTGATGTAGAAGAGGTTCCCAACCATGCTATTCTAGACCCCAAATGTATTTCTCTGGCTGCTTCATCCACCAAAATGCTACCATTTGGGAAGACCCTTGTGCCTCCTACTCTGAGGAGGAAAATCCTTTCGTGGTTCCATGCCTCTCGTTTTTCTGGACACGCCGGTGAACACAAGACCTTTGAGATTCTCTCTCGTAGTTACTGGTGGCCTTCAATGAGGAGAGACGTCAAAGAGTTTATTGCTTCCTGTGATTTATGTTCTCAGTTCAAATCCTCCCGCAGAACTCCAGCAGGGTTGCTGCGACCACTACCCATTCCGTCCAAGCCTTGGACCCATATTAGTATGGATTTCGTTACTGATTTGCCACCAAGTAAGAATCACAATACTATTTGGGTAGTGGTAGACAGATTTTCGAAGATGGCCCATTTCGTCCCTCTGTCCGGTTTACCTTCCTCGTCTACTCTGGCTGAACATTTCATTAAAGAAATCTTCCGCATCCATGGATGTCCGTCTGAGATTGTGTCGGATAGAGGAGTACAATTCGTTTCCAGATTCTGGCGGGCCCTTTGTAAAACCTTGGGCATACGATTAGCACTCTCATCGTCTTACCATCCGCAATCTAACGGACAAACGGAACGAGTCAATCAAGATCTTGAGACTTTTATTAGGATGTTCTCTTCAGCCAACCAAGACAACTGGGTAGAATTGCTCCCTTGGGCTGAATTCGCCCATAACAACATGTACCATGAGTCATCATCCAAAACTCCATTCTTTGTGGTCTACGGTCACCATCCGTCTTTTCCGGAATTTCCTGCCCTCCCGCCCACCCAAGTTCCTGCTGTGGAGACTGCTTGTCAGACCTTCAAAAATATCTGGTCTCAGGTCAAAACCTGTTTAAAGAAGACATCTAACAAATATAAGTCTTTCGCAGATAAGAAGAGGCGGGCTATTCCACCACTAAAAATTGGAGATCGGGTTTGGTTATCTACCAAAAATATTCGTTTGAAGGTTCCATCTATGAAATTCGCCCCTCGTTTTATTGGTCCATATAGGATCATTCAAGTTATCAATCCAGTATGTGTTAAACTTCTTCTTCCTAAGAATCTTCGGATTTCCAATGCCTTCCATGTGTCCTTACTCAAACCTCTTATTATCAATCGTTTCTCGACTCCTCCCTCAGCACCGCAGCCAGTTCAAGTTCATCAGGAGGAGGATTTCGAGATTACTGAGGTATTGGATGCAAAAATTTCGCGAGGAGTCCTCCGTTTCCTCGTTCATTGGAAGGGCTTTGGTCCTGAAGAGCGTTCATGGATCAAAGCTGAAGATCTTAATGCTCCTGCCCTTCTGAAGAAGTTTTATTCCAAAAATCCGGACAAGCCCGGTTCCAGGCGTTCTGTGCCCACCTTTAAAAGGGGGGGTACTGTCACTCACCGGACTGTGAGTGCTTCTTCCCGGACTATTAGGAACCGTGGACGTCCTCTATCCTGAGGGACTGCGCATGCGCAGCCCTTTCCAAACCTTCAGTGTATGTTCCTTTAACTTAATTGGCAGATCAGGCAACCTCCCTATATTAAGCACCTGTGGTCAACACCACGTTGCCTGATCTTGGAGTCTCATTCCCCATGAGTCTCTGAAGGTGTTCCTGTGTTTCCTTGTTCATTCAGCCCTGCTGATTCCTGTGGTTTCCAAACCACTCCTACCTCTGTGGTTTCCAAACCACTTCTGCTACTGTGGTTCCCATACCACTTCTACCATCTACTATATCATCGTGACTGTGAGCTGATTCCTATCCGCTGCCTCCGTGCACTACAGTCTTCTAATCACTTCAACTCTACCATGTATCATTGGGACTGTTAGCTGATGCCTATCCGCTGCCTCCGTGCATTACAGGCTTCAACCACATCCACTCACCTGTTCATGATTGTGACTGCCAGCTGATTCCTATCCGCTGCCTCCGTGCACTACAGGCTTCAACCTGCAACTCGTCTGTGTTTCATCATCGTGACTGCTAGCTGATTCCTATCCGCTGCCTCCGTGCACTACAGTCTTCAACCTGCAACCCGTCTGTGTTTCATCGTGACTGTTTAGCTGATTCCTATCCGCTGCCTCTGTGCGCTTCAGTCTTCAGTCCTTGTCTACTCTACCGTGTTTCCTTGAGTCTGCTGCCACTATTGCTACCCGCTACTCTCCGTGATCATCTGTTCCAGTTCAACTCTGCTCCGGTGTCCCATCGTTACTGCACCTGCTGGTTGCTATTGGTTACCTCCGTGTTCCCGCAGAGACCCGCTGCTGTTACTTCTCAGCGCTACTCATCCATCTACTGCTGATCCGCTCTCCACGCCTTCCTGTGTTCCCTGCTGGTCTACCTACCTGTGCGCTGCACCTGCTAGACCCCTGCTTCACCCATCCAGGGACTTGTATCCTGCTGGCCTCCTGCCCTTCAGGTATCTCTGCACTCCTGTCTGACTGCCTTCTCCTGAACCACGGTATGCATACTTCCCATTGACTGTGCTGTGTATTGCATACCTTGCTGGACTGTGTTGGTTCTCCTCTGGAGTGTACTATCCGCTGAGTCTATTGCCATCATTGACTGTGTTGGTTCTCCTCTGGAGTGTACTATCTGCTGACTCTACTGCCATCATTGACTGTGTTATCTCATGCCGGATTACTTCAAGAGACTTTCTATATTGGCAGTGTTGTTCAGTCATTTATACATTTATATTGTGCATATTACTGTGGATCAAAGTCAAGGTGCCCGTGTATATATTGTGTTGCAGTCTCTCCCCGTGCACCTCCTCACATATATATTCAGTAGTACAACTTGCTAGTGGCAGACCACTGACTCCTGTTTACAGTTTCACCTGTTCCAGTATCCTCTCACATAGCAGTGGTACAACTTGCTAACCGCAGACCGCTGACTCTCATCACCTCCTCGTTTCTGTTGGACATTCCTCCTCACTATAGCAGTGGTACAACTTGCTACCGCAGACCACTGACTACCTTCACGTGTCCTTTGTCCATACAGTTCCTCGTGTATTACTACCTCCATATTGCCAGTGCTGCTAGTCATAGACTTTCCTGAGCATCTCATCATCTGCTATTTCCTGTTCCGTGATCACCCTGCTACCAGAGTACCATATTACCACCTATACTGCTCTGGTAAGCCTATCACCTGGTGATCCCTGGGTAAAGACTCCTAGTGCCCGTGACAGTAGGGTTATGGACAGCACAGTAGCTCAGTGGTTAGCACTTCTGTCTTACAGCAGTGGGGTCATGAGTTCAATTCCCGACTGTGTATGTTCCCCCCGTGTTTGCATGGGTTTCCTTCAGGTGCTCCCGTTTCCTCCCACACTCCAAAAACATACCGGTAAGTTAATTGGCTGCTAACAAATTGACCCGAGTCTTTGTGTATGTGTTTGAGAATTTAGACTGTAAGCCCCAATGGGGAAGGAACTGATGTGAATGAGTTTTCTGTACAGTGCTGCGGAATTAGCTATATAAATAAATGGTAACAATAGTAAAACAAGATTTGCCATAGAACAGGGGAAGAGAGGTATTGAAAGTATAGTTAGCTGCTGTGGTCAGGGGGCCTTCTGTCCCTTGGGCAGGTACCATAGTGAGTTACCTTGGACTGGGTCACTGGGTTAGCTACATTATTTGTTCTTTAAAATGTTTCTAATAGACTGCTGATTTGAGTCTTTCCTCGCGGGCTAAAATTTGCCAGCTATCTCCTGGATAGCTGAATAATTGTCTTTTCAGGATAAATTACTATTGGAAGTCAGGGCTAGCAGTCATAGATAATGGATCAAAGTAAGGGTACAGGTCCCTTATTTTGGTTGGCCAAGGACAAATTTCACCCTTTAAAATGCTACAGCTCGTGGCTCAGTCATGTCACTAGTTTCTGGTGAATAAATAGACAAGCTTTTCATTGCATGAAATAATATTCACAAGGCTGCTATCAATTCACTAAGTAGACTGTGACACCCTAAATCTCAGCCTAACAATTAATTTAAAACTAAGGACATTTCTGGGCAGGAGGCACCAGGCATCTCCTTCTGAGATATCATTAGCTCCTTGTGCAAATGTATGAATATTGGTTGGGACAACTGAATGGCTGCTTCCACTGCAGCCTACTGTAGATATATCGCAAACAGAGAAAAATGAAATAAATGATATAGCGACTTTTTGTGCCCACTAACGCGTTAAAAATAGGAACATTGACTGAAATCTGAAATGAAATGCTTGAGATCAGGCCGTGTGCGTGGTGGATGTGTCTGTTACTGCGTGTATTAAGGCACCTCCGGGTCTTGCTTCCCGGTTTAGCTGAAGTCAGTGCCTGAAGATTTGTGAAGATAACCAAACACAAGAAAAGGTCAGAAAATGTTAAACAAAAGACAGAAGAACTGAGCACACGTCAACCATTAATTTGACATTTACTGCACAGTGAAATGAGGCTGCAGATTTAAAACAAACCCAGTTGGAAACATGTTTAGAAAAATACACACATTTTACAGCTGGTGCAGTGCTCGCCTGGTCTGTTTTCTAAATAAAAGAATAAGTTCATTGTATAAAAAGGCAAAAAAAAACTATAATGTGCTCTTAAACTATTATAATACTGTTTAGGTTAAGCAGAAGCAAAAAGATTTTCTGTGTTACTGATTGATAAGAACTGGAGCGGAGTTTGAGGCCCTTTCCTACCCTGGGGAGAGGTGATAACTATCATCATCATTTATTTATATAGCACCACCAATTCCGCAGCGCTGTACAGAGAATATTACTATATTTCAGACTGCACATTTATAAGGATAGTAATGGTTCTTACCTTATAAACATCTACCCCATCTGTCTAGTGTTTAGCATTCTAGTGACCGCTGAGACCACAGAGAGCATTCACATCACCTTCAGAGATCATGCCTTCACAAACTATTTCATCATTTCCCCCCACAAGCCAAGTCATCCCTCCAGCCATTTTTATCAGCCCCCAGTAACCAATTTATGAACCCCATTCATTTCATCAACCATTCCCTACAGCCAATTCATTAGCCCCCCAGCCAATTCATTAAATCTCCATAGCTAATTTATCACCACTCAGCCAAATCATTAGCCCCGCCAACCAATTCATCAGCCCCCCCAGTCAATTCATTGCCCCCACCCAGTTTATCACCTACACCTACATTAACTCCCCCATCAAATTCCTCACTCCCTGCAGCCAATTCCTCACCCCCACCAACCAATTCATCACACCCCTTCCCCTGTCACCAGACTGCAGCCTGATCAGCCTATTGGTTGATCAGGCCTTGTTCAACTAGCAGAGTGATCTTAGGTTCAGCATTTTCTATCTATTTTCTAATCAGCTGGCTGGTTAGATAAAAGGGGATAATCCAAATGTGAACAAACTCTTTCAGCAGAAGTGAAACTCAATTATTTCTAATGTAATTTGCTGACTTTAGTCCCTACAGATGCAAGGTTTTAGGACCTGAGCACAAGACATTCTCTTAGAGCAGTGTTTCCCAATCCCAGTCCTCAGGGCCCCCAAACAGTGCAGGTTTTCCAAGCCACAAATGAAATAATTATACCTGTGGATCTGTTACAATGTATCAGTCAGTAATGACTGCACCTGTGCTCCAGCAAGGAGATATGGAATACTTGCCCTGTTAGTGGCCCCTGAGAACCAGGTTTGGTAAACACTGTTTTAGGCCTTGTGCCCCTTATTTCTCTCTCCTTCTATTCCTCTTTGTATTCCATCATGCTCTTTTCAGGCAGATTTAATGATACCAGTTCCTGATTATTGGTTCAAGCAACACATATTCTCCAATAGACTTTTTTTCGCACGGCCAAATTCCAGAATGGTGTAGTCAGTAATGATAAGGCTGCAGTGAATTCTCCAATTTTTTTTTCTGCGTCAGGAATATTTAAACTTAAAAATTGTTGGCGGGACTAGGAAGGAAACCAGAACCATGCCACCAATGATGTGTTGATGAGTCCAGGTCCATTAAACAGTTGTTGGAGGTTTGGTCCCATTCATGACGGCTTCAATAGCTAATTCCATTCATTAATATTTTCTGATACGACTAATTTTATAGCAAGAATGATGGATGGCTTCTGTCACTGTAGCTTTGGAAAGAGCATTATTTTCCATTTTTTAGAACACTGTTATGTACACAAACCCAGATCTGATCCATGACACCAATGTGGAGATGTCTGGGCCATTGTCTTCCCTTGATACAGATTGCTATAACGATATGTAGTCATTGTAACCATTTTTGCAATCACATTCTACATCATGTATCTTTCTTTTGTTTGTTGCCATATTCGTGATAAAATTCACAACACTCCTGTAACGATCTGCTTACAGCTTGCTGCTTTGTATTGGCAGCTCCTGTCTCCTGGAGTTTTGGACTTTATTATTTGTGTTTCATTTTATGTGTTAGCAGCAGTACCTCTGATCACCAGAGGTGCTGGTACTGTGCCTACTTCTTGTGCTTTAGGAGTTAACCTTTGCTACACTAATTATTCCTTGCACCTGGGTGTTTCCCCTATTTATACCTGTCACTACCAGCATACATTGCTGGTTATTGTTGTCACATCCTGTTGTTACTTGTTGCTCCTGCCTTCTGGTTACTTGCTGCTTGGGATCTCTCCATACCTCCTGCTTCCCTGCATTAGCTGTGTACCTGGTGTTTTCTGCAAGTTCATATTACCTCCTGCTTCCTGCATCAGCTTTGCACCTGGTATTTACTACAACTCATGATTACCTGCTATTTGTACACTTCTGCAAATAAACATAGTGTTTTTCACCATATTCGTGGCTCCTAGCTGTATTCCTGCATTTAACCGTGACAACTCCTCATGTTGGTTTTCTGTCCCTGGATACAGGTTGTATTTATTACGACGTCTCGGTCTGACTCCTGCTTCTGGGCTGACTTGTGATTGGTACTTTGATTTGCCGTCTGACCATGGCGTGCCGCTCACTCTGATATGACTCTGGGCTGTGTACTTCTGCCCGTATCCTCTATGTCTCCTATTATTTGTCTGGCTGCCACTTTAAGGAGCTTAAACAACTGAAAACTGCAACGTTGACTAATAAACTGCTGTTTAACATCCATTTCTATCTCCTTGTTTGTGTGCAGATTCATTATGTAACTGAGATATAGCCCATACGTTCTAGGCACATGAAAGTGGGGATGAAATATAATTGGCTGTAGCTCTAGGAAACCATTAATTTTGAAAATAAAGAACCATGACGACCTATGTTGTTTTATTTTCAGCCCATGAAACCATTTCTCACTAGTTGTGCACATCTAACATCGAGAGCTTTAAACCTAAGAACAGAAATAGAAGATAATTATTTTAGTTTATTCCCCAAGTTTTCCCCTTCCTGACTAACATCTGATGCAGCCTACAAGACTTCCAAACATGAAATTACTACCATACAGTCACTTCTGGGGGCATGGGTTACATATTCATCCTGTGATGCCCCCAATTCATTCCCAAACTTCTTTCCAGTCTTCTTCCTTCTACCAATTCTGCATATTTTACCCTCTTCTGGCAGTCTGTAGAATTTTACGATGTCTATAAGACTTCCTCGAAAAATACTTACCCTCAAAACAAAAATACATGATTTTATTGTACAGCATCTTATCTTCAAAGACAGATAAAATGTGCAGAAATGTTATATTTCATATTCAATTCTTATTTACAAGATGTGATGGTATTACATACATATAGTACACTTTATTGAAAAGTGATCATTACATCATACTTTCAGCTGAAGTCAGTTATCTATAGTTGCACAAATCAAATAACAATGTTGCTATCTGTAAACTAGTGTGGACAGTTTAATACATTAGCTCCAGCTGTTGGAAACATTCAGATGATGTGATTGGTTACTTGTTGTTCTTTTCCCTCCCACTTCAAAACTGGGGACGAGAGATGAGCATAAGATGAAGATTGATAAGAAAAAGGTATTATGACCATGATTAAATGTACCTTAAACATCACTCCTTAGTCAATAGTTTCAGAACATATTAAAATATTCTTTTAGATCTATGTTTTGATATTTACTGAGGCCAATGCTGCCTTCACTGTATATTGGTGACAAGTGTTCTTTAAATTGATTGTGTGACCACTTCAATATTTCTTTGATGGATTCTGGTCTTGGAAAGACTCATTACCAATAACTTCAAAGAAAGCATTATTATTTCCAAGGACCAATTCCCCTTTGTAAGTTTTCAAACTATGCATTTCACATTTTGCTGAATATTTAATACTTCAATACAGTTTTGATTGAAAATAAAAACTCATAAACATTACATAAAAAACTTGCGAGGAAAGACAAAATAGCTGAATATCTTCGCAACACGCCACGAGAAACTGCAACGCAAGCTGCCGGTGTATTAAAAGTTTCATTTGCGTGCGAGTAATTCTTCAATAAAACCATCCAATATGTTCTTTAAGTTAATATTCCCCTTCTTCACTTGCAGATTCTCATTGTGCAGAATGTCATTTAAGCCTTTAAAAAAAACTTATTAATATGCTTTACTTTCAAGCCAAAGGTTTCATTTGCTTTTGCATTTTTTACTTTTTTTTTACATTTTGCAGCAGCTGGTATCCAAAACAAGCACAAAAAAAGCATAAAGAACAAAAAAAAAAAATCATCAAAAACAGATCAGATAGAACCAAACATACATGCAAATTAAATCGAATGCATGTGTTTCAAAGACAAATTGGTGGAAAATTACAGTGAGAAGACAAGCACATGTTACTGTATTATATTCTGATTTATGCAGCGTATTCATTTGAGACTGAAAGCTATTCTAAACTGCAAGCAGATTGAGCCAAATTATATCTTGCTTTCTTGGGTGCATTTATTCAGAACAGTGTCAAAAAGAGAAAAGCCACCAATCACGTCTATCTTACTCTGGAGATGGATGTCTGAATAGCAGTGTAGACGCGACTCTTGCCCTTTGTTATGCTTTGCCACATACAGGGATATGAAGACTATCTTTCATCTACATAGTGAGGAGGAAAATTTCTTAACTTATCCACCATTCATGAGAACACTGTACTAGAAACCAGTGACTTCCCCGGAGGCACTGTATGACCATTATTCATGAGGCATCGGTTGTTAGAAAACTGATTGCAATCTCATGAATATTGGTCTGGTTCACACAGAGGCGGCCTCCGGAAAAAAAAAAATTAGGCTGAGAGAGGAATCGAGGTAAGCTCTTCAACATTTAGCATGGCTAAAACTTTCTCGGTGGCTTATAGTTTTAGAAAGTTCCACAAGCTCCTCCTCGTGAGGTTTTATGCAGTTATTGTATGTATGGTGAGGTAAGGAAAGGCAATGACGATGATGGGTATGGACACAAGAAGGCTCGATGGTACCATGATAGCATTGGGTAGGACATGTCCCTCATCCTGCAGAGGAATAGCAAGAAAACCGATGGTTTTTTCGCAGTCAAAACATAAGACTATCTTGGGTGCCCTGGGTGAGATCATGAGAGATCAACACTTCCCTGTTGTCATCAATGTAGCTTATCGCAGACTATTAAAGACTTTCTAAAGCGTTCCATTATTGTAGCTTTTTGTTCTTAGCATACAGTATTTCTATAGCACAGTATACTGTATAGCACAGTATATTGTATAGTACAGTTCTGTCCACTTTTAGAAAGATCATCAAGGCAGCTTCTAGTCAGTCAGCATTGTCTTCTAGATGCTAGATGTTAAGGAGAACATCTTATATCCCTCCCACACATTTGTATCTGGAAAATTGATACAGAGGCACACTAGTACTAGTGCAATATTAATACACGTAGAAGCATGGATGCTGACAGCAAGAGCCAATACTGTGGTAGACAGCAGCGTGTTATAATCCAGGAATATTGCCAATAGTCAGGATATACAACACAGTGTTATAATTAAAGATGTTCACTGACCCCCATGTTTTGGACTTGGTTTTGGATCTGGATTAACTTTGTGTTTTTGTTTTTGATTTTGCAAAACCGTGGGTTTTGGTTTTAGGATTTGGATCCCTATTTTTTCTAAAATCTCTATTTGTTTTCTAAAATCACATAATTTGGCTCCTACATTATTATTAACCTCAATAACATTAATTTCCAGTCATTTCCAGTCAATGTTTGACAAGAACACTGCTACCCCTCTTGTTTCTGTATGGGCAATGTCACTAAGCAATGTCACTGGAGACTGGAGAGTGACAAGAACACTGCTACCCCTCCTGTTTCTGTATGGGCAATGGCACTAAGCAATGTCACTGGAGACTGGAGAATGACAAGAACACTGCTACCCCTGTTTCTGTGTGAGCAATGGTGCTGGATCTCCTGGGGAGAGAGGTACTTATGGAATCCAAAACATGCGAGAACCGACAACGCAACAATGATGTTTTGCCTCGATTCAGATCCGAGGATGCACAAAAGTACAGAGCCGGCTCGCAAGCCTGCACTGATACCCAAAGTTCGGGTGGGCTTGGTTTTCAGAAAACTGAGCCCGAGCATCTCTAGTTATAATCCAGGAACATAGCCAATAACCTGCATATACAGCACAGAGTTATAATCCAGGACCAAAGCCAATTGCCAGGACATACAGAATAGTGTCACATATAGGAAACACTGTCTTGATAGCCAAACAATGTAAACATACACATGCCATATGTATCCATCCAAGCTTATTTATAATCAGATTTAACATGTAACATGTATGCTTAACATCATATGTTTCATGGTTAAGTGAGTGCATTCCAGCGGATACTCCCTACATATGGGCAAATACACTTATCTAGGTACCCAGGAATGTTCTAGGGGGCTGAAGCCTTTCCAATCAATAACACATTGAAGATGTCCCCTTCGTCTCTTACAGTCCATTGTTGCTATTAACAATTACAGAATTGGGTCTATGGCCTATCTTTGTCTGGAAACCCATCGGGCTTTGCATTTAATAAAATTGCCATTTTAAAAAATTAATTGGCAGTTTTTCAGAGCCTCTGCTTGATAAATATGGCCCCTTGTGTCCCCTCAGAGGTCTCCTGGAGGGGAGAGTAACAAATCACCAAGAATGATTCCTCATGAAACACAATGACACATTCAGCGGAAATGGGCAAAACTCCCCAAATACAGAATATAGTGAATATTTAGCGGAACTGTTTTGAAAATGTTGTTTATTTCTAGTCTCCAGTATAATATTTAGTGAGACACACTGATACAGAGAGACGTGGCTAAATGCTGGAGGATTGCTGTGACTCTATCAGTGGATCACATCTGATAAAGATAAGATTATTGGCCATCTTAGAGTTGCTAAGTGCTTTCTTCTTTTGTCCTAAGAAATAATCTACATTCATTATTCATTTCAGTCCTATCTTCTTACAGAAACAAAAGCTTTAAAACAATCACTTTGAGAATCCATTATCTGAAGAATTGTAATGTCTTAAACTCTTCATGTTCTTCGGCTTTTCTGCTTCCAAACGGCGAATAACTGTTCATTTACTGCTTATATTAACTGCTCTGTTCATTTGTTTCTCCCTGATGAAAAATGCATCACAGCCACTTTTATTTTTTTCCTCAATCCAGCAGTTTGTTATGTTCCATTTGAAGTTCGCACGGCTGACGACCGCTTCCAGGCGTTCTCCAGTACACAACCATTTTTATTTTTTTTCCTGCATGGTAGAAACTTTATCTGAAGAATGGAGACCTACTTATCACTTCTATTTCCATAAGTGTAATAAAAAACTTTCGTATTTTCCTGCAAATTGAGGACACTGGAAGCTTTCCACCTCAATAAGTAACTGAAATTAATGTTTTGTTTTGTTTTTTTACCAGCAGAAACAAACGATCTGTTCCACAAGAATAGATCTGTCATCCGTTTCAACCTTGTTCCATTTCAATGTGCAAGTTTTAGCCTAGTTTACAGATGGTTTTTTCCTACAAACATATGACAATTGTTTCTTATACAGATTAAAATATGACACCTACTTTAAATGAGATAACAGTTCCACTTTCCTTTATTATTGCGAATGCATCCATTTAGTATAGCGATAAGAGAATCTCCTGGAGTATGGTTTACAGAAATAATGGAGATACCAGACCAATAGTTTTGTATTCGGCAGTTTGCAAATCTTTTTTTTTTGTCGTTTATATTTTCTATTTTTAATATTGAGGCAATGAGATGTTGTTAACCAATGACATTCAATTCATATTTTATTTAAGCACTTTACAAATAATTAACATTCTTTGAAAACACATAATGAAGCAGCTATGATCTGATCAATTCCGATATGTGCCATATTGTTTTCAGTGTTCTATGATGGTCACTTCCAAGGTTTTTTTTTTTTTTTTTTGCATATCATCATCATTTATTTCTGTAGCGCCGCTAATTCCGCAGCGCTGTACAGAGAACTCATTCACATCAGTCCCTGCCCCATTGGAGCTTACAGTCTAAATTCCCTAATATAGACACACACACTGAGAGGGAGAGACTAGGGTCAATTTCGATAGCATTCAATTAACCTACCAGTATGTTTTTGGAGTGTGGGAGGAAACCGGAGCACCCGGAGGAAACCCACACAGATAAGGCCATGGTTGGGAATTGAACTCATGACCCCAGTGCTGTGAGGCAGAAGTGCTAACCACTAGGCCAGTGTGCTGCCCATATATGCGAAACATGCACATAGCAAGATGTATGTCCATCTGCTGCTTTTGGAATTGAATTGATGATCTGTGAGGTCGATTTTTGGTTTGCAGTTTCTGATGAGAAAACACAGGAAAAAATAAAACCGTCGCCTTTAAGATCTTAGCCAGTGTCACATTTGTACCACTCAATTACTTAACTTCTGCTTTACATTTTTCTTCTAAAATACCGCTGTTTGTTAGTCAGTCAGTCATTCAACCAGTTGTCAGTCAATCAAGGAAGATACTGTCATGTTTTTAGCTGGGCAGTCCCTAATGGCATTGACAACAACAAAGTCATCTTTGCGTACAAATAAGTCACTGGAGTAGCACAATTTAAATTTATGAATGGTTGAACTTGATTGACCTATGTTTCATACTAACTGTGTAACTATGGAAACAATTTTATTGTCTTTGATGTTCAGATACAAATTAAAGGATAATGATGCTCAAAAATGTAAGTTAAACATTATTTCAAAATGCTAGTTAGAGTCCACTGTTCCATTCATTTAGGCTGGTCTCCCGATGTCTCATGCTATCCAGAAGCTTTCAGTTGGGTGGAGTTATCCCATAATATATCATTAAAATATATATAATTAAAACAATATGGTAACCTAGGTTAGCATCTACTCTCAAAGGCTTAAAGCGTTCCCTTAAGACTCATTTCTTTATTCCGGTCTATCAGTCCTCCTCCTAACTCCCTTGTCCTGGCTCTCTCCCCCAGTTAGTACCACCCTATTTGTGTCTCCCCCTTCCATTTAGGATGTAAGCTCTCATGAGCAGGGCCCTCTTTCCTTGTGTGCTCCTTCTACTATTCCTTCACCCTCTGTACCTCTTGGCCTGCTTCCCTAGCCCTGGTTTACCTGTTTTCTTAAGCTTCGGCCTTCTTCTCGCTGATTTCTACCTTCCCTTTCACTATCTGTCCCAGATATAATCTGATTTGCTTTACCCTGTCACCTGTGTTTGTATATATTTTTGTATCATGTTGTGTCTTGGTTCTGATTTCTGTATATGTAATGTACGGTGCTGCGGACCCTTTGTGGCGCCTTATAAGTCAAAGATAATAATAATAATAATAATAATAATAATAACCTAGTACCAAAAATATATAACTCCATTCCATATGTTACCAGAGCTAAAAACAATATCCTGAATCAATGACAACAAAAATGGTAGGACAATGACAACATAACTATCATCTAAATGTTTCACTGTGTTTGGAATCTAGAAGAAACCAAGGTTGGTTTTAGGTCCTAAAAAACTTAATGTCCCATGGTAACTTTTTCAGAAATACGAGAGACCATCACTATGCTGTAATTGCACAAAATATGATAAATTAGGATGAAAAAAAAAATCATTACATTCTACGACTCAGGTCTTTTCCTTCAAGACTCATGAGAAAAAAAAAAAGACTTTATTTGCTGCCTTTATCTGTTTGAAACTTCTAACAAATATATTCATGGCCAGAAATGTTTCATTTCTTGTGATTACCAGAACCGCTGTTTGACTTATTTATCTAGCTGATTTAAGCTTTCTAAATTTGTCTGAGAGACAAGATGTAGAGTAGACTTTCCTTGAGCCTTTAAAATAAATCATTCTTAATCTGATCAATAGTTTGACTGATGATCTGTAAGTTAAAAAGAAATACTGTGACAGACTCACAGCAAGGGCTCTACAGATTGTTAATTAAAAAAAAAAACCCTGCATGGCCATAGTATGGACTAAGATTGTCAAGGTTAAAGGAAACGATAAGGCTTGAAACTTTTCATGCTCAAAAACTGCATCCGCGTCCTAGAAACCAACTTTTCTGTAATGCAAACATTTGGTTTTCAGTTTGGGGCCGATAACTAACTAGACTAATAAGACTAATAAGGACCCTCATTACATATTTTTCTGCTATGTTTTCTTATATCGTTTTGACTGCGTTAGTTTTATTGTAATTTGTTATTCTTTGAGGTTGTTTTTCCCTTTTTGTAGACACAGGTAGATTGTCTGGTAATGTTAAATACACCATCAGCCCTTGCCCAAATACTATTCAATCATACACAGAATTGTACTAAAATCTCCCTAGGAGAACCTGAAAAACTATTTTTTAAGACCATGGTGAATATTTATTAAACTCAGGGTTTGAAAATGTGGAGATGTTGTCAATAGCAACCAATCAGAGTCTAGTTATCATTTATTTAGCACATTCTACACAATTTTAGCTAAACTCTGATTGGTTACTATAGGCAACATCTTCACTTTTTCAAACCCACAGTTTAGTAAATATACCCCCATGAGAGCTGCTAAAAACAATCGGGCAGGTTACAGAATTCCAGAAAGAAGATTCCAAATAAGATAATTTGTTCGACGTATCTGGCAACAGCTCCAGAGTAGACTTGAACCAAGGTTTAGTAACGCTACGACTCATGGTCATTTCCAGCATTAGGACAGACGAAAGGATAAACTTGTCAAGACAATTTTCAGTTAAGCTGGGTACACACTACAGGGTTTTTGTCCAACAATCGGCTCAACCAGCCGACATACGACCGCTCGTTCGAAAGTCGGGTCAGTGTGTGTACTGACACAATGGTCGAAAGTCTGCCCAAATGGAAGATTGTCGTCTCCTTTGGTTGGTCGTACCGTTCAATATTTTCCGACCAATCACCTAACGATCATGTAGTGCGTATGCAATCATGCTGACGATCTCCATAGAGCTTACAGAGTTGGGTTCTTTTCAGCCGGTGTTAGCACTGAATGTCAGAGTGAATAAATGTAGAGAGTGCTGTAGAAGAAATAATTCATTTGTTCGTTCTGAGACAGAAAATTTCGTTTCAGAGTCACAGAAGTTAACAAAATTCGTTAGGACATGTGGATAGCTATAACAAGGCGGTTTTAATCAGTGTGACAATGTGACAGTAGTGAATGAATGACTATTGTGCTGTCATTCTCCGGACTAGAGGACCAGATGAAGAGCACAGATCTGAAGGTAAATGGTGTCAGTGTGTATGGATGAATCGCCAGACTGATCGGACCTCCAGTCGTAGGTATAATCGTTTGAGATAGCACGTCGGTCGAAAAAATTCTTCAGTGTGTACCCAGCTTTAGGATTCATTGGCCACATCAGATAAGACTTAAGAAGACGTCCTTTAGAGAGCCAAACACATATGTATTGCACGGTATTATAGTGGGTTCTTTTAAAGGTTTACTGTATAGTGACTCTATATAGTACTATATACTAGACAAGGTCAATGTCCAAAATATAAAACACTACATTTGACAAGTTTGACATTCTGATGAACCTGGGACGTCCAAGTCCTTTGACTAACAAAAGACTTTTCGATCCCCGTCCCAAGGTTGTAAACTTGATTGGTTTTGTAACTTTTATATATGAACACAATACAAGGAGTTAGTTTATAAATATATCATGATTAGTATGTGAAAAGCTTATACATATCCTATATGAACATCCTTAAGCTGAACACTTAACTGTGATTACTAATGACAACAGAGCATCATGGGCTGATTGCGATTTGCAGTATTTACCAATATATTACATCTCTGCGCATGCAATCATCTTCTTCCTGTCTCCTCTTGATATGGTCTTCTACCAAATGGGATATAATACTTTTATGTATAAAACCTGGGGGTCATTAAATAGTCTCAGAAACTGCATTCTTGATATTCAAAATCTACTTGAAGACATGATACAGGTTTAATCAGGTTGAGCATTATGGGCCTGGGTAAAGACTCTAATAAATTAGCATTCTATGTTATTCAAGCTGCAGAGGAAATGATTGCAACATTTTTGAAGCCTCCTCTGCAGACACTTTGATTGTGGTTGATAACTGAAGATGAACACACATGGCTTGCATGCAAAACTTGTTGCATCTGTTTATAAACAGATGATGATCATTTTGGCAATAACCCACTTAGCGGTTGCTGGTCCTCTATCTTACTATCCTTACACCTAACTCAAGTTATCTTTCCACTATAAATAACAACACAAGACACTTGTTTGACGAATGAAGGTCGGATATTTATTGAAATATTAAATTTATTTAAATGGTGGTAAATATAAGCAGGCCAATCAGTCTTAGACCACACGCGTAAACTGCAAACTTTGAACTAAATATTGAAACACTTCTAGATGTTAGAGGCCAAATCTACCCCATTTGGCTCATTAGCTGAGACTTGTCCGACCAAGAGGTGCCCCATAACCCCAAAGCGGTATTCTCACTAATTGCCCAATCCCTTTTAGGGGAGAGTGCCCAACACACCACTCGAATGTATCATAATGGCCACTGATTGGACTACTTTCCACCAACTGGACCTTTCAGGAAGAAAAAATAAGAGCAAATATCATAACAGACACACATGACAGAAGACAAACAAAGGACCTGGGTGGGCAGGGAACTTTCCAGAAAGGCAAGAGAAAGCTAACTGGAACCAACTGTCCTTATGATCCTTCCCTAGTGATAGCCCCTACCTAAGACTAACCACTGATTGGCTGCTCCTCAACCAAACCTTTAACCAGTATACATGACGGCTGTCACTATCACTGCCCTCTAGGCTTTAAATGGAATAACCTGGACAATTCCCAATAATCTGTGGACTTTAGGGGTTAATTGATTTTGAGAACTACAGTTACTAAATATTTTTTTTTTTATGCTGGGGATAAACACCAATGAAGGGAGTCAACTGATGTTATATCGTGTGACAACCATGGTGTACTGTCAAAGATTTTCTTCTCTTATTCTTTTCTTTAAATAACAAATGAGCAGGTTTCCAAAATATAATATTTCTATAGTTTATTAAAAAGATATTATGCATAGATACAGCCATACTGGACAAAGCAGAAATACACCCAGGGTCTCAAATGCCAATTGACCCCCTATATTTGATTAAGTCATTCTTTTGTAGACAAAGCTACTCATTACTTTAAAACACACCTTCCCACCTTACATCACTGCTGCCAATCTAAGTCTCTATCATTAAAGTGACATGTTCTTTTGGAAGAGTTGTCTTGACCTTATTTGGAGCCATTATTTCTTTGGCCTTATTCGGCGATTGTGAAATACTAGAAATTTACTAAAAACATGTCTCTTGTTATGTAATTTCTGTAATGTGTAATATGTGTTTTTCCGTTCTCTTAAAAGCACAAACCCAAAATTCAAGTTCATTGGATCATTCTAATGAACTAATTGGTAATATAGGGCTTTTGTTAAGTATTACTTCAACAGTACCCCAACCAGCTCCAGAGTCTAGAGAGTTGTAATAGGGATCAGAGATTGTTCAGATTGACGGCGTTGATCGGACGAGCCATGGAATGCTGCTGCTAATCGTTTCAGTAATTTTCTAGAGATCTGCATAGTCTATATCCACTTTAAAATAGAATAGTAGGTTCAGCTAAGGTGGACCAGAGATTAATTAGTCTGGAGCCACATGGGTCCTGGGGGTAGGAGGATGTTTGGTCAACATTTTCAATGAAATTGGAGTCACCCATCAATGATTCTAGACTGAGGGAGCCATTGGGGATACTTTTTACCGATTCATGTCAAAGGACAAAGAAGTGTTACAATTTTCTCTTTCAAAATAACCTTTATCTTTTGCTTTATATTTAATCTATTTTTGAGAAAAATTTTAAGATGCCACAACTTTTTCTCTTCTACGATAAGTATTAACATGGTATGGAATATTTACATAAGATATCAAACACAGATTTGAATATAACATGATATAATTTATAGTCTTTGAAACAATAAACATAGCATTGATCAGATAAATAATGGAATTCCAGGTGGGGGACATGGGGTAAGTAGAGCTAGTTTAAAGGTATGCAGACCAGAAGTTAAAGTACTGGAGACTTGGTTAGGACTTGCAGATCTACCAAACTTTGGTAAAAGGAGCAAATATTGAGGAGGATCTGTTTTCAACCAATACAGTGATTTTAAGCATCGAGATCAGTGTTCCCAAACTGTGTGCCTAGGCTCCCTGGGGTGCCTCGGCAATCTCACAAGGGTGCCTCAGCCAGGGCCAGTGGTAAGCAAGGCGGGGGACTACTTGGTAATTATTTTGGCTTAGGGGTGCCTTGAAAAAATTATGGAGGCCCTAAGGGTGCCTTGAGCTGAAAAAGTTTGGAATCCACTGATCTAGATAATGTAAGAACATGGTCTATGAGATTCTTGACGTGTTTTGGAACTTGTTGCACTGGTCGCAGAAAAAGTTTATAAGAATTGTTGCACGGTTGATGTACCGGCATGACTTCAACAATTAGACCATGTACGTCTTGCCAGAAGCCTTTAATCTAGTGGAAGCTCTCCAAATATAGTACAGGGAGTCTTTAACTCCACAGTCTTATTAGTAAAGGCCAGAGGAGGTCGGGTATATGGCTAGAACTTGGATTGGAACCCATCACAGTAAGAGTTTACAAGAGTTTACATGAGTTTTCTTTGATCCGCTTCAAACTTCTTCCTTTATTCAGGCCTCGTCCTCTTGGACTAGTATATCTCCCATGTCTTCTTCCAAGAGTAGTACATGTAACTCATTGATGAATTGATAATGTTTAAATAAAAAAAAATAATAAGTCAAGATTAGACCCCTGAATCAAGATCTGCACAGACAGAGAGCCTGAAGTCTGGAAGGTTGATGTAGAATTTGCGGTTTAATTTTACTATTATAGCGATGGTGGATCTGCAAAGAGGCCGGATGAGGATTACTTGAAAATATTCTTAGCAAACAAATTTCTACCCTTCAGTTGTAAGGATTAGTGGTACTCGAATGTCCTTTCCATAATTGGACCCTTTAACTACATAGATCATGGTAGTAGGGATGATGGTGATGTCAATCTTCGCATGTGTACAATAAAACCAATCACAATCTTTAATGTAATGAATCTCAATGTGAAGAACAATAGCCCTATTGCATAGGTGGTTGAATCACCATGGATGACAAGTGATTAAGCTTTGGTAACGGTTTGGAAAGATATGTTTTTTTTTTTATATTTCCTATTATGTGTGAGACACAAAAAGGTCACCTTGATTTATCCACTCTGAAATAGAGTCTCAAAAAAGTTTTCGTTTTGCCGTCACGCCCTGGTGCATCATTGATTTGCTCACAGACACACACACAGAGCAGACACGATTGGCCATGATAAATCTCATCTTTAAGAACAATACGCTTGTCTTTGAGCATAAAATATTTAATAAGGTTTTAATGTCGGAAAAGGGGTGTCTAAATGACTGTAAATTTGTATTGCTTTTTCACAACCACTTGGATAATGCATTAAATATAATTTGACACTTTATAGAGATCCGCGCGGAGAGAGCATTAAGTCTGAACATGTAAATCTGAGCCAGCTGTAAAAATGTCTCTTCCCCTATTTGAGGTGTGTTGACGTGACATAAACTGTAAGTGCCACAATAGAAATCCAGGGTGTTTATTGCTAATGATTTTATGTTTTTTATTTGTTCTACGCTAAGAGTGTCACATTTTTATAAACATCATTTGTTCTCTAGTAACTGATTTTTTAATAACTTGCAGCAAATGGTATAAATGCATTGTAAATCATAGCAAGGAATCCAGGCACGGGGAAGTTTTCACCATCACCAATGCATGTTGGTTATGATCCGATACATTAAGCTATGCTCTGGAATGATGACAGTTACTGAACTATCTGATTGGTTGACAGAGTTTTCAGCAATCTAGTGCAAGTTAAAAAATCACTGACAGCCCTTGGATATTAGATCGAAAAAAAATATTGGACCTGAATCATTAAGGCAAGCAAAACGATCAAAATTAGCGGTTTTTTTTTTTTTAGACAACTCAATTGAATCGGGCAAGTCATGTCAATGAGGATCAGACCTGAAGATACTTGTGTTGTTGAATATGGAACTCGATGCGCTCTGCTCTAACACACAATACACTGCAGGATACGTTTAATACATATGTGGATAATAAAGTCCAAATAATAAAGTCCAGAAAAAAAAAGTACTCAATTAATGTCACCTGTTAACAATATAGGGCCTAAATCGTTAAGGAAAGTTAAGCAAAAAATTTAGTTAGTTTTATTACTCAAGTTTTCTGGACAAAACCATGTTGCAATGCAAATTTTATTATTTTGCACATAAGGAAAATACTGTCTGTTTTTTCATGTAGCACATAAATAGCTTATTTGTACACTGAAATTTAAATGTACCTCCCCTCCAATGCAACATGGTTTTGCCTTACTTACTTACTTACTTTTGCTTAGCTTGCCATAGTGAATCATTAATGTCAATACATTAAACAAATAAAATATTTTTTTTTCCATTGGTCCCCCTTGTAAAATACATTTGTTAGAATGCTATGTACATAAAACGTATCTTTACAGCTGCTTCTGATTTCAAACACATGTTCTAGCTGTATACACAGCCATCATCACTAGTAATCAGCACTTGCACCAGACCTGTAGCTGGTGCAAGTGATACAACAGAAAAACACGGGGCTGTGTGTGCTCGAGCTTGGCTTGGCCTTACTGACTACTTGCATATACCCCTTCCCCTCCTTGTTCCGTCCCTAAAATCGTAGGCTGTAGTATGGGTCCTTTGTGGTCAAAGATGATTTGGATGTTTCTACATTCAGTGGCTTATGGTCCAGTTCTAGGAACGCTCAGAGCGATTTTCTGCAAAATACGGCATGTGTAGTCATTACCGTTCCTTAAGAAATCAGGCCCACTTTTGTTAAATGGGCACTAAATTATCCCATGACTTGCTGGTGATCACATGACCTCTGTCACCAGTAAAAAAATGAATTGTTCAGAGGAACTTATGATGTCAGAGAACCAATTGAATTCAGGGTTTGAGTGGAAGCCCAGTATAAGCATTTATCATTTGCAGAGGTTTTATTTGATCTGTACTAAGTGCTTCACATGCCTATTGTAACCTCCGCTAGCATCTCATTTACTTTTATTGATATATTTACAAATTAATTATTACTTAGCATCATCTCTCCCTCCAACGAGCAGAATTGTGGTGCTTCATGTCAGGAACCCCATCGTTCTAGAGTGCAGACTCTGCCAGCGCTGTGCGCAATTCTCCTCCTGTGCCGACAACACATGAGATTTGAAGAGCTAACAGCTGTGCGTTCATTTCTCACAAAGGCAGTGATTGGAAAGAGCCAAAGACTTAGAAACTTACACAGAGCTATTTGCGTGTTCTTTTCCCCTCATTGTCACCACTGAAAGAGGACCAAGTGCAGTACTATCAGTGGTGAGTACTCCAGATATGTAACTGTCTCTGGAATAGGTCAGGCACAATATTGCTAGTTGTGGAAGGGCTGACGAGAAACAAATTATTTGTGATTGGACGTATACTTTAACTTAACCGATGATAGTAATTAACAAATAATTAACAGCCTGTTCATTTAGATATAAAATTCAGAAGGCCTCGTTCCATGTAGGGAAATCCCATTCTTTAAAATACACTTTATAGAGATTGTCTAGTATAAAAGACATTATAAATGATGGAAGTATCAGCAAGCTATGTGCTCTGTTGGTTGGGGAATGTCTCATTAAAAAGTAAAATGATGAGTGAACCATAATAAAATAAAGTATCATTAAATGTCCCTTCCGTCATCACTGGTCACTTATCACACACTCTTATCACAGTCATTTCTTATACTCCCTCATCAAATATCAGTCCTTATACTCACTTATGATGCCTCAATTCTCATACTCATTCATCACATATCAGTCCTTAATATCTCCCTCTATCTCTCATCTCCTGATCTCTCCCCGTCCCTCCTCTCTCGGATGTCCAATTGTCAACTGCCATCTCTACCTGGATGTCCTTTTACTTTCTCTTTCTCTAACTCAAAATGGCCAAAACTGAACTCATAGTCTTCCCTCCATCATCATCAGACAGGGAGACTAAGGTCAATTTTGACAGCAGCCAATTAACCTACTAGTATGTTTTTGGAGTGGGGAAAGAAACTGGAGCACCCGGAGGAAACCCACGCAAACACAGGAAGAACATACAAACTCCACACAGATAGGGCCATGTTCGGAAATCAAACTCATGACCCCAGTGCTGTAAGGCAGAAGTGCTAACCACTAGGCCACTGCACTGCCTCCATCAAGGGTCTCTTACCCTCCCAACCTATCACTGTTGACAATACCAATATCTCCTCTGTTCCCCAGCTCAGCTACCTTAGTGTCATTATTAATACTTTCCACTCCATCGCCCCCGTTTTCAATCTCTTGCCCATTTTTGTTGCTCCCAGCTCCACAAAATTGCTCGTATCAGACCCTTCCTCTCCCAGGATACCACCAACATGCATATCCACTCATTGCAACCTACTGCAACCTCTTGCTTGCTCCACATCTGCCTTCCCTCTCTACCAAACCTTAATCTCTAACCTCCTCACCATACACACTCCCTCCTGCCCTCACCGGTCAGCCAATGAACATCGCTTTCCCTCCATGCTAGTCACCAAATATCACTTACATATCCAAGATTTCTCCTGTGCTGCACAACTGTCTCCACTTAACTCTTTCACCATGTAGTATACCTCACCCTCTTTCATCCTTTCATCCTCCATCTCTCCCACTCTTGTTTCTTGCCCTCAGATCCCCTTACATTGGCTCACCCCCATGTGTCAACCAATTCCCTGCCCCTTTACCTTTAGATTGTAAACTCTAGCGAGCAGAGGCCTCTTCCCTCCTGTTCTCATTACCTATAACTTTTGCTCACCAGCTACACTGCGCACCTCATCCTTGGGCTCTCTGCCTCTTGACTCTACCCCTCCATTGTCCTTGCATCTCTTTCAGTGGATCTAAACCTGTTAGTTGCACTCAGGCTAACGGGTTTATTCAGCTTGCATTGAATATACCATTTGCTAACATGTTTAGGAGCAGTCATGGCACAACTAGATAGTGTGGAATAAAAATAATCTTTGCATTAGCTGTCGAAGTCAAATAATTGGTTGAAAGAAACTATATTGATTAATATTGTTTTACCGTGCGATTACGATCAGTACGCCACGTGCCATGACGCAATTGCATGATAAGTAACGCACACATACACTTACACTTACACATTCACTTGTACATAGTTCATTTTTATAATAGCTCCAATCCACAGTTGTTTTTGAACAAATATTATTGGATTTATAGTTATATATGATAATGTTAGAAGCACTTTACTAAGATCTAAGGTTCTGGTTACAGGAAACATATCATGTTTGGTGTCATTCTAATCCCCTATTTATCCTTAGTGATCCAGTTCCATCGGCTAAGAGATCGCACCTTGCGTGTGCTAGTTATGGAATCTAGGGAATTAATGATCAGAATGGTATTGTGTGTATAATGTAAATAGACCAGTTTGAACTAGCTTTCGGTGGGAAGATTAGTATGCAGCTGTTGGAGAGTTGACCCCCACCCTTGGAGGGTGTCGTTTGAACTGACCTATGAACTAAACAGAGAAAAAACACCTTGGGGTATATGTATCAAGCTAAGAGTTTTCCAGCGGTTTGAAAAGGGGAGATGTTGCCTATAGCAACCAATCAGATTCTAGCTATTATTTTGTAGAATGTACTAAATAAATGATAGCTAGAATCTGATTGTTTTTTCAAACCCGCCGGAAAACTCTCAGCTTGATACATTTACCCCCTTATTAGAGATCACATGGGGTTATTTTGATAGGGTTAAACCCCACTCATTAAACTGATTTACATACCTTGAAACTCAAACAGGTAAAGGTGAAGAAAAGGAGATGAAAGCAAAATAACCCAAGACTTTCTGACATTCCTTGTGAGGAACAGTAATTTCCTTATTCTTTGATGCCTGGAGGGTTAAGTGCAGAACGGGGAACATTAGAGAAGGTATTTGGCATGGAAACAAAAATAATCTGTTTTATGTAAATCAGTGTGACAGTGAGGCGGCTTCTGCAAGACGTCAATAATGATTTGTCGCGATTATGGATGCAATGCTTACCACACAGCATGGTACTGTCCCTAATCCCCATTCCCCTCTGTGGCCAAACATCAGAGCAAAAGAACCAGAAATCTGTTGTATCTCCCAATATATATTGCTAGATGCACATCTTCTATTCATTTTATTTTAGAAAAAAGCTCCTTTATTTTGTGTAAATGTTTTGGCATTTCTTAATAGAATGAATGGTTATGGAATGTTAAAAAACAATTTTCTCACAAGAAATTTCCAAAACGTTTTTCAGTCTGTGCAACATTTTAAAAGGTAATGACAAAATAACACTTCAGAGGAGACAAATGGTCCAATATTGGGGGAAACTAATCTGCCTCGTATAAAAAATTATATTTTGTATAAACTTATAGCTTAACGAAGCCTTCTACTTATTTCTAGACATGACTAATGAAGCATATCTTGTCACAGCCCTTAACAAGCTGCTACAGGTGTGTCTTTGATTATTTTATAGATAATATAACATGTGCACGTCTAAATATCACATACAGTATTTCACTAGTAGAAATACTGAGTCAAAATAATCACTTTTTAATATATATATAAATGGTGATGATGATGATGATATATTGTAGGAATTACCAAATGAGTGACTCTTTACTCCGGTATTCTTAGCAAGTTGCTTTTTTATTATTATCACAGCACTGTAACAAAATCATAAAATATTCCACGGCTTCCTGGCACTAATTAAACCCACCCAGCCCTACCAGTCGTCCGGCTGCTGGTCAGCGTCAGAAGCCACGCCCACTACATCCTACATTCCTGTTATTCTCTACAAACACACCCATGTCGTGCTCCTGGGAGTAAAATCCTTCCTTAAAGTAACAGCAGGATCCTTAACCCGATTTGCAACTTCCCCTGGGGAACTGGGTCCGATTCTGGTTACCAGACTGTGGTAAATAGCCCCCTTTTCCACTATATATATATATATATATATATATATATATATATATATATATACTGAACATAAATATAACCATGCATTGCTATGTCATACATACTAACATGGTCATTGCTATGCTTTTATTTGTGCTAAGTCTTACCTACCTGCACACAGCTTTTAAAGGTAAGTACATTCCAAACAATAGCAGTTGGACACCTGACAAAAGTTGGATAATTGAATAAGATGGGGAAATACAGTACATGTTTGGTTACAAAACCCATTTTTACCAAAAAGAACTACAAAGGTCTGCACACTACCACAAATATTAAATGGGTATAAAGAACTAAAAACTAAGACACTCACCAAATACACTATTCATGCTATCCAGTTCATGCTGTACTCTGTATTAAGCGAGTCAGTCAGCTTAATATGTAATGCAATATGTGCAGCCAACATTCCTGTCTTTAATACAGACTACAGACTATTTATATATAAAACACGTATATATGTGAACTGGCTGCCTGTAACAAGAGCTACAGACACATGTTGTGTGACCAGATTTTTAACAGAGAACCCCCATCAGAGCAGCCAAATCTGGAGTAATGGTGCAGTAATCTCTGAATCTCATCAACCTTCCTGCTGTCTGCCATGTGTCCCACTTGGCACATTATGTTTACAAAACCATATCCCACACCTGCTAATAAACTTTCAATTTTTATTATTTTTTTTATTTAACCCGGTGGCGCAGATTTAGCTGTTTGTCTGTTACATTCGTACAAACAGTTCTCTTTCTCACTTATGAAATACTGCTTTACATTTAGCAAGTGGCTGTGATCTGCCGCGCAGCGTCTGGGACTGAATGCCAAGTGAATGGACAATGCGTTGGGGGAACGGCGGTCAAACAAAAAAAAAGGACAATGCAGACTCGTATCCAATGCAGCAAAGAAAATATAAAGCCATTTTACTGGAAATGTTTTTAAATCACTGTTAGATTTAGTTTCTATATTTTCATTCTGAGCACATTTTAAAATGTTACTTATGGAATGACACGAGCAAGAGAGTAACTAAAAGCTAAGAGGTTTGCATGTTCTAGAGAAACATCTGAGTTACAGTGATAGAAGGACGACTGAGATACCACCTGCTGCCGGAGGAGTAATGGGTCCAGAAATGGACAATGAAGTACCTTCGAAGCCAATACACATTTGGCAGGACATTGTTCTTGCAAGACAGAGTGAATAATAAATTTGAAATTAGAAATTGGCACAACAGTTCATCAGTTTGTAGGTTCTGCAAATGTAAACATTTCAAACTTGGAAATTCTTGTAAATTATGAGCTAACTTAGTCTGTTTTGTCACTTTTCTGTAACCCAGGGACATATCTAATATCCCATATAGCATTTATATAACTCTTTCTCCTCTCTGAGCCATTAGCCAATTTAATTTATTCTAGTTATGGTAATAATATAGTAATTAATGAAAAAAAATGTAAAAAAAAATTTCTTCCTTTTTTTTGCACATTTATCAGGATGTTATTAATGTCTACTGAACACAAAATGTATTTTTGCAGCTGCCCTTGATTGCAAACACATGTTCTAGCTGTATACACAGCCGTCATCACTAATCAGCACTTACACCTGACCTGTAGCTGGAGCAAGTGATATGACAGACAACAGAATAACACGTACCTGAGAGATGCTCAGAGTTTGAATCTGACGCTGCTGTGTACACTCTAGCTTGGCACGCCCTTACTGTACATTGACTACGCGAATATGCTCAAACTCCTCCCCGTTCTTCCCATAAAATCGTAGGCTGACAGAAGTGTCCCCTGTGGCCGAAGATGAATTGGATGTTCTTACGTTCACTGGCTTATAATCCGGTCTAGGCATGCGCAGTGAGGTTTAACACAAAATACGGTGCGTATCGGCATTTACGTTCCTTGAAGAATCACGCCTTGTATTTTTGCTACAATTATAACAACCAAGTGACACCGGACTCTATAACTACCGAGGTTCTATCTTATTGGAAACACTTGATTGTAGATCTGTGGGAAGACTCCACAAGCTTGGCTCACCATATCAGATAAGTTGTTTATAAATTGTTTCTAAGTTGGCAAACTATATTAAAATACTACTTTGGTGCAACTAGTTACTTAACTATAAGCGCTCCCCTATGATTGGTCCATTGCTGGTCCTGGATTATTTTATTCAATTTTATTTTATTGAACTTATAACTGGAGTTTTGCGAAGGTTGTGTAGATTCAGGTGTGTATGATGAGTGGAGTTTTAGAATCAATTAACTATATATATTTTACAGTAACACTGGTCCAATCACTATGGGTTTCCTTATTTAAGCAGTGTCCTGGAGGACAGATTGACTTTATAGTCATTTCTTAAGGATTCATTTCATCCTAGCATACGAGCAAATATCATTAGTGTCCGTCTTGAAAATCCATTGCTGTCAAGAACAGACGTATTCTTGTTACAGCAGACAGACAGCAATGGACCACCCAGCCTCCATCAGTTGTACTTTACTGACAGAGCTGGAATTCACCGTCCAGTCAGGGATTTATTTGAAGTCTGGTTACAGGAGCAGAGCCTCCTGCTTAGATTATTTATACAGATTAGTTTAGACAGCACTGTACGGGAACAGCATGAATTCTCTGGGTATAAAGTCAATGACTTTGTATATATGAGTTTGAGATGCATTTTATGCATATTGTGTTGCTGTCTCTAATACAATTAAATCTATAACTGTTTTGTGTTGTAAATGTTCTAATGCTATGATTGACTACATGGTAATCTAGCCCTGTGAATTTATAACGCTCTGATTGACTACATGTTGATCTGCCCTGTGAATAATGTAAAGCTCTGATTGGCTGTAGGTTGATCTAGCCATGTGAATGCTCTAAAGCTCTGATTGGCTGTAGTTTGAGCTAGACCAGTAAATGTTTTAATCCTCTGATTGGCTACTTTTTGATCTAGCCCTGCGAATGTTGTAATGCTCTGATTTGTTTCAGGTTGGTCTTGTCCTTTGAATGGTCTAATGCTTTAACGCATCAATTAGCTACATGTTCTAGCCCAACATCACCAAGATGATTACACACAGACACAGCTATGAAAAAAAGGTATACAGGAGGCTCTCACAACCCAGTGTCAGGTGTCTCAATTGGGTGGCATACAGTGGGTACACGGAAAATGTGTTTTGTGTGCTGAACTTCAGGAATGATTTTCATGCTGCAAAAGAATATTTTAGTGTTTACTGCCATGGATAGAGATAGGATGATTTGGTTCATTGATGATTTGCCATTTTGGCAACAGATCATTTAGCGACTTGATCCACCATTTTTTGTTAATGGATCAAACAAAACAAACAAAAATAGTTCAAACTTTTAGGCGGATGTATTGTTTACAATTTAAATTTGTCCAATATTTTCAATCAATAAAAAAAAACTTGACAACTCTGTCCTGAATTGTAAACACTTTTCAGAGCGACCATGATCTGTGTAGAAACATTTTGCAGATCTCTTGTGATAGATTTACAGTACAGATCTGCAGAGGTAGACATCCAATGCAGGTGTAGGGTATGCTGGGATATGTAGTTCTACAACAGCTGGGAAGCTGCAGGTTACCTTCTGATTTGACCATACACCTTATTTAGTACGAAGCAACTTTATAAGCATTAGTTATCTGCCATAACTCTTCTAAAACTGTAAATATATATTTTTGAAAAATTTAACCCTGGGTTAGGATTCAAATAATTCTTCAAATATTAATGATGTTTCCTAATAATATGCATTTTCAGAGTTATTCCTGTTGATGTTGTTTTATTGGCACAATATGAAATGATCTTTTTGGATAGCGGCGTTGCGTTAAATCACAGTGAAATGCCCTTCCTCAGACTCTGTGCTTCTTCTAAGAGATGATTTTCTGAAATGTAATTTAACAGAATAAAAAGCTTTCTGAAACACGTCATCTCATTCCTGCTTTAAACTCCTAATTATGTTTGCTTGTCTTTCTTTGAAATGAAAAGTTGAGTTATCCAACTTGCCCAATTATTAAAGCTGTTAATATTGTATTCTTTGACAGATGACCCGCATATGTGCAATATTAAACTTACTTATGAGGATTGACCTTTCTGGCTCTGAACGCAGACTCTGAGCCAAGAGAAGGATTTAGACTGTTTTATGGGGCTGAAAATAGGAAGCCGGCGTATTATGAGAGCACACGCAGGATGGAATTATCTCCCAGCTCCATAAAGCTTATGGACCTTATTTGACTGACACATATTTTGAAATTAAATTGTTGACCAAAACAAAGGATTATTTAATTTAACCTACAGCAAACAATCTGATATCAGCGTTCGCTGGGGTAGAACATGTACACTAATACAAGCAGTTTTATGATTTACTTTTACCAGTCAGTAGATATTCATGCTTTTAGCATGATATTATTAGAAAAAATAACTCAATCTCCAACAAAAGTAATTGTTAGATGGAATGTGTGATGTCAATGTGACATGTGGAGTGTTACTTCTCTTTATTTGCAAAAGTCAAGTGCATGAGACTGTTATTCATAAGTGATGCATGTGCTATGGGTGGGACATTGACAACAGCTGTTTCTTATTTGAATCAGGAAAACAAGCAGCTTTGGCAAGGCACACTTGGTAAACAGATTATAGGCGAGTAATAATTAGAGATTCTCAGACTCGATTTTCTGAAAACCAAACCCCCCCAAACAACGCCAATTCGAGTACTGAGCCGAGCTGGCTTGACACTTTCCCGCTTCGTCGGGTCTGAATCCAGGCAAAATATTATTGTTGCATCGTCGGATCTCGCGGGTTTTGGATACCTCCCTCTGCAGGAGATCCAGTGCCATTGCTCACACAGAAACAGGGGTAGCAGTGTTCTTATCACTCTCCAGTCTTCAGTGACATTGCTCAGTGACATTGCTCATACAGAAACAGGGATCGTGGTTGGGATTGTAACAGTTATACCGTAGAAAGCCAATAGCTGCAGAGCTTAATTACATAAACATTTCAGGATTCTATCAAAGAATTCTGTAGTATAACAGTCATAATAACTGTCGCCCCCCTCCTGATATAGTATTCGGCAGAGGGGAGGTCTTTTCAAAATGATCAGCTGACTGCAAACTTGCTCATTTAGCTGTCCATACATGACCCCCAACTCCCTCGTAGATGTTGGTCAACAAGGTTACCCCAAGAGGGCTAATCACTGAAGACCTATATACATGGGGTACATGGAAGGGGTATGTTTATGGTGACATAGAATTAAAAAAATAATATTTTAAAGGGTTTGCGGGTAATTTTTTTTAAAAAAAGAATCAATAATTATATTAAAGAAAATACCCTGTTTATTTGGCTGCAAAATGTATTTTGTGGCTTGAGTTTTGTATTCTAAATGTTTCCTGGGATATATTAGAGTTTGAGTATATGAATATAAAAAGAAAATGAAAGGAAAGTGTTTGACAGCAGAACAGAAGTACTCAGCTCTCCTGATGTCCTGATGTCTGCCCTCGGGCTGGGTTTGATCTGAGAAATTCATTATTTTTAGTCCTAAATTTATCACACGACTGGTTTCATACTTTTTCTTACCGTACTATGTACTGCTGTCTGTTACAGAGCTGTTCTGCATAGTCGTGCACTTTCACTGACTCCTCTACCCGGCCGCATTGATATTAGATATTACAAATACTTTCTTCCAATTCATTTTGTTTTAATTAGTGAGCAAATCAAAATTCTACGGATCGAAACCATGACAGAATACAATTACCTGACCCTACGTGTTTATATTTAACCTACCATCATAAATGACTCGTAAAGTTCTCTTCACCCTTTAGATGGCACAAACTTCATTCATCTTCCAAGTGACCCAGGACCCATGAGATGGTCCTAAATTTGGGATATACAAAGTCCTGAGTATACCTAGTAGATATCAAATAATCTTGTAATATACCAGAAATCCTGATTTCTCACCTAACCATACCATGAAAAAAAGGACCATGCTCCTAATCTGCTCACATTTTCCGAAGGTCGGCCTCCAAATTGATAATCTCCTTCAGTTTGAACAATTATGCTTCTTTACTTCCACCCCACCTGTCAGAAGTACCTGGTTGATCTTCCACTTCACATAGGGACCAACTTCAGCCCGGGTAGTATTTATTTCAATAATTTGTGGGGGTTTGAAAATGTATTTTAAATTGTTTGCTGTTCAATTGAATATAATGCATATACAGTCTATAGTGGGCTCCGAAAAAGCCACTTAAAATTGCTAACATCATATGAATCAAATTAATGTGAAATAAAATTTAAAAGTAGGGCTCATAAAAAATAACCCTTCATAATGGAATCCAAATTAAGTATGTAAGGAAGCCACAGGAACTTTACCGTACACCATTAAAATTGACCATATGGTCTGCTACAACCCCTCTAATACCCCCCATCCTTGATCTAAAAATCAGTTTAATAACATTTAGTAAAGGCTAATAAAGGCTTCTTCTTAGGCAAAGTATGGCACAATACAAGTTACAAGATAGTAAAAAACTGTGCTAACCACTGAGCACAGTGGCTCACAGGTTAGCACTTCTGCCTCACAGCACTGGGGTCATGAGTTTGATTCCCGACCGTAGCCTTATCTGTGTGGAGTTTGTATGTTCTCCCCATGTTTGCGTGGGATTCCTCTGGGTATCCTGATTTACTCCAAAAACATACTTGTAGGTTAATTGACTGATATTAAATTGACTTTAGTCTCTCTCTCTCTCTGTATTTTAGGGCAGAGGCGGAACTAGCGAGCTTTGGGCAGGGAAGCGGGGAGGAAGGAATGGGAGCCCCCGACCCGCTGCATGGCACCCCCCCATTATCTCCATGGACCCTGGCGCATGGCACCCCTGCACCAATGGTAGTTCCGCCACTGTGTATGGAATTTAGACTGTAAGCCCCCATAAGGCAGGGACCGATGTGTGTGAGTTCTCTGTACACGCTGCGGAATTAGTGGCGTTAAATAAGTAGCTGATGTTGATGATACAGTTTATTAGTTGAAGAGTGCGGCATGGTAATTTAAATCCCAAGAGATTCATTACGCTGTCAACTCTTCAACGATGGTGGAATAAGCTATATTCTTGTTGAAGGTAGTGTAGAGCTCAGGGATATCCTCGCCTCAGTTTCATGATCCAGCCTTCCGCCTTCAGAATCTCATATCAGGCAACGTTTCAACTAGAGATGCTCACTGACCCCCGTGAACTAGTTTTGGTTTTGGATCTGGATTAGCTTCGTGTTTTGGTTTTGGATTTTTTTAGAAAAAATCCTAAAATATGCTAAAATCACATCATTTTGCTCTTTTTTTTGTTCCTACATTATTATTAATCTCCATAACACTACTTTCAAGTCATTTGCAGTCAATTTTGACCACCTTATAGGTCACAATATTATTTTCATACACTTTCGGACAAATACTGCAGCGACCTGGCTGGATGGTAAGTGACAGAGCAATGACTCAAACACACGGCAGTTCCTACCACATCTAGGACACATTGGCACACAGCAGTGGCAGAAAAGAAAAAATGGGGGTCCGCCCTCCCTCCCACCCCCCGCTATGTTGGATCTTTAAAAGGAATTTAAAACTTGTGAGATCCCAGATCGACAATGTCACAATGACGTTTTGCCTAGTTTTCAATTCGAGGGCGCATGACAGTACCTAGCCAGTTCGGCTCGATACTCGGTTCCCCTATGTTCTGGTGTATTTGGTTCTTGTGGAACAGAGCCTGAACATCTCTAATTTCAACGCGTTTGTAAAGACTTCATCAGGGAGATGGCCTGAAGTGAGAAAAAACTGGGAATGATTGAATTAATAGTTTAAAGGGTCATTAGTTCCAAAATGGAGAACGATCTGCCTGCATTTGTAACTCAAACAAGTAAAACGCAAATCAACAATAAAATCAATATTAAAATAACATATGTTAGCATTAATAATAGCATTACCAGTTCATACAATAAAATAATATGGATTTAGCATTACGTGATGTCACTAGTACATTAGTAATGGTGATAAAAAATAACATTACAATAAATAAGTATTTATAACAAGCAGAGAGACCTGTAAGCACATTATGCAGAGTATAACAATACTGGAAGGTACCAAATTGAATAACATTCAATCAACATTCAGTGCAGAATATATGTTTATAAATGTATTTAAATGTAGTTAAAACTGGATATTTTATATTGAGTCAGTTTAAAAAAACTATAATGTTTTATTAAAAAAGTCTTTGTAAACTGATTACACAGAGATTTATTATACTGAATATGACTTATTTGAAGAGTTGTGTATTTAGATTGCAAAAGGTTGGACTTAATGATAGATCTAATATGGTTATTATACCAAAATGGAGGTGATTACAGCCTTTATTAAGCCCCATGGGGAAGGACGTGCTGATTAAACCGAATGTGTTTATATTACTTTGGGGTTTAATATTATCTTGGTGTGTTATTATTAATTTGGAGGTTTTAAATGGATGATTGTAGATCCTCTGTGGGCCTTAATGTTGTCTGGATAGAATAATATTAACTGTAGGGTTTAAAATTATTTTGAAGGATTTAAAAAAGAAGAAAATACTAATTTAGCAGTTCAGTATTAAAGGATAATTCAATGAGCTAAAATATGAATTAAAAGTCGTCCTCACCTTCGGGATCCTCTGAAAATTTCAACACTCCAGGGGGTAAATATATCAAGCTGCAGGTCTGAAAAAGTGGAGATGTTGCTTATAGCAACCAATCAGATTTTAGCTGTCATTTTGAAGAATGTACTAAATAAGTGATAAATAGAATCTGATTGGCTGCTATGGGCAACATACCCACTTCTTGAAACAAGCAGCTTGATAAATTTGCCTCCAGAAATATAATCCTCTCTTCTACTGAGTTCACCTTTTTTCAATTGAACAGTGGTCAAAACCCCTCCCCATGAATTTCCCATTCACTAAGTTTATATTCTGTTGAAGCTTTTACTCTAGACGAAGAATATAGACTGTGGTTCTGTTTGGTTCTAAAAAGGTGTTGAATAGTACAGAGGTAGGTATTACACCTGGTACCACTATCGGGGGCCCAGAAATGGGAAAACATGATTATTTTACTAACCTCCATGTACTAATGTATTACAGGAAGATGTTAACTGCAAACAAACTAAAGGGAAAATGTGAACTTACTTTTGGAAGTGGGTACCTGTAGAAGGATTTCTAGTGTGATTGTGGGGTTTTAATCCCCTCAATAATCTGGCAAATATATGGATGAACATTTAGTACCGTTAATTATGCAACCAACTCCTCGCAAAGGTACTCCTGATTTGACCTGAGAAATATAATTCTTATTTTCCCTTAAATCCACAGGACCAATATTCATATGATAGCTTATGCTCATATCTTCAAGAAAAACTACGGACAGAATATAGTTTCATTTAAAACGTGTTGTATTATTAACATTCTAATTGTAAAACTTATGTATATTAAACTATACATTTTCTTTATTGTGTGAACTCAGCATGCTCTAAACACATGGTAATTCACCTTGCTGCTGTATTACCTACATCAACATTTCCATCAATAAACCACATTATTTTAGTTATTCAGAGTTACAAACTGCCCTTTAAACCAACAGTATAACAAAATGTTATATTAAACAATCTGACCACTTCCTGAACAATCCAATCACTTGCTATGCATCTAAATCCTAATTTCCGCCACACTTTTCAACAGCAGCATAGCAGACTTTCCAAATACCATCTACACGGTTTCTTCACTTTACCATGAAATGCTTTCCAGCACAACCAGTCTATCTAACAAATAAACAAACTATGCACAACCATTTCCATACACTTCTATTACACAGCATTTGCAATATTATTATAAGGCATGCATTTATGTAACGTTATCCATATCAAACCAAAGTCTTCACTAACTCCATTTTATCTGAACTCAGACAATTCCATTCCAATAAACTCTAGCAAAACTCTATTACAACATTAATCAACCATCTTCCATTCAAAAATACATTAAACTATGTTTCCAGATTCACTCACCTTTCATTCATTTATTTCAAATCTCCATTATAAAATTTTTCCTGCTAGCCAGGTTCTAATATAAATGGCCTCTCCAGGTCCCTATATACAGACCTCCATAGAACTAAGCTTGCAGTCTCCATCAGCTAAATCCTCTCACCTTGGGAGCAGGGCAGGGAAAGGAAGTTTCTTCCTTGTGTAACGTGTATCAAAAACCTTACTTCTGGAGAGGGGGGGTTTACCTTTCCACAGGAAACAGACCACAGCCTTTCACATGTTAATCTGACAAACTGCTCAAAACTTGTTTCTCTGGTATTCAAGTTCCATAGTAACATGTGGGTGAAGGGATTGTATGTGCTCAGTCAGTGTACACATTCAACTATGGCTGAATTCTGATATATATTGTAAAATGAGATATAAAATAATAGATTCCTTATATACTCTTCATCAGTACCCACCAGAAAAAAATTACCACTCACATGTCCCATATTGTCGTCAATGTTTTGGACTTGACTTCTAGAATTTAAACAGCTATAGAGCTGCATGAACTAAAGACAGAAGTAAAAATGTATGTAGAATAGAAGCTCATTTACTGGCTCACGGTCGTGTTGCTGAGGGATTTTTAAGCGCCTGCTATGAGCCTATAAATTGATTCATCAACTTCCATTTCTGTATTGTTGTTTGAGAGGCATGTTTGGTATTAGCAGCTGATGGGGAGTACTGGTCCTCTTTTGTCATTTGGAAGTTCTTGGGGTACCTCTTGGTAAGTTAGCTCTCAATTTAAAAAACACACGAATGTATGACCCAATATAGGGACTCTCACTGTTTAGTGTTAGGACCACCCTATTAGCAGAAGCGTCCTGACGGGGCGGGTGGCTTATCATACATTTGCAAATGTGTGCAACTGAGATTTCTGCATTTTATGTTCAAATAGAAATAGCAGCTCTTGTACTGGCTTACAGCAGTGTGCTGGGGATGTTTCTCTGTATTTGTATATATGTATCTGTATATTTCTGGATAAACCTGCTGTGAGCCTAAAAATTGATTGTGTGACTTCCACTTCTGAATACAAGTAAAAATGTAGCTCATTTCAAAGAGAATTAGTGCATTTATAATGTGCTATTTACATATAAGCACTTGTCAAGTATTTACCATATTTATTGTTTGGGAACAAAGTATACTGCAGCTGTTAATGGCACTGTTGTGGAATTATTAAAATGCATTGTAAACAAAGAGTGCTCACTTATATATAAATGCCCAGCAGAGTGTATGTATATTTTAGAAGACATTAGAACATTTGAACCTTAATCTATACGTAACATGTTTTCTCTACTGCTAGTCCGGAGCCACACAACACAATTCTATAATTGAAATTGCATGTTGGTGATTTCAGTTGTCATTGTCAGCTGCCTTTGTGCATCTGCAAATGTATGCAAGATAGCAGCTAGAAGAGAGTAGACGTCAGCAATTTGGATCTGCACAAAATTCAGCTGAGCATTGGGCATAACCAGAAACCTGGTATTCCCAAAAAATTGTGTATACAGCTAAATGTACTGCATCTGGTTCACATTTCTACATACTGGGAAACAATGCAAGTTAATCATTAGTATAAATTAAGTGCACCTTAGTACTCCATAAGGGTTTAACACTTATCTGTCAGAAAATGATAATTACTTTTTTAAAAAGTTATTTGTCAGGAGAGGTTTGAAGATGGGGACGGGGGAGGGAGTGTTTACTGTCAAAGAGGGAGGGATCTATAGCAATAAATAAATGAAGCTTAATCAATATCTGGACATTCAATATCTTAATCATGGTAAAAGTGGGGTAAGGGGGTAGCATTTATAGAATGGTAAAAATGTAGGTTTCAAACAACAATTCTAAGCTCCTGTAATTAAGATTTATTTATAACGGAAGAAAAAAAAAACTGTTTAGACATTATTATACCAGCAGTGCCCCCCATTGTTATAACTGCAGAACCTTCCCCCCTCAGGATTATAGCAATATTTTCCCCCCACATTTGATGCTTTGTCTAATTATAAAGTGTTCCATCTATATAACAATGGTGTCCTAAAATTTGTTCTAGCCACAGTGCCCCATGAGTTAATTAGAACCCCCATATTTACAATACAATTATGCGGTGGAAGTAGAGCACACCCAACAATAGTAATATACAATCACATTCTAAAAGGAACTTTTGATTAAAAAAAAAATTGTGATGAATTCCAGATTTCTTTTCCCAACCATCAAACAATAATTAAAATTCATAGAACTTTGATGTTTGCCAAATCATTTCACTCATCTCTACTCTAGAATATATAAGCACTGATTAATTTGAACGGAAGATAAAAAGTTATGTATAAGCAGGATAATTAAAGGGTAGTAAACCATATAGCGCATATGTACACTCATAGAAGGTGCTGCACTCCAATGCATATATGTATCGTAACCTCTCCTTTATATCTAGAAAAGGGCACCCTGGTCACATGATGTTTGCTACAACCATAAAAGGCTTCTCTACGTCTCTCATCTTATATTCCTTTGTTCTCTCCCAGCACTAAGATCCCATATCAAGTAGCTGACCATGATCCTGACGTTTTTATGCCAGCAGGATTGTGAGCCCCATCACACAACTGGCAGAACGGAAATGACAAAAAGAGACATTAAATTACAAATCACCTGTATAAAGTTAAATGATCAATAAACCCTGCAAAATACATTATTTATTTTTAACTTCCAATGACACAATGAACATGGCAGTGCTCCTTCTTCCCGTGTTGTGGATGGAGTCAGTGAGAAGCACTTCTGGTGGAAGCGTTGTTACCGAACAACAATAGAGATATAATTTTGTGCTTACTAACGGCGACTCTACCAGCTGACTCCTAATCTTTACTGCCCCCTTTCTGGTCTAAAGAATGAAAAAGGGGTTGACATTACAACCTTTTCAGTCTAGCATGGACCTGTACACTCCGCTATCCAGCCAGAGATGGGCCTTTGTTATTGTTGGGTAAAAATGTAATCCCAGCAGGGCTTAACACTGAAGCCCTGCATGATGGAGGGGGAGGGGAATATTTATTGTGATGGGGGAGGGGGTATTTCAGGTACATCGGGAACCTGACATCTGGGAACATAATCAATCCAACTTATACATTTCCAACCAAGCTTACCTTGGATAAATCGGGATATATAGCAGCACAAATCTAGACTCTAGAACAGTCCTAATTGTTCTTGCTCTTCGCATTATAAATTCAATTTGCTCAGATTATCTTCACCCACATTGTGGAGATACAAAGCTTGTTATTGTGGAGATACAACAGATCGAATGTTATAAATAGACATGTTATCACAGTATAAATGTTATGGCATTAATCTTTCATTGAACATGCATTTATCTCTCTGTACCATAAAATCACTGATTTAATTGACGGCCAGTAAATAGCGCAGCAATTTGCCTAAGGTCCTAATCACAGTTCTTATAGAAATTTACCATATTAAAACATCATGTTCTCATTTACATCTTTGCACAGTCACTAAAGGACTAAATATGAATAAATAGCCTCAGGGCTAATGCATGATTATGCTGGAAGCAAAATATTACAGTCATATTTCTATAATTTGCTCTGTCTTTAATAAATGATATTCCATTTCGGTTTAACAAGAGAAAATTGGAGTCTAAGTTAGAGTCTTATCGGTTGAGTGAAAAAAAGCTAAATAGAAAGCTATCATCTCTGCTTAAACCTATGGGGCTGATGCAGGGTAAGTCTTAGTCCAGTGTGTGGAGCTCGCGTGGAATTTATCTGCACATGCCCAGTAAATTGGCAGCAAGAAAATGCGCTTATTAATCTGGCACTTTACTGACGCAATGGTGATTTGTTTGTGTATGGCTGTTGGTGAAAGGTCCACTGACACTGATTGGTGCTTCTTTGGTTGCACATCCATAAATTATGCTTTTGTGTGTGAGCTTAAGCAATTTTTTTCCATGTACGTGAGGCAGGGAGTTGTGTCTTCTGTATTAGAGAGTTTTTTGAAGTTTTATTGATGCCGAATAGCAAATACAGATTTTGCAAAGAAATCAAACTGTTATAAACATTGGTGTAAGTATATAACCGGATGCATGCGCTACTGGTGCAGACCTGTACACATCTATCGATATTTGCTGTTTTTCATGTGCCTGCAATAGCCGCTGTTTTTGGTCAAAGCAAATTGTTCCTTGTCGTTTGGGGCACAATTGCAGCCAACTCTGCGTCACAAAATCATCAGTTGTTTGCTGTAATCTAAGATACATAGTTTGATTACTCATATATAAGTATGCATTTTGTAGGAACATTTATGAAACATGATGATAAGTTAGATACAGTCTTTATTTGTTTATTACCTTTTACAGATTATCTTTAAGTTATTATTATCCTTTATTTATAGAGCACCAACATATTATGCAATACTGTATAGATACAAATATGGGCAAGATGGTGGCTCAGTGGTTAGCACTTCTGCCTCACAGCACTGGGGTCATGAGTTCAATTCCCGACTATGGCCTTATCTGTGTGGAGTTTGTATGTTCTCCCCTTGTTTGCGTGGGTTTCGGTTTCCTCCCACACTCCAAAAACATACTGATAGGTTAATTGGCTGCTATCAAAATTGACCCTAGTCTCTCTCAGTCTGTGTGTGTATATTAGGGAATTTAGACTGTAATATCCAATGGGGCAGGGACTGATGTGAGTCAGTTCTCTGTACAGCGCTGCGGAATTAGTGGCGCTATATAAATAGCTGATGATGATGATACATTTATTTTTCAATTAGTCCCTGCTCCTTTGGTAAGAAGATTACAATCTAATCTGTTTACCAAAGGCAAACACTCAACTGGACCAAAGTTACTCAAGTGAATAAACCTACTAATCTATGTTTTGGAGATAAACTGTGCACTTGGATTAAAAAAACATGTAAATATTGGGAAATCGTACATTTGTGATTCACCTATTATTTGAACTGAATTTCCCTACCATAGTAAACCATAGCCCAGAAACAAAAACACGGGGGCGGGATGTGAGCTGAACGATCAATCACAAGCCTCCTCCACCACCATTTAAGGGTGTGGCAGTAAAGTAATTTGGTGGTTCTGTGTCACAGAGCCCCACGTAAACCAGCCCCCCTCCAGCCCCCCCACCAGGCCTCTGGCTATAGGGGGCAGCAGTTTAGTAAAACATTATACATAGGCAGATGTGCAGCTTTAAGATGACTGTCCTGGTAATATCTAGAGCAATCATTTCTAACTTTTAAGACTTTTCTGAGTTTCTTAAGCATTTTCATTATGCCTGTTGCAGAAATGTGATACTTTGCTTAATTAAAAAATTAACATAAAAAAAAATGATTGAATCAGTTGAAAAGACATTCAATGTCCCTCACTCTGGCAAACCATTAACTGTTACATTGTAACTCATGGACAGAAGAAGCCTGAAAAGCTTCCAAGCTATACATCCAAGGTCTTCTCCAAAGACCTTTGCGAAAGAAATCAATTTTGCAAAGTGACTTTAGGAGTTTCCAATGGACTTTCAAACATCCATAGAAAGGTATGAAGGTGACCAGACTGGAGGTGTTGACGCTAATTCGATGCCGTATATTCATGGAGGAGGTCAAGGAACAATCCCTATTATTTCTACTTAGATAATGGAGACGGGGATAAATATATAAATAAATGTGCTGACATCTCAAAGCTCAATGCGGGAGCAAACAAACGAAAGGACGTGGGTAGGATTCAGGAGGATTAAACAGATAAGCAGGCTAAACTGGCAAGCGGCAGCATATATCATTCAGCATCTTCCTAGACAGGGCTACGTGCAGGGAACGAGGGTGCATAGAGGAAGAGAGAGTGAGAGAGCGATAGAGAGAGAGCGAAACTTAACCCCTTATCGAAGGAAACAGCTCCCACACAAAAGACTTTGATATAAGCTAGGATATGAGCAAATTTATCTACAGACAAAGAGGTGGAGTATAGTAAGTTACTGAGAGTACTCAGACATTTTAGCACAAACCACAAAGAATTCATCAGAGACAGCACTTCACTTTGTATCTATAGTCTACCAGAGGCTAAGGAGAAGACGTTGAGTTTCTGAGATTCTAGAATTGGTGCCAGAAAGAAGCTGAGAACTTTAGTTTCAAGAAGTGTAAATTAAACATGGTGCCACAGTCAAAATATTTTTGAAGCTCTGAAAGATTTATTGAATGTAAATTTTTCTTTAAAAAAACCCAGAACATTTAAGTCCAATTTCAAAATACGTCAATCCAACTGTTAACCCGGTAATTCTGGCATTTGTCAGATTCAGTCAGTAGAGATATTTTACACCCTAGATATTCCGTTTGCACACATTGGTCCAAATTCAGATGCAAATTTGCAATCATAGCAAATTTCCCTATTGGCCATGCGGAACTTTGCATTGTGATCGTCTTCTCACGGTTCTCAAAACTGAAGCATTGTTGTCTAGTGGAAATGCCTTGGCTCCCTTCTGCAAAAGCAAGGAGCACCTCTTAAATACGCACTTAACGCACCTCTTTCTCATATTGATAATCTCGCTTTGCAAAATGAAATATCTTGCGTGGGTCTGCAAATGTAGGGGCTTATGCTTAGCAAAATCAGAGAAGATATAAGCAAACGGTTAATTCCATATTATACATGGTACCAGCTGCACGGCAATATAAATGCCCATGTATGTATACAAAACTAAAAGATGGTTGTTGTCAGAGCTTGTCTGTAACACTTCAGATCTATCTGTATCTAGCAAAATGTAAACATGAGGTAATGGTTCATATTCTGATGAAAACTTTTAAGCCTGAATCCCAGCATCACGGGCACCTCATTATATGCAAGTACTACAATGATGTGCCCTTGACGCTGGGATGTAGGCTTGCACATAGCAAGGACCGCTCAAACTCCTACCATCGGCCAATGTAAAAATCACTATGTACTCCACACACCAATACAATTTATAGGAAACCTATCATGAACTGAGGTGTGTGATGTCAAAGATGGCTTTGTATTCTGCTTCTAAATTTTCACAATGTAAAATACTTCCTACGCCTTTAGTCAACACAGCTGCTAAAAAAATTAAATAATTAGGTCAAATATTTGTATTTTCAGTATAATATTTTATGGAATCTATTTTTTCATTTTTTGCTGAATATTTCTTTGTTCCAAATCAATGTAATATTACATATGGCATATAACAGAAAACTTGCAGAGAGCAACTATTGTTCTTGTATCTTACAGGTGAGGGGTGATTTTATGTGTTATCCATTGTTGATTGGTTTGAAAAATGTTAGCATTCCACACATGTTTTTTTTACACGCTTTTTGGTTACAATTTCATCTGCAGCAGTGAGCACACATTTAGACAACACGAACAGGAAAGGGTTTCATCTTCAGATTTGAATTGCTTTGGCTACTGGTTAATCTTCTACTGCCGATATTACAGTGAATCACAATCAGGTGAAAAGACTTTAGGACACTGCAGGTACTTCCAACATTTTCTCTCCATAAGCTGCAGAATTGAGCAGCTATTCACCCCTCGTTCTGAAACCTTCTGAATCTTTACCACCAAAATTGTTCATTAATAGATAAATAGTTTTGGGGGGTAAATGTATCAATCATCGGTTGTCTAAAACCGCCGATTTTCTTTGAATTGACGGCGTTATTTAAAAAGACGTGTTTTATTGAATGCAAAGCCGAGTGGGTTTTGCTTTTACTATATTTGTTGTTTTTAAATACCGACGCCAGATCAACTAAAATCAAAGGGTTTAAGATAATCAACAATTGATACATTACCCCTTGGTGTCCACTTGTTGAATTTCATTATTACATCCATTACCCCTGATAGCGTATTTTAAGTACTACATATGTTTATGATTTATATAGAAATCATCTTCTCCTGACATTGTATGTAAATTACTTTTTATAATCTGTATAATTTTTATAATCTGTTCCTAATTATCATTATTTTTAAAAATATGTTTCTGTCTGGTGTTTTAATTTTGACTAAAACTTTTCTGAATCATTTCCATCAAAATAAATATTTTAAAATTGCTTATAAATATTCTTCTTCCCCGGGAGAAAGTTCGGTGACAGCTGAATTTCATTATTACACTCGTTGCCGCCGAGACTAAAGTGTTGTGAACCTACTGACTCAAATGACCTTTTTTCCTTTTCTTACTGTGTGAATTACTGAAGAGTTTGTGTGTTTCTTAGCAGTGCGATACCACTGACTCCCTCACAGATGCCCATTGTAGCCTTTTAACGAATACACTGACTGACCTCACAATGAATCGCCTGTGTGTTTCTACACCTAGATAGGTAATAAACTACAAGAGCAGAGAACCGGGACAGAGGGGGTCTGACCAACAGTCATTCCCCCTAAGTCAACATTAATTACAATGCAATCGGCAGCACGTTGGCTCAGTGGTTAGCACTTCTGCCTTACAGCACTGGGGTCATGAGTTTAATTCCCGACCATGGCCTTATCTGTGTGGAGTTTGTATGTTCTCCCTGTGTTTGTGTGGGTTTCCTCTGGGTGCTCCGGCTTCCTCCCACACTCCAAAAAACATACTGGTAGGTTAATTGGCTGCTATTAAATTGACCCTAGTCTGTGTGTGTGTCTCTCTGTTTGTCTGTGTGTGTGTGTGTGTATATAAGAGAATTTAGACTGTAAGCCCCAATGGGGCAGGGACTGAAGTGAGTGAGTTCTCTGTACAGCGCTGCGGAATAAGTGGGCTATATAAATAAATAGTAATAATAATAATAATAATAATGCATCACAGTTGCAGGTAGGCCAGTGACTGACGAAAGGGGGAGAAATTATACACTGGAGTCTGCAATGCATTTTTTGGGATGATAGGAAGTTGTGGTGCCCAAAATACATTGTTGCACCTGGGTTCCTAGTTATTAGTACAACCAATGTGGTGAGGTGTGTGGCCCATCTTGTGAAAAGTGCAGTATAGTGCAAGGAGAAGAGAGGGGGTGACACAGCACCGTTTTTTGGACTTATATTCCATCTACCCAATGGCATTTTCTTTTCTTTTAATAATGCATCTGAAAACGCACATCAAACGCAAGTATGCTTAACATGCATTTGTTACCAACATTTCTACCAGCATTTGGAGAATATTTAAGGTCACCGTAGACTTCTCCCTTGTGTTTACCTGTAGTAAGTGCAAAAAATTAGAACACAGCACATTCCAAAAAATGGATTGTAAATACAACATACCGGTGAGTATGGTAGCAGCACAAATAATGTCTCCTTGTTTCATATCCATTTATATGCATTTACTAGAATTACAACACTAGACATCTATGTACGCTCTTAGCCATGGGTTCTTAACTTGGGATCCAAGAACCCTTTAGGGAAAGAAAAAATACATTTTTGTTTTCACTGACTTCTAACTGAAATGTAGCATTTTCTTGTACCTGTGAACTTGTCAAGAGTAGAAATCACAGATATTTTCATATCAAATTAGGCGCAGATAGGAGCACAGACTACAAGAAGGGGTCCATAGGCTTCGCCTGTCAACGGTGTCCATTGCACAAGAAAAGATGAAGAAGCCCAGCTGTAGATTGATGGATAAATGTTTTTATGGAACATGTTGTTATTCCCAGTGTCCCAGCAACACCAAAACACTGAATAATCTATTCCATCAAGATTAAAAGGAATATTAAGTGAAGATCACCGGATATATTCCTTAGGCTGCCATTATTCTTCATTAGTATTAATTCAACATTAGTTAAATGATTATTCCACCCGAATCTGAAAGTTCAGTTTTAAGTGGACTATGCCAAGTGGAAAACAGTCCCCAAATGTTACTTCCACTACTTCCGCATGTCTGTCTGTAAAAAGAATGCTCCATATATCTCTGTACTTTCCTCGCACCTGCATGAGGTATGGATCATTTAAGCTGATTTACTGTAAATGCAGTGTAAATAAAAGAAGAAGATAGAGCTAACAAACCTCAAATCAAAGAGGTCTCAATTGTTTGTTAAAGAAAAAGTGAAAACCCATTTCCTGCAAAAAAAATAAAAAATGCTGCAGGACGTATGTTATTTCAATATAGCTTCTCAGTGTTCGTGGGAGATTTGCCGTACAATGTTTCTTTGCTCCATAATTATATATATATTGCTTTTAGCTGTTCGGTAACTATACGCTGATCCCACAGTGGTTTGCAGACAGGATGGAGGAAGCAATTAACAGCAGAAGTCACCTGGGGGCAGGTAAGGGATTGGTCCATAATATAGATAAATTGAGGGCAGATTTGGGTCTGTACGGGGGGTAGACCAAGTCACACCTTTATGTAAGAGAGTGAGGAATAAATTAGTTTATGCAGCTCATTATCTCTTTAATTACAGTTGCTATAGGTTAGAGATTTACCATCCACACTGCCACACAGTAGAGACACTGCTCGTTTGGAGAATATCTTTATAAACACTAACGCATAACTGTATCCAATATGGATCTACAAGGATCATAACAAAACTCTGCTATCGTTACATGTATAGTTTACAAAGGTTAAAGCAGAAACACTATAGAGCTGATATCAAAATTATCCAATAAATAAGGTATTATTATTATTTTTTTTTATCTTTTTATTTGTATATTTTTATAGGAAGGAAAGAGACACAAAATACATTCATATATCTGTGTATTGCCTATATCAGGGGTCACGTATACATTTAATTGTTTATTTTATTGTGCAAATAACATGATAACATGATAATATTAATAGTAATGGGACCAAAAAATAAGCGCTCATATTATGCCACACAGTAGTGCCCCCAGATCCTAATATACCACACTGTAGTGCCCCCAATTTCATGCATACACACAATGTACCATAGAAATCATATATTAATAAACCATAGGTAGGCAGCTCTGTTTTCTTCTATGCGGTCCACCTCTGCACACAGGGTCCAGACGTTTTCAGTAGAGATGCTCACCGATCCCTGTAAACTGGTTTTGGTTTTGGATCTGGATTAGCTTCGTGTTTTGGTTTTGGAAAAACCGCCCTCGTTTGTTTTGGTTTTGGATTTTTTAGAACAAATCCTAAAATATGCTAAAATCACATAATTTTGCTCTTTTTTGTTCCTATATTATTATTAACCTCAATAACACTAATTTCAAATAATTTGCAGTCAATTTTGACCACCTCACAGGTCACAATATTATTTTCATACACTTTCGGACAAATACTGCAGCGACCTGGCTGGATGGTAAGCGACAGAGCAATGACACAAACACACGGCAGTTCCTAGCACATCTAGGACACATTGGCACACAGCAGTGGCAGAAAAGAAAAATGGTTCAAGATGGGATTGTCCTTGGGCCCTCCCTCCCACCCACCGTTATGTTGGATCTTAAAAAGGAATCCAAAAATCTCGAGAATCTAGATCCGACGACGTAACGATGACGTTTTGCCTCAATTTCAAATCCGAAAGAGCGCAAAAGTACAGAGCCGGCTCAACTTGGTTATGGTCGGTTCTTGGGGAACCAAACCTCAGCATCTCTAGTTTTTCAGGTTTACAATCGAACTGAAGACGCGGAACAAAAACAGCTCAAAATCACATAATTAACTTATTTTGTTTGGAAAAAAAAGCTTGTGTTAAAGTGTGTTAGCATGTCATGCTTTATGGCGACAATTTCAGATGAGCAAGACCTGTGCTTTACATGCCCCACAATAACTGTGCATAGCGGATCTACAGAAGAACTGCCACAATCAAAGATGTAGACATGAACCCACATGAACACACATAATGCATGTGCAAAACCATCCAAATATTTGTGCTTATTTATAGATGGGCTATGCAGTTGCATCTGCATTTTTTTCAGCGCCCATTTATTATCAGGCACAATTGTTAGCATTGCATTACCCTTGGATATGACACGGAGCTGCTCCCAGATTAAAATTACATCCAGTGCAGAAAGCTGAACGGCACTGCCTCATATCGAGGGCAGTGGGGGGCGGTGGCGACGACAACACTTTCTAATCAAATATGGGACTTGGAGATGATTGGAAAGCGCTGCTGGACCGGACTTTAGAAAGCCCTGGGGGCAAAAAAATTAAGCATTATATATATGCAAATTTTGCAAGATGACATAAACAAATCAATACATGACAATTATCTGAAGGTGGAAACTCGGCATCAGAGTGATGATCAAAATGATTTAACAAAGTTTTATGGCCAAAGAATCTTTACGAGGGTTAAACAGAAGAATTACTAATTAATTTGCTACAAAACTATTTATTTTTTGATTTTTATAGTCTATTCTATATTTATTTATTTATTTTTATAGTCTACAAAAATGTAGAAAAATAATAACATAAATTAATTTACATTGTAAACAGTCTTATATTCTTAAAATATATTTTTAACTCACTTTTCTCATGTGCTGTAACTGGTAAGGATTTGTTCTATTTATTGAAACCTCAGAAAAAAATGTTCATATTATAATAAACAACAAACAAACCCACAAACATAACATAACATTTTTCTCTCATTAAGCTCTATATTTTTAGATGTTTACACCTTGCAAAACAACTCAGCCGATATCATCTTTCTTTAGAGCCTCTTCTTATTTTCAGGCAGATAGCAGTAACCATTTATTTTCCACGGGATCTCAGGTGTGTTATACCCCTGTAACCTTTCCTTCTCAGCATCTCTGATGGATGACAGGAAAAGATATTGAGGAACTAAGACACACAGATGAGGAGATAAGAAGCAATTCACCTGGTAACTGTACAATAGTCTGTCTACATGAAGAATTGTATCCACTCCGATGAGCAAGCTGCAAAACTAGACAAATGAGTTAAAAGAATCTCGGAAACTAGATGAGATTTGGGACGTCTTTTACTGAATCTCATTGGGGGGTTTTTCAATTTCTGAAAAATGATACGTCTGTGCTACAATGACATTTACATCAATGAAAAATAGACTTTATTAAGATACAACAAAATTGTGAAAATGCGTTGCGTCACGTTTAGGGACAATAACATGTTATACAGGTGTTGATAAGGTAATATTGTACTGGGCCTGATTCATTAAACTACGTAGACGCCGATACATGCTGTTTTTTGTATAAAATCACTCTACATGTGCCCAGATTTGGACCATACACCAGTGAACGTAGCAACATCCAATTCATCTTTGAGCGAAAAGGACCCTTACAGCAGCGTACGATTTCAGGGGTGGAATGGGGAGTTGAGTGGGCGTATACCCTAGTAGGCATTGTACAGTAAGGGCGTGCCAAGCTCGATACCCATATTCAATAAAAGACGTATCTTCAATTCTTCTCCTTTATGAATAAAGACGTGCATATGCCCAATTTTTTAAATAACCACACAATACAATCGTTTTTCGTGCCTTCATGAATCAGGCCCATTATATACCATGTCATGTCGTCTCATACTTACATATCCATTCACTAGGTGTAGAACTGAATCCCAGATGTATTCATAGACAAAATCATCAGGATCCTTTCTATTAATGATTGTCACCTACACAATTTAGAGGAAGCTATATGGTGGGCTGAACCAAAATGTATTTGTACATATATTACATTCACATTTATTTATGGAAAAGAGATTATCAATTCACGCCGATGTGATGTACAAGTCCACGTTTGTGTGATGATGTCATTGCGTGCTTGTGGACTCGGAGTTGAATGATAAGCGCTGCTGGACCGGACTTTATGCACGCCAGGCCTGATGTTTCCCATTCTCTTGTCTGCAACCCCTCCTCTTTCTCTCGCCCCACTCCACCCCCCCTGTCCCACTCCCTCCTTCATTGCCCACTTAGATGAATACAGGTATATGGGAATAGGAATATTATAAGAAAAGCAGATTATGGGAAAGATAATATTGGACGAATTCTATGTGAGAATAAACTTCCAGACAAAGTCCCATCGGACACTCACAGCATGATGAGTGCAAACAGAAATCAGTGTTGTTTTAGGTACAGTAATACCCGGAATACTGTGCTAGGCTCCGACGGGACCTCACACTGAACTGAACCTTCTCCTATGAGGCAAGGATTAGAATGGATATATGGAAAGAGTTATAATAATCGTATTGATTGTACGCAGGATTTGTAGAGGGGGGTTTCCACACCACGTCACCAGTGGGCGTGGGCCTCATGCATGGGGGCGTGGCTTTAATTTTAGACAGTGCTTGGCTGCTGACTAACTCTTTCTATCCCCACAATATACATGGGCAATGCTTCGTACACTATTGTTAGGTGCACGCAGCTCTCCATTTTCAAGCAGAGCCGTGTGAAGCGGGGGTAAGGTCCAGCCACCTCAATTATACAGTTTCCCAGGCTTGGAGAGGGTTTTCGGGGAACTAGGAACCCCCCCCCCCCCCTCCGTTTGCCTATGAATGTAGGATAGACATTGTAAAAGAAGATATTGGAGGGATTATAATATTACAACCCTATGTTGTGATACTAGGATACTACTGCACTATATGAAAATGTCACGCTAATGATGCTATAAGTAATTATATAAAGGGAGATAGATATATATATATATATATATATATATATATATATAAATATATATATATATATATATATATATATATATATATTGATTATATACACCTTGCTGATTGTGTAAATGCCCCTAATGTAGTGTTCAGTGACAATAAGGCTCTGCTAATGGGCATGAATACACTATTTTAATACTTGGCATAAGTTTGGCATATATGCGATTTGTTTTGGAGGTGGACACATCGTTTTGAGTGCTACTTTTTGCAGCGGAAAATACGCCAGATTTGTGTACAACTCTGAACACTTACCTATATATTTGTGTGTAACCCTCGCTGCTTACCTAGTACCGGCAGTAACATGGTTACATAGACAGGTACAGCCCTTAACAGTCCAGTTTGCCTGGAGTTTGGCCGTGATTGGCTGCTGGGAAAACTAAATCTCCCAGCAGCCTTGAGTGGCACGAGTAACTCAGCAGTGCCACCATCATGCCCTCTTCTGCCAGAATGAGCAATGTGAGTAGAAGCAGGGAGTGCATCCTGGGTAGAGGAGTCAAAGGCCAGACAAGCACCATCCAGCGCCAGCTCAGCAAGATTGTGTACCAAGAGGAAGACCCTAAAGTATAGAGAACGCCCAGAGGAGCACACGTATAAGAAGAACCGAATATTAGCGGCATCCTGCCAGATTTGAGTAACACAGGTCCATGTACAAACGTACACAGAGCAACTGTATCAGTGCTGCGATATAGACTATAGTAATATAACTGAGAAAGACTATACTCTGACCTTTACCAGAGTCTGAGATATTATTATAGAGATCTGCCAATCATCTAATTAACCGGGTGCAATCAGGGCAACAATTGAGTTACTCACATTTCAGCAGGACAGACATTATCTGAGAATAGCGAGGATAGGACGGAGATCTGCTGGATTACAACTACAGCTGTCAAATTCACCTTGTAGTCCTCCAATGTACGGATATGGATGCTCTGCCCTCTATGTATATTGCTCAGTTAGAGAAGGGTTATATCGCTAGAAATGTGAGTATGGGATCAGAAATACTATTAGTAATTAATTAGAGTCAAAGTAGCACTAGAATTAATTACAATTACTTGGTGATTAACCTGTGTGTGATCTTTATTCTGCAAAGTATATTCAATGCGGTGAATTAATTATACTTTGCAGTGTTTTAAACAGGAATGTGTTATTTTACCGTATTACTTTTCCATCACACACGCCCACATTATTCCTTCATTTATATCTGTAAATAAATGTTCCCATCTGACTTGTTCCCTGTTGATACCTTTGAAGTAGATTTGTGGTGAAACAGGTAGAGCATCTGCTGGGTCACCCCCTGGTGGGTGAAGTCCTCAATCACTACCTGCTGTGACACTAAAGAGACAGATCTAGGTGGAGATACTGCAACTCTGCAAGGTTTGTGAATGCTACAATCAATATTACACTCGCATGGGGCAGACCTGCCCAGGGCTTTACGTGTGAATGTTATAAGTATCTCTTTATTATAAGCCAACTTGTGTTTAAGGTTTAGACGTCATTTAAGGAATTGATCCCTGTGTTCCATGTGGAATTTCAAAAGCACTTTTCACATATTTGCAACCTGGAACTTGATACAAATAATTGTTCAACTCACACTGATTATCTACCTATAATTAATACTACTACTGTGCTAATATTAAAAAACATTGATTAAAATAAATTCCATTAACTGTGTTTCCTTCTTTGGCACCCAAAAGGATATAAGTGGATTTTTTAATGTGACAGAACACGTCATGTGGGTTCCAGGTGTTTCTTCATGGACGTCTTTCAGGCGCTGAGTTCCAGTGCTTGTTATAGCGTAAGCTATGATACCTCTGCTGTTGGCTGGAGCCCAGCAAGATGTTAGCGTCAGCATCCGGTGCTGCTGTCCCCCAAACTGCTTGGCAAGTGATGGCCCATATTACTCAGCCAACCAGCACGTTTTATACTGCTGGCGTCTAGCTGCCTAGCTAATCTCATTCAATTGACTTGTACAGATAATTAGGCTGGATTACTCTCATTGGGCCTTCTGACTTTTTAATTCCCCTTCCTGTTTATCACTTGAGCTGGTCATGTTTTCTGCTTGAGCATGTGTGCTGTTCGGAAGTCCTGACCTAATTTGCCATCTTGTTGTGACCCAGATTGTTTATTGGATTTCACTGTCATTCCTTTCTATTGTCTGTTTCTGGATTGGTGTTAACCTCTTGCTGCCCTAACCTTGACCTTTTAACTGGATTTTTGCATTGACCTCTGCCAGTCCTGACCTCAGCCTGTATCACTGGTTTATTGTATTGGTCTCAGCCTTCACCTGTGTTTTGGAACTTACCTGCTACCCTTGTGGTTCCCGCTATCTCCTTCTGTGCACACCAATGGCAGTATTGTGCTTCATAAACTATTACTACCGCAGGGTTTAAGACCTGGTTGACAGCTGAGTACTGTGGAACATATCACGTTCCTTGGAAATGGGGCCGCTATAGGTCAAGACCTCGGAAAGTGGTTCTAGCACTTTATGATCCCTTTCAATATTGTCCATAACCATAAGGAAATATGGACTCTTAAAGTGGACCCACTTGTCCACGATGTTAGCTGATGCTGTGCACTTCATCCAGGCACCAATGTACTTATAAAAGACCAGCCTCCATTTATACATCATCCATTACAGCTTCACATTTCTGACACATGTGTATGATTTTGTATATGGGATTTCTTTGTACCGATGTTTCCTGCTCTCTGACTCTGACTCTGTTTAATTGCTGCCTACCCTGACCTTCTACCTGTTTGTCTGGTATCCTATCTTTCCCACTAGTAGATGAATGAGGCTTGTGCCCTGGAAGCAACTGAGTACCTGGAAGCATATTAAGGTTTTATAGGAAAGACAGCTGTTTTAGGAGAAGACCATAGTAGCCCAGTGCAAGATGTCCATGAATGTGCTATGGGCCCAGAGGTGATCCAAAACTCTATGTGAAAAATAAATATTAATTTAAAAGGATTGTGTAAGTCAACCGCTCTTCCGTCATAGGTTCCTTGACCGTTCTAGTAGTGACTCAATGAAGGACACTCACTTAGAGCCACTTCTCATCTTACAGGAGCACTGTAGGACTTCAGCCCAACCATAACATTCACTATGCACTGGGGGGGACGTGTATGTGATTTCCAGAACCTGATTGACCCAGAGCGTGCTCAACCAAGTTATGCATTCCTGGCATTGTGCCAGGTTTGAGTGACCAACTACGTCTGAGCTTTGACTCCGTCTTTGGTGACAACAGGGAGCAGCGCTGAATAGAATTTAGCAGTGTGGCTCAATATCCGAAGGGGGGCAACAACTACGGAGAGGTATTGGGAGCAAAGTAAGCAATTTGCCATGAGAAACTGTGGGGCCCAGTAATAATTAATGTGGCAGACCCCCCCTTTCCCTCTTCACCGTACATGCCCCCCAACCCTCAACACAGTAAATTTCCCCTTCCTCTGCACTATACATGCCTCTCTCCACCCCCCTTTTCCCCATATATGGTCCGGTCCCCTCCTCATTCCAGTATATGCTCCGCACCCTCTCATCACAGTAAATGCTCTACTCCCCCCTCATCACAGTAAAGGCTCTGCTCCCCCCTCATCACGGTAAAAGCTCTGCTCCCCCCTCATCTCAGTATATGCTCTGCTCCCCCCTCATCACAGTAAAGGCTCTGCTCCCCCCTCATCTCAGTATATGCTCTGCTCCCCCCTCATCACACTAAATGCCCCAATCATCACAATAAAAGCTCCGCTTCCCCCTGCTATATCAGACTAAATTCTCCGATCCCCTTTCCCCTTTCACAATAAATGCTCCAGTCCCCCCCTTCAGAATAAATTATCCACTTCACCTCCAAACGCATAATAAATGCCCATTTCACTTACCTGTTGTTCACACGATGCAGCGGCTCACGGTCACTGATAGACAGGGAGTGTGGCACGCAGTGAAGCCACCGCGCCGTGCGATCCCAGTCTATCTGTAACCGGGAGCCGCAGCAACGCGGAGGGGAACATGCGGTCAGACTAAGGGGCATGAACAGACCAGGGGACCTGGACAGACCCCTAATCTGTCTGGGCCCCTCACAGCTGTATCAGCCGCACCTCCTGATGGTGACCCTGACTTTCATATTTGTACATAAGATCCTTCTCCCACACTATAAAACCTTTTAGTGTAGTTTCCATTGCTTAAATTAAAGCTATTTGGAACAGCTTGTAATATAATCAGAAATAGTCTATTTCACGATATGTGATTTGCCCTACAACTCCCGCTTTGATAAGGTCAGTTTAAATTTTTATCTGTGTTCAACACTTACTCCAAAACACATTTAGAAGCTTCAGCAGCTTTCGGATATTTCTCTTGCGCATTAAAATCCATTACTACAGGTCCATTTATTATAATAAGTGCATCTCTTTTATTTGCTGTTGTTTCTTTTTCAAATTGTACATTAGTGGAAAGAATAAGGCGGACGGTTGCTGGAGAGTTGTATTTCAGGGATCTAAGTGCGCAAGAATGTTGGCTATGTACTCTTATGTAAATGGTGTAATGGAAATGAATTTACTCTCTTACATCTATATAATGAATTGTACTGCAAAAAAAAATTGAAATACTTTCAAAAGTTGTGTATGGAATTTAAGTGAAGTAAGAAAATGGCAACATTAACTCTTCGTATTTAAAAAAACAACTTTTTTCCACTAGTAGATAAAGATCTGCCTATGTAGCTTTTTATAACTATGTTATTAAGCTTCTTAAAGGGCCGCTAAACCTAACATACAAGTTGGATGATGTAGAAAAGTTATGAATAACAGTCACAGTCAGTAAAGATTACAGGAGTTTATCAGAACTAAAGATATTCCAGATACATTTTTGATCACAGGGATGGGTGGGGGTTATTTATATGTGAACTGACTTCCAAGCTTTAAACATACAGAAAGCCACTGTAGCCATCCATTTTGTGGACCTATTATAATTGATAATAGAACATAATAGTTTGCTTTAAGCTTTCCAGCAAGACTGCCACACATCTAGAGTACTGTCCAGATACCTTTACATATATGTTGTTTTATCATCATTATCATCATTTATTTATATAGCGCCAACATATTCCGTAGCGCTTTACAATTGGGGACAAACATAGTAAACTAATAAACAAACTGGGTAAAACAGACAAAGAGGTGAGAAGGCAGCTTGCAAGCTTACAATCTATGGGACAATGGGAGATTGACACATGAGGTTAAGTCTACATTTGCAGTCGGCCCAGCCAGACTGCAAAGGTAAAAGTGACTCATAAGCTAAATGATCCTGTCACACAACAATGGTGATCAAGGGGTAGTTGTACAACAGGTGGTAATAGGGTAATGTAGTGAGGTTTAGAGGGTGGTTGAGGAATATTATAAGCTTGTCTGAAGAGGTGGGTTTTCAGAGAACGCTTGAAAGCTTGTAGACCAGAGGAGAGTCTTATTGTGCGAGGGAGAGAATTCCATAGAGTGGGTGCAACCCGGAAAAAGTCCTGTAATCGGGAATGGGAGGATGTAACGAGTGTGGATGAGAGACGCAGTCACTAGTAGTAACTCCATATAAGGTGATTATTTTTTAAAATTTAATGGTGATGACAATTATCCAATACTAGTTAAAAGCCCATCACTATGACGAAAAAAATAAGAGTAAGATCTTGTTGGACCCATTTTTGGTAACGGTTAAACTCCAAGCATTATTTATCCCACAAATGTGGAATCAACTATCTGCTAAAAAAAAAAGAACTTAACACATTTCCTATTTCACAAATATTTCTTTACATACAACATTTGTTGAGCAAATATTCTCAGAGTCTTTTACCAATTTCCCCTGTTCCATACCACCAATAAGTTTGATTAAAACTTCATAAAAACAGTTCATGAGACCACAGTTATGAGTATTAACATTTTTTTCATCAATGTTACCGACTATAAGAATATCGCGGCATCTTGTCCGCTGACTTTGTAGGTGTTGATGTGATATTACCTCTGTCCTGTTCGCTCTACAATTGTTTTATCTGTGACGAGCAATTTGCTGAGGAGTCAGATTTACATGGTGATGACAATCACTTTCACGTTCTCTTTAGTCATCAGTCATAGTTTGTCGTTGGGCTTTATCCCGCTCCATCCTTCGTGTTTTTGCTGCTTCTTACTGTGCAGTTACTCCCACAGCAGACATTTGTCTTTTAGGTGGCATCACAGTTACACTTTGTTGCTTAAATTAATTAGTATATTCCTATTAATTTAACACTAAGTGCAAATAAAATGAATGGATAGAAAATCAAGTCAATTTGGAATACCAAAGTTTGTTATAAATAGTAACTGCCACCCAAAAAACTAAATAAACCAAACAAGAAAAGCCCAAGAAACTAGTAAAATCGAGTCAGTAGGAATAGTCAAGTACACAAAAGAGTCATTTGCAAACAATCTACCAAAAATTTGTTTGTTGTTTTTGTGTGTGTATTTATAAAGGTGAGGAGCAGTGTTAGCCCATATATATATATATGTGTGTGTGAATGATTCACTATTAAATAACTTTTGGTATACATTTATTTAAAGTAAGTAGTGCAAGTCACTTATTTATATAAATTGCCACTGCACTTATTTTTAATATTGTGTATATTTTGAGATAGGAAATCATTATTTCTGAGACCAGGGTGGAAAATTTATGTTTTCTGTTTAGCCTTTCTGGAGGAAATGCATTATGTCTGATGTATATATCTGATACAATGAGTTATTGTTTACCAAGCCTTTGGTGTATTGTGATGTGGGGTAGTGGCGTGTTTTGGGTCTTTTTGTTGCCATGTGGGAATGTGTATTCGGTGACTGTCTGAAGTATCCATGCAGTCAGACCTTTTGACTTGCTAGTGGGTCTCCTGCCTCTGAAATAAGATCCAGGAAATCACAGCAAAGTTTTAAAGAATGTCATAGCTAAGTATAAATATTAGTGGTTTTGCAATTCATGTAAATCCATGTTTGTGTAAATAGAGTACATCCTAAATCTAAAAATAGACTATTTCAGGACTGTATAAAAGAAGAGCTGTGTCAGCATGTAATGTATAATTCTGATGTTCCATCTGACCTGATACCTTAAATCAGTGGGGCTGTCCTTGTCAGGACACTTGAGCAATAGACATCACTCTGCTTCAAAGACCCTGCTTGACAACTTCTTCATTATTGCTGTAATCCTGTGACCTGCCGATTAGACCCTAAAATATAATCCGTTCTCCGGCTGATTCTGAGGTTTGGACCCAAGCGTTTCCAGTGCCACCGATCTGCCTGCTACCCAGCAGCCCTGGTCAGTATGATAGGCCAAGAAGGATCCATACAAAGCAACCCGGATCCATAGTAAGCGGTCTGGAGTTACCAGCCCCAGTGTACCAGCACAGGAGTACACTAGCAATGACAGTTACCCAGAAGGAATGTGGTTCTGAGCACCATAAAGGAGCTCAGTGGTGGCAGCATTATAAGCCCCTCCTACTGCGGCAAGAGGGCACATTTGGGATAATGAAAGGGAAAGGTGGCAAAGTAAGCCCAGCCGGTTCCCAGCAACAACAGACAGGGTGGCATAGGCGGTCCATCCTGTCACACACATATATATATATATATATATATATATATATATAAATCTTCACGACACTATAATCCGGAGACCATGGCTGTCATTCGCATAGAGCCAGAAACATTTCTATCAGGGTTCCTTGTCAGGTGATCCGTACAAACAGTGTTTAAATCTGAGCACTGCGGACATCATGTAGAGTTAGATGTAATTTCCATCTAAAACGTAAACATAAGTTGCATCAGAGAAAAAAGACACACGGGTATATTGAGCCGGACGTATCTCAGCCGATTGTCATCATCATAGTTCGTAACTTACACCGGTGGTTGAGCACCAGAAAGTCTCCTGACTACATCTGAGCAACAATCTACACAAGTCACATTTGCGCTATCATCGTCATGTATTTTGGATATATTACATGCCTCCTCCTTCCCCATTCCATCTGGTCAATCAAAAGGGGCCGCCAGCGATCATAAGCACAAGATGCGACTAAGTCTTCATGTGGCTTCAACCGTAACTGTTGCTTTGTGTGCACGTGCAGAAGTAAGAAACGTATTATAAGCAGCACACCACACTTTTCATCCAACTGATCATGACCCTTTATGTATATCCGACAAAGTCTTCTCCAGTGTGATGGGAAGTCCCAGAAAAATATTAAAAATAAATCGATAAATTATTCCCAGTCAAACCAACACTGCAAAATATAAATATGGATCTGGACTCCTTCTGGTCCTGAAGAGGTTAATTTTGGGAAACTTTTTTATTTCTCCAAATAACAAACCATACAATCTTACTGTTCAATATACAGATGTCCTCTGAGCAGGGACAATGGTATTTTAGAGACAGATGTAAGAAAAATAAGTTATATTTATGAGAAATGGATTTATAGTTCATTGTGTCTCTTCTGTGAGAATAAGACTTCTTTGCACAGTGTGACTGTTCAGCCAGGTAAACTCATTTTTCATACTGTACATATAACATGACCAAAACGTAAAACAGAAACGTCTAGGGCAGACTGACTTGATCGAACAGCATCACTGGCTGGAGAAGATAAGATATTGGATTTTTAATTGTATTTCATCATGGATAAAGTTGTTTTGCATCAGACGCTATGTAAATGCCATTTAGCTAATCCTTTCTGGTGTCTGGGACACATTGGATCTGAAATTCAATTACACAGATAGGTAAATCCAGACAAATGATCGATATATTGGAATCATCTCAGAATTCTGAGCTAGATCACATTATGAAGGAATCAATATTTGTGAATGAAGTGATATGGTGCTAGGAGGGTGTTTAAATACATGGCACAGAAAGCAATGACTTGCTGCAACCCATGGAAACCAATCAGCTACCAGCGTTACTGAGCGCAATGTGCGTTTGTTTTAACACGCGCGGAAATTGCCTCTGCTGTCAAAGTCGAATAATTGTATGAAAGAAAGTATATTGATTAATATTGTTTTACCGTGCGATTGCGATCAGCACTCCACGTGTCATGGCGCAATCGCACGATAAATAACGCACGCATACACTCACACTTACACATTCATTTGTATATAGTTCATATTTATTAAGGTTCCAATCCACATTCATTTATTAGTAAAATGTATTAGATTGTTTATTTATGCATATATAATATTGTTATAAAGGTATTTATGGTTCATGTGTTTTAAAAGATAAAGCATTTGGTCTAATATTAAAGCTTATTTCACCAGCATTATCCCGGTGTGGACGGAGTAGCAATTGCATCTAGCGATCGCAAGATACAAGTAATATGAGATTAATGCTCAAAAATACTTTTGTGTGGGTCAGTTTGAACTGGTCATTCAGAGTCAAAACAATGGTTGGGGGAGGTTGCCCCTCACCCTTTGTAAGGATCAAATGAACTGACCTATAACTTGCAAGGAACTGGAAAATCATTAACCCTGGACCAATGAAGATCTCACTAAGTGTTATCTGTACACTATATAAAAGCATGCTGGCTTTTATTCTACCTCTTTTTGATCCTGGCAACGTGAGAGCATGGCTGCATTCATTGAACCTGGGTGAACCCTATAAGGAAGATGTAATATATTTTGTGTTGTTATACTTTCCTGCTTTATTTTAAACATCTGTGTAACAATGGCTTGCTGTAAAATCCTGCTATATTTTGCAATTAAATACATTGTGCGTTAGAACCACACAAATCGCATTGAACAATGTTTTATTGGTAAGCGATAAAATGACTTTAATACTGCGTACTCCCAAATCCAGCAAGGAACGGATCTGAAGATAGGCACCACAATGATTTCGGGGGCCGATCTGCTCATCTCTACTACACAATACACTGCAGGAGACGTCCAATACCTATGTGGAATATACATTCACAAAAGAAAATACAGAAAAAAAAATAATAGTAATTGTCACCTGTTAATAATGAAGATATTAATAACAAAACAATTAAAAATACAATATTTTTTAAAATATTTTTTTCACCCATGAAATACATTTATTAGGACGATATTAATGTATAGTGAATGTAAAATACATTTTTACTGTTGCTCCCTATTGCAGACACATGTTATAGCATGCAGACATCACTAGTAAGCAGGACTTAGACTAGCCCTGTAACTGGAGCAAGGGATACGGCAGAAAAACAAGTAACTTTGGAGATTTCCAAAGCTGGATTCGGAAGTGGCTGCGTGCACTCGACTTTGGCACGCCCTTACTGTACATTGATTACAGAAAAACACCCGTCCCGGCCACATTCACTCCCAGACATCGTAGGCTGTAGTAAGTGTCCTTTGCTTATGTAGATGCAGTCAACATTGCTGTGTTCACTGGCGTATCTCCCGGTTCTGGGCATATGCACAAAATCGGCAGATACATGTCTTGATGAATAATTGTTTAAGTACATGACAGCTAAAAGCAGATTCACTGCAGTTTAATTATTGCCATTTGCATTATCATATTAAAGAATATACCAAATTTACTTTTTTATTATTATTATTATTATTATTATTATTATTATTATACATTTTTATTTATAGGGCGCCACTAGGTGTCCGCAGCGCCGTACAGGGACAGACAAGATTACAATACGAGGTGAGACAGCACAGAACAGTAAACAATAATCACAGTAACTCAGTGAGCTCAAGGCACAGCTAGAGGGGAGGGGAGAGGGGAAGGTCAGCCAGCAACGGCACCTAGGAGGGAGGGCACAGATGAGAGGGAGACCCCCAGGGGGAAGAGAAGGGAGCGAGAGGGGACGCGGGAAGAGGGTCCTCGAGGAGGAAGGCAGGGTAGCTGGCGAGCAGAGTTAAAAGTGGTGAAGACGGGAGGAGAGAAAGCCCTGCTCAAAGGAGCGTACAATCTATGGGGAGGGGTGGGCTGACAGAGAACATAGGGGAAAGAGGGAGAGACGGAGGAACGGAGGATAGGGATAGGGGAAGGGGAATGGTGGGGAAGAGTCAGAAGAAAAGATAGGAAGTTAAGTGGGAGACTGGAAGGCTTTAAGAAAAAGGTGGGTTTTTAAACACCGTTTGAAACTGGACAGATTGGGGGAAGTTCTGATGGAGGGAGGGAGTTTGTTCCAGTGGAGGGGGGCAGCGCGGGCGAAGTCTTGGATACGCGCGTGGGAGGAGGTGATCAGGAGGGAAGAGAGGCGACAGTCATTGGCCGATCGGAGAGGGCGGGATGGAGCATGAATAGAGAGGAGGGAGGAGATGTAGGGTGCAGTGGAGTTGGCGAGGGCCTTGTATGTGACAGTGAGGTTGCTTGAACAGGATTCTGTAGGGTAGGGGGAGCCAGTGAAGGGATTGGTAGAGGGGGGAGACAGAAGAGGAGCGGTGAGTGACTTTAAGTCATATCCATGTATTCACAGTTGTGATGGGGAATGACTTGAGATTTTCAAGGTTTTTAATAAAAGTGACCCAAATAACATTGCAAATTATTTTAACATGTAAATATATCTCTGGCACTTTTTTATTCACCCGAGTTGACGATGATGAATGATAACTCTCATGTGCCGCTGCATGTCAATACACTTAATGTGTCTTGTGCAACTCAAAATGTACATGTAAATGGCCTTTTATAACTGTCACTCACCAGACCGTGAGTGCCTCTTCACTGGTGCGTGGCTCTCCAGTATTCCTGCCGGCACCTATCCTGAACCGTGGCCGCCCGCCATCCTGATGGTCTGCGCATGCGCAGTTCCTAAGAACTCTTCTGACCTTTGATTTTAGTTAATTGGTTGATCAGGCAACGCTCCCTATTGAAAGCACCTGTGTTCATTACCTCGTTGCCTGATCTTGGAGTCTCATTCCCTGTGAGTCTCTGAAGGTGTTCCTGTGTACTTCTCCGGGTCTTCAGCGTCCTGCTGATTCCTGCTCAACTCATTGCCGGTTTCCAGACCGCTACAAGTCTCCCGTGTTCTACTATGTCTTCAGTTCCCTGCTGATTCCTGCTCTAATCATCTGCGGCTTCCAGTCCGCTATTACCTCCAGTGTTCTACTCATGTTCGCTATCTTCAGTGATTCCTGCATTGCTCATCGTTGTTCTACCCGTGTCAAGTTCTCTGCCTGTGTGCTGACCCGGACCCTGATTACCGCTACCGCTCACTTGTGGTTTCTTTACTCGTGCTGGCGTGCAGCCGCTCAGCTGTTCCTGTATCCTCTCGTGGACAGCCTGCTCAACTGAACCGCGGTATGCTTACTTTCTATTGACTGTATTTGTTTACTGCATATCCGCTTGGATTGTTCTCCACTTACCCACGGAATCCTCTATCTCCCTGAGACTGTGTTATTACTCCGCATATCTGCTGGTAAGTTTACCTCTTTGTTCAGTCGTGAGATACATATGCTACTTGACCTTCTGCTATTAGCCTGGATTCCAGTAGTGAATTTGTCTCTGTCAAGCAGTGCCTGCCACACCAACATAGACTTGTGCATATTGTTTGGGATCAAGTTCCTTGTGCTCTCAGTGACTACATTCTATGTTTCCACTCATCAACACTTGTACACCTCCTCACCTATTAAGCAGTGGTACAACTTGCTATACGCAGACCACTGACTTCCCCACTACCTACCTGCACCTGAACAAGTCTCTTCACCATAAGCAGTGGTACAACTTGCTGTACGCAGACCACTGACTTCCCTGTTACCTTCCTGCACTTCTTCACGTCCATCAAGATCCTCGTGTTCATATCTACCTAATCATTAACCAGATTGCTGCTAGTCATTGACTTTTCTATTTGCGTCCTCTCACCATCTGCTGAGTCATATGTTCCGCTAGTCACTCTGCTACTAGAGGATCACTGTGTAACCCACACTACTCTGGTAAGATCATCATCTGGTGATATCCTGGGCAAAGACTCCTAGTGCCCGTGACAATAACCCAGCCTATTTTATGCTTGGATTTCTTCCGCAAATGTCTGCTGCATCAATCAGCAGCACCATATGAATCCACATTGTAACATTGTAACACATGTATATAAAAGCAAATCTTTATTACTGCTCCATGGCCAGACATCAGGTAAAAGACACAGCAGGAGACCGAGCATATTGCTGAAGCTTTGTTGCTCCCTTGACATTGTTATCAGCTTGAACCGTCGTCATCCAAAGCATTTCACCGTTTTTATATACATGTGTTACAATGTGGTTTTTCCAGGTGTGAAGCGTTGCTGATTCTTGCTCCTGTTTTGTTCCTTTTAGCTTGGAGGTTGAGACTCAATGGATTTTGAATGCTTTATCTTCTACAAAGTGCTGAATTCATTTTCTTTGTTATAAATCATGCTGCCTTGTAAGTACTTGAAATAATTGTAGTGAAAACTGTTTTTTGTTTGGTAGCTGTGCAACCAGGAAACACCTAATGGATTAGGTGGCAAGCTGATTCGAGCCCAAATTCTTCATTTTCAGATGTTTGGCACAAATTATAGGGAAGATGTTACTATTATTCCTATTATTTCATCATGTATCTCTTTTATGTAGGGTATCTAAATTCCCTCTAGCGAGTCTGTTTGTAGATAAACGCTATTGGACAGTTCCAATTTCATTGTCAAGGGAAGTAACAATGAATTCATGTTGCTGTTAGACCTCTCCTTGCCACCCCCTCATCCATTGGTGGACACACTTAATTTTAAGAGTATAACCACAGATGCATCTATTACAATTTGGGGAGGTTTCCCATATATCATACATGGGCATTATTTTCTCCTTCTAAAGCGCAGTACACACCTCTGCATTCTGACTTCAAATGCAACTTCTGTAACGATTGAAAGTCCCGATGACATCGTTCCGTTGCTGAGCCTGATTTTTAGGACGTTTAGAAAACCAATCAATAGATGCAATGTGTGTTGATGAGATAAAATATAATCATGACAGCGTACACAATCTTGCAATATCTGAACAAGAGGTCGTGAATCACGTAATCTGCACGATAATTGCATAGATGTGAATCCAGCTTAATAGACAAAAGGACAGCAATGTCCTATATAAATCAGACGGACGGGGGGTCTAATCATCGCTGCAAGACCTGGAAGTTGCTCCTCAAAGCATTTTTGGTCCAAAGAGCATCAACCAGACAGCAGAATAATTCCTGAGCTCACTCACATTGAAAGCTCTGGTGTTCCAGAGAATAGTCTAGGATTCTGGAGAATCAGATTTAGTTGTATCTCCATCCAGCACATATACTGAGAGATTTGTGTCCAGAGTGTAATCTAAGAGAGAACAGACACTTTAACATTCCCGAAGATAGACCTTGGCACCCTTCATGTGTTCCTTCTTCTAAGAATATAGCACAAGATTAGGGAAGACCAGCTCAGCACAATCATTCTGCTTTATCCAGCCTGGTTGATACAAACTGTGGCTTGATTTTCCCAATAATCAGAGAATGTTTTTTAAGCATACAGGATCTTATGCAGACAATGACCAATTGCATGGGCTGTTGATTTCCAAACTCCTTTCTGACGATATCCAGACATTTGTCAATGTCACAATACATCCTAGGTTGACTTTCTATTAGAGATGCTCAGGCTCGGTTTTCTGAAAATTAAGCCCACCCGAACTTAGGGGATCCGAGTAGGCTCGCGAGCCGGCTCGGTATCTCCCTGCGTCCTTGGATCTGAATCGAGGCAAAACATCTTTGTTGCGTTGTCGGATCTCGCAGATTTTGGATTCCATAAGTACCTTCCTCCCCAGGAGATCCAGCGCCATTGCTCACACAGAAACACGGGTAGTAGTGTTCTTGTCACTCTCCAGTCTCAAGTGACATTTCCCAGTACCATTGCTCACACAGAAACAGGAAAGGTATCAGTGTTCTTGTCACTCTCCAGTCTCCTGTGACATTGCTCAGTGCCATTGCTCATTCAGAAACAAGAGGGGTAGCATTGTTCTTGTCACTCTCCAGTCTCCAGTGACATTGCTCAGTGCCATTGCTCATATAGAAACAGGAGGGGTAGCAGTGTTCTTGTCACTTGACAAAAATTGATTGGAAATGACTGGAAATTAATGTTATCGAAGTTCATAATAATGTAGGGATAATAAAAAAGCCAAATTATGGGATTTTAGCCCAAAAAAATAGGGATTTTAGAAAAAAAAATCAGGATCCAAAGCCAAAACACGCGAGGGCGGTTTTGCCAAAACCAAAACACGGGGGTCAGTGAACATCTCTACTTTCTATCTGGGTAGGCAAAGTCTCTGTTCACTTAGGATCCTAGAAAAATGCTTTACATATTCTGGCCTCTAAGTTTCAGGGGGGCCTGTCTGTCTTTACTGGGCTCAGTCCTTTCTTTAATAATTTCCAATCTTATTGAGAACAGATGTTTCTTGTGCCCGATTAAAGCTGCGGCTCTCTCCAGAAATATTGGGCCTAGATGATCATCCACTTGGAACTTAGAGCCTTTTCTCAGGTATCTGGGTACCTGGAGTCAAGATATACCTTAATTGGCTAACATGTAAATTAGCTTCTTTAATATCTATAGCCTTTGCAGCCAGGAGAACAGAATTGACTTTGATACACATATTGTTCATTGACGTCTGAGGTGTCCATCTGTTTGGTTACTAGCTTGTAATCCTTTTTGTAGATGACCTTCAGGATGGTATTTCAGAATTCTTTATTATTTGCAGAGAACTTTACCAGGCAGCAAGAATCCATACAATTAAGGGTTGGATAGTTTTCACAATGCATCGCATTGATACTTCACGATTTAGGGGACTCTCCATTATAGGTGCTGTAAGCATAAAATCTACAGCAGTGACCATTACTTTAACTTCTACTAGAACGTTAGTCCTTCACCCCTCACATTTGTTAAACATTATTGGAGACCATCTGCATTTCTGAAGTCACACTTTTCAGACCTACCAAAAGATTGTGTTGAATTCTACCCACTAACTGTTGCAAGGTAACAGGTCTCCTGAAAACCAAAACAGAAGTTTTTGTCTATGATCTTCTAAATAAGTTTGTTCTAGGGAATTTGCCACCTAGCAACAGTTGCCCTGCATACCCTGAAAAATAGTTTCTAAGGACAATGGCATTTCTGGAAAGTACATTTTATGCTGGTGTCTTTGTTTCTAAAAAATGAACATGACATATTGTCTAAGCGAAAATCAGCCGAATACCATAGGTTGATGTAGTATTTTTCCTATTTAATGCTCTGCTCACTCACTGTTGCACTCACATTTTCATTAGGCTCCATACAACCAGTTCACTCTGTAATGTTATGGAGTTAAACTACACCTTTGTCACCTTGTCTATACTGTTCCATGGCTTGTATATTTAAAAGCAAGCAAAGCTTTGGAAATTGGTCCTCCTTGTCTAATCTAAGTTTGGTTGCATCTTCTGGGGCAAAATTGCCACTTGCAAACTTTTCAACTAAATCTGATCAGATGAATGTATACACAATAATGTAGAACAACATATAAATGTTGAGACAACAGGATAGTTTACAATATAAAAGGGTTTGTGTTTCTTAAATTAATTTTTATATCATTTTATTCCACTAAGTTTGTATTGTTATTATAAGTGAGTAAAGTGCATCTTTGCATTTAAGCATTGCAAAATGTTTGTGTTATGGGGACATATTTATTAACATACTCTTTGCATTTTTTTTGTCATTGATCTAACAATCATTCGCCTGGATGTAAGCACAGCTTTATGCATTGTCATTGTTTGTCTTTATATTATCTAATATAGATAAGCCTAGTGGCGTGTGTTAGTGTGTGTGTAAAAAACTATTTTTCAGAAAGGGCTCATCCAATTGACCTGAAATTTGGTATACTGACATTATTTGACAAAAAAATTATAATAGTGAAGTCAGTTAACTTCCATCATCCCCCCTTCCCCCCGAGGGAGGGGTAGTAAAGGCTAAATTTACCAGTTGAGGGCTCAAACTCTTGACCGTGTGGGTATTTATTTACCAGAGCCTGTGTTTTGTCATGGACAATTGTATGTCACATTTTCACGAGTACGGAGAAGCAGTGATGTGAAAGTGCAGGTTATGAATACTGCCCTTCAAGGAAGACTGATTGAGCACAGCGATAAGGTGTTTAGCAGAAACGTTGTGTATCGAGAGGTTTTAGAACAGTAAGACAATGGAGATTACGGAAGTGGCGATGAAGATGAAGGATGTGGCGATGAAGAGGAAGGATGAGGTGATGGAGCAGAATGATGAGGTGGTGACATGTGGACAAAACCACGTTAAAAAAGGGCGCTTACGTCGGGAAGTAACGCTCTTCCCCTGAGGAGGCCTGGGCTAGGCCCAAATGTATGACAAGAACCTTTTTAACACCTTAAGTAGCTTTATTTGACTAGAATGCATGAGTGTCATGCACGGGTTAACTTGTTTACATATATGGAGCATGCAGTCTACTTCTGAGATCTGCTCTTGTTACGTGCCTGGGGTTATTGCATAAGGGACTTTGTTAGTGTGTTTACTAATTATACTTCTTTTGTAAGTGGAAAGTTAAAGACTGAGGGCCTGAGTCATTAAGGAAAGTAAGGCAAAAAACGGAATAATTGTGCTCCGGGACAAACCATTTACAATGCAAGGGGTGCAAATTAGTTTATTATTTTGCACATAAGGAAAATGATGACTGATTTTCATGTAGTACACAAATACTTGATAGTTTTATTTGTACACTGAAATTTAAAGTAGATCTAGGACATGTCCTACCCCAACTATAAATCTGTCCCCACATTTTAAATTTACCTCCCCCTCTGATGCAACATGGTTTTGTCCAGGTGCAAAGATACTCATTCTTAATGATCCTTAATGACTCAACCTTAATGACTCAGGCTGAGAGCTAAATAAAGAATAGAGCAGGGTCCCCCAACAGCATAAAGTAGAGATGTGAGGCATCTAATGCAAGAAATGCATCTCTATATATAAAGGAGTTCATACATTCAACTTTTATTTAAATATGAATGCAGAATATTCTTATTTTTTTCATAGACAACAAGGTCCTCGTAGAATATGGCTCTGAACAAGACTTCATTTTTGCTGTCAATTCCCTATGTTTAATTTGTGAGTTTTCTCAAAACATTCATTTTATATTACTAGTCTTTAAAAATGGTTTATAAACTTTATTTTAGTTATTATGGGGCACATTTATCAATGTTCGCATAAAGTGAAAAATAGTTTTCAATCCTTATCGCATTGATAAGGATTGAAGTATTTCTCAAATTTATGAAGAACCCAACACAGAAACAGCAGTTCAGATAAACTGCTGTTTCTGTGATAAAAAAAAACATACTTACCCCACCACTTCGTAATGTGCTGTCTCCGGATCTCCTCCTTATCTTCTTCATTCCTCTTCATACTGCAATTACGCATGTGCAGTTCGAAGACCTGGGCATGCGCACAAACATCTCCGCTCTGTCTCTCCAACAGAGCGAGCGGTGAGTGACAGGGAGGGATCATGTGATCCCTCCACACATGCGCTGTCCAGCGCTGCTCTTCGGAGCAGAGCTGATAGCACTGAAATTTTTCAATTATGATAATGTACTCCAGCTTCAGCTGGTGTACATTAACATGACAAGTTTCTGAAAAAACCTATTTTTCGGTACTTGTTAGATTGCGGTAGGGAGCAGTCACCATACTGTAGAATGGTGACTGCTCCCAAAAACGAAACAGAATGCAAAGCAGCAGATGTCCACGATATCTGCTGCGATGCACCATTCATAAATATGCGGGACACACAGAGGGCCGTGTCCAAAAGTGTTACTTCACTAGTTGTTAAATTTGCCCCTTAATAACCTTGACAGTGTTGAGTCACAACATGATTTATTATGGGCACAATCTGCATAGTGGGTATTCTGTGAGTGGTGTGAAAGTGGGTCTATACCACTGTAGGATGCCTCCAATATATTTCCTTATAGATGTTGACCAGTTTCACTGAGGGTTTATACAATGACTCTGGACTTGTATGTATATCAGTAGTTAGAACTCTCTGCGTCTAGACATGCACTTATGTCTTTCCTACATTACCCACTTAGTCTTTCAAGCTTGATACATTGTATTCAACAATGTTACTGATGTCACTAATTGGCAAATTAGTGATTGAACATCCTATTCGCAAAGAGCCTTTTTGATGTTGACTGAAAGAGGATATTAATATATACAGTTGTCTATTATGTTCTTCATCAAAGCAAACATTTTTTTATGATGGGGTGGAGTGCTTAATGTCTGATCTTCCTCAAAGATTATACATCTATCATCTCCGCTTAAAAAAACATGTTGTTCCTTCTCATAATACCAAAACCTTTATACAAAGGCTTTCATACATTTCTCTATGACATCCTACTTCTTGGAATCGGTGTGTAGATGGCGAGGAGAGGGCTATGACCAGAGACTTATTGTGCATTAATAATATAATAATTGTGTGATAAAATTTTTCACTCATAGAACAATCAACCGGAAGACAATCACAAAGCATTAGCAGAAGTTTTCATGAGAAATCAATGGAACACATCAATTTATAAAGATGAAAGATCATTTGGTTTCTAATCTTTGTTACTGTTTGGTAACAGATCAAAAGACATCTTCCTTCATTCACATGTTGAATTATTTTTTTTGCAATGCATTTATGAATAGAGCATTAGGAATATACTGTAAGTAAGGAAAGTGATGATCAGTAACATGACATTCAATTCACGTAGGCGTTTAGGGTCTCCTATAGAATTTGTAAGTAATGAGAAAGATCAGTCTAAAGAAAGGAATTGTAACTTTCAATTTAAACAATTTTTTTTTTTCAGTTTGTGCTTTGGTTACCTTCTATGGTCTGGAAAAATCTCTCAGCCCATTGGTCAGCTAGGATTCAAACTCATGAACATCATGCGATACACTCTTAGTAACTCTCTGACCCTTGATCGGGTGATGACAATCCTCCAAACAAATAATTGGGTTGGGCGGGAAGGGAATTAAGGCATCTTTCTGCAAATCAGAATGCAACAGGCTCTACTATATTTTAGATTCAACCTGACCTTCTCCCAACTCAACCTCCAATCTTTCAAGTGCTCCCTCAAAACTCAACTCTTAACATTTGCCTGTAATGCCCCATTCTAAGAGATCTCCCTCCTCACGCCTCACCTGCCCATTCAACTTGTTTCCCAATCCCCCCAATTGCCTCTGTTTGTTTCCTTGACCCTCTAGAACATTTGCTGTCACAAGCAGGACATTCGCTACCCACCGTCTCCTGCCCTCACCTTATTGTCCTCTTGTAAAGTTTTCTTTATTTTCTTAGTTGTGTCTTCTATTGTTTGTTCTATTGCTAAAATATTTTTTTTTTTTATGCTCTGCTTGTGTATTGCTGAATGTACATCACGGCGGAATCTGTGGTGTCTCATAAATAAATGACGATAAGTATAATGATGATGATGATGATAATGATGACGATGATGACAATGATGATGGTAACATGACGATGATAATGATGGTGATGAGGATGATGATGATGATGACAATGATGATGATAATGATAACAATGATGACAATTATGATGACGATGATGAAGATGATGATGACAATGATGATGATGACGATGATGATATGAGGATGAGGATGATGATGATGATGCTAATGATGACATGATGATGATGATGATGATGATAGCGATGATGTCAGTGATAAAGATGTTGATGGTTATGATGACAATGATGACAACGATGGTGACGACGATGATGACGATGATGATATTGAGCGTACTGAGTTGCTGTGTTTACTGTACTGTGCTGTCTCCCATTGTATTGTGATTTTGTTTGTCTCTGTACGGCGCTGCGGATGCCTTGTAGCGCCTTATAAATAAATATTAATAATAATAATAATAATAATAATAATAATGACGATGATGACAATGATTGTGGTGATGGTGATGACGACGACGATGATGATGATAACAATGATGACAATGATGAAGATGATGAATGCAATGATGATGATGATGACAACAATGATGACACTAATGAAGATGATGATGATGATGATGATGATGACAACAATGATGACACTAATGAAGATGATGATGATGATGGTGATGATGACGATGCATTGTAAACTTAAAGTAAGTGGAACGAAATGAAAAACAACACTTTTATAGAGGAAGTGACAACAGAAAGACAAAGGGGAGATTAAATTACAGCTCCTGCACTAGACTAACAAGTGTGAAGATGTGACATATTTATAGTTAGATGAGATATGTGGCTTTTGATAAAATCCTTATGTAAAATTTGGGCACGGCGTGGGTGGGTCTTCTCAGACAATGTGACATTTTCAAGTACCTAAATGTACACCATAAACAACAACATAAAAATTATATAAGCAGCACAATAGACAACAGTACAGATTTGGCCTATTGAAAGCACAAGAAGTGTTTATACCGAAAAACAGTAAGCAATGGGTAAAAGCTTTTATTAACATTTCTCTAGATATTGTGCAGAAATGAGGATCATTATTCACATAGCATCTTTCTGTCGTGCTCTGGTGTTAGGAAACATTTACATACATGAGTTTGTTGAAACCCCTGAGAATAATGTGAATTAGTATGTAACTTGGCATCTATGAGGGCTGAAATACACAGGAGCTCTCCTTGCAAGGTGTGCAAAAAAAACCAAAAACTAAATGAATTGAAATTGAATGTAATATACATGGGGCTCAGTGGATCAGATCTAAATCTGTGCTAGGTGCACTCATTGGTCTCATTTTGCACCAACATTAAAAAAAATATATATACTTTTTGGGATGAGATATATAAATATATAAATGAGATACCAATTCTCTATAAGGGGACTTAGCGGTCAAGGTAGCCATCATCATCAACAGATATCATAGTTGCCTACTCTCTCCCGGAATGTCTGGGATACTCCCGAATTTTTGGGAGTTCTCCCGGAAAGCAAGCAAACATCCTGGATCCAGCCATCTCTGTTGTTGAAGAGGGTGGGGGCGGGGTTAAATGTGTCATAGTGCCCCCCCCCCCGGCTGTGATTGGACAAAATTGTCTAAGATTAACAGGGGGCTGGGCCTAATGCAACACATGTGGCCATGTCCCCTCGATTGATCCCCTCCCGGACAACTGCCTTCAAAAGTAGGCAAGTATGACATTTATAGCGGCAGTAAATTCCGTAGCACTGGTAATAAAACAATATTGGGTAATACAGACAGAGATGTAAGAGGGTCCTGCTCACAAGCTTACAATGTTTTGTACCATAGGTTCAAAGGAATAACTTCTGAATTTGGTAGACCAATTTGGCTGCTTGATCAGATGTCCACTTGGAATGATAGAAAATTTAGATGGCTGATGACTGCCCTCTAACAGCTTACAGTATATATCTAACTGAAAGATTTTGTTAAAATTTGATATAGCGCAGATTGACAGGATCTGCACATACTGGCTGCAGAAATTAACTTATTATTTCCATACTGTATTATAGAAAGTGTGTGTGTGTGTGTGTGTGTGTGTGTGTGTGTATGTGTTTGTCTGTGTGCTCGTGTGTGCTTGTGTGTGTTTATGTCTGTTTGAATTTTTGGAAATATTTATTGTGACACAGGCACAGTTCTGGTGTTGTACACACGGACAACTTCTTGCTTTTTTACTTTGCTTGATTGTCAGGATGGCAAAGTTATTAACAGCATAAAGTTTCACACACTTTCTTGAGACCCTACTGCTAAATAGACAGAGACCAACCTAGACATCGGCCACTGTCTGGCATTGGCCATATATGAGCAAAGAAAAAGTTTAAATTTAAATAGTTTACAATCCTTAAACAGTCCTAGCTTGATGGACAGATGACACTCCCACCTTGCCATTAGAAAGGAGTTCTCATCAGGTGCTCTGTTAATTGCACTCACTGCAGACTAGAGATGGGCGGGTCCGGTTCTCCGAGAACCGAACCCACCCGAACTTTGGGTATCCGAGTACCGAGCTGAGCAGCTCGGTACTCTCCCGCCAATTCCGAATCCAAATCGAGGCCGAACGTCATTGTGACGTCGTCGGATCTCGGGACTCGGTTCTCGCGATACTTCAACTTTATAAATACACGCCTCCACAGCAATCCATCGCCATTTGACAGAGGGAGAGAGCAGGGTGTAGTCATAGGCTAATTAGAGCAGGGACAGAGAAAGAATACAATATTGTTCTTGCAATTGCTCTAACCAAAATCGCTAGTGCAGAGAGGAGGATAGAGGTTTATTATTTTTTCTTCATATTTGGCACTCCCCAGCGCTTTTGGGTTGTCCCCCATAATTGTGCATTAATATTTCTGGCTGTCAAAAGTCATATCTGTCAGCAGTATCTACTCAATAAATGTTAGCACTCCTCAGTGTTTTTGGGGTGTCCTCTCTAATTGTGCATTAATATTTCTGGCTGTCAAAAGTCATATCTGTCAGCAGTATCTACTCAATAATTTTAAGCACTCCTCAGTGTTTTTGGGGTGTCCTCTCTAATTGTGCATTAATATTTCTGGCTGTCAAAAGTCATATCTGTCAGCAGTATCTACTCAATAATTTTAAGCACTCCTCAGTGTTTTTGGGGTGTCCTCTCTAATTGTGCATTAATATTTCTGGCTGTCAAAAGTCATATCTGTCAGCAGTATCTACTCAATAAATTTTAGCACTCCTCAGTGTTTTTGGGGTGTCCTCCCTAATTGTGCATTAATATTTCTGGCTGTCAAAAGTCATATCTGTCAGCAGTATCTACTCAATAAATGTTAGCACTCCTCAGTGTTTTTGGGGTGTCCTCTCTAATTGTGCATTAATATTTCTGGCTGTCAAAAGTCATATCTGTCAGCAGTATCTACTCAATAAATTTTAGCACTCCTCAGTGTTTTTGGGGTGTCCTCCCTAATTGTGCATTAATATTTCTGGCTGTCAAAAGTCATATCTGTCAGCAGTATCTACTCAATAAATGTTAGCACTCCTCAGTGTTTTTGGGGTGTCCTCTCTAATTGTGCATTAATATTTCTGGCTGTCAAAAGTCATATCTGTCAGCAGTATCTACTCAATAAATTTAAGCACTCCTCAGTGTTTTTGGGGTGTCCTCTCTAATTGTGCATTAATATTTCTGGCTGTCAAAAGTCATATCTGTCAGCAGTATCTACTCAATAAATTTTAGCACTCCTCAGTGTTTTTGGGGTGTCCTCCCTAATTGTGCATTAATATTTCTGGCTGTCAAAAGTCATATCTGTCAGCAGTATCTACTCAATAAATGTTAGCACTCCTCAGTGTTTTTGGGGTGTCCTCTCTAATTGTGCATTAATATTTCTGGCTGTCAAAAGTCATATCTGTCAGCAGTATCTACGCAATGGATTCAAAGCAGTCCACATATGATCTAAATGAGCAACCAGGTTCTGTCACCAGTCCTGATGTTAGTGTTCCCAGTACGTCATCTGGCCAAGGCGATGTCAAACAACAGAGTGTTTTCAAATTAGTGCAAAAAACAAAAACCAAAAAAAAATTTACTGTATTGAAGCGAAAAAGAAGTGTAACTGAGCAAAAGTTAAGTGACGATAAAAAAAAAATTGCAAGCATGCCATTCTACACACGCAGTGGCAAAGAGAGAATGAGGCCTTCACCTTTGGCTATTAGTGGCAGATCCCAAAAAGTTACCCAGCCTACAATTGGTGCACAACTACTGTTACGCGTCAAAGCCGAGCTGCAAGATAACAGTGAGGCATTACAGGAGAATATTTGCTCTGATTCACAAATGACAACAATCCCTGTGGAGAGTCCATCCAACAGTGGGATGTCTAATCGTGAGCATTCTGCTGATGTGTGCCTTAATAGCCCGAGTGTAGCCGGTGATACCCAAATTGAGGATGCCACTTTGGAATTAGAAGAGGATGAGGGGGAGATTTGTGTAGGCGACGAGGGCGCTAATGATGATGTTGATGATTATGATGCAGACAGATACCAAATTGCCTTTCTCAATTTCTATTTATATTCTAGATTATATAACGGCTGAATAGTTTTCTATTTTACTCCTAGTGGAGAGAGGATCTGATGCAGACAGATACCAAACTGCCTTTGTCCATTTCAATTAATATTGTACAGTCTATAATGGCTGAATTTTTTAGTATTTTATACAAGTGGAGGGGGGCCTAGAGAGACAGAAACCAAACTGGCTTTCTCCATGTCAATTAATATTGTACAGTCTATAATGGCTGAATTTTTTGGTATTTTATACAAGTGGAGGGGGGCCTTGAGAGACAGAAACCAAACTGGCTTTTTCCATTTCTTTACATATTTAACTATAAGTGTAGGGTGTAATATACATTCAAAGACGATGGCTGCATTGCCAATATGCATAGATGGAGAGGAAGACAATCTGTTTTGTGTGTAGAATAGGCCTACCAACGAAGAATTAAACTGTTTTTTTGGATGATTTATTACCTCAACAATTAGATTACTTGTCTCTAAAACAGTTGGAGCACTAAATTGGGTTAATTTAGGCCCAAAAACATGGATTTTCCAAAAAAATAGCAAAACAAAACCAAACAAAACCAAAACCAAAACCAAAACACGCAATGGCAGTTTTGCAAAACCAAAACCAAAACCAAAACACAACGGTAATCCAGATCCAAAACCGAATCCAAAACCAAAACACAGGGGTCAGTGACCATCTCTACTGCAGACACACCTTGTCAGCTTGCTGTTAACTGTGGAAAAAGTTCCTTCTACACCTCTACAAAATACGTAAGTTAAATCAGACTCTTTACTACTATTTTGTCACACATATGTCATCCACCTGTATCTCTTTATACTAGGTGCTCTGCTGTACAAATGTGTAACTCTGTTTGCAGCCTTCACCTGCAGATAGCCAACTAAATACCTAATTCCTCTCTTAGAGGCCTGTGGAAAACACCTCCCTTTGTCCCACTATGTATTGGTATGTGTGTGTGTCCTATTTGTGGGCTCTGTCCCACTGTCCCAATCAGGTCAACTTTGTCCCGCTTGGGCCATAATGTTGGAAGGTAAATCTATTCTCTGCTGCTCTGCCGGCCTCCCATACCTGCCACCAGTGCACCAACAATGAAAGGGTGTTTTGTAAATATGGGAGGCGGTTAAGGGGCGGCCTGTCGCTCTCAGCGTGCTTGGCACTCTCCCGAGGTGTAGCCACAACCCCACTGTGAAATGGACACGTCCCTGTGATGAAGCAGACACGCCCTCTTTCGTCAACTGTCCCGTTCTGAAGCCGTCCTGTTTTAGGAGGCACAGTGTGTGTGTGTTTGTCTAGCAAGCAGTGTGTTTTTGTGTCTGTAAATTGGAGTGTATCTGTGTGTGTGTGTGTGTGTGTCTCTCTGTCTATTGGTGTGTGTGTGTGTTTCTGTGTTTATATCTGTATATTGGTGTGTGTGTGTCTGTTTGTGCGCCTGTGCATTTGTATGTGGGTCTGTGTGTGTCTGTGTATTGGTGTATGGGTCTGTGTGTGTGTGTGTGTGTGTATGTGTATGTGTATTGGGTATGTCTCTGTGTATTTATCTGTGTGTGAGTGTGTGTGTATTGGTGTGTGTGTATGTGTGTGTCAGTGTGTGTCTGTATATTGATGTGTGTGTCTGTGTACTGGTATGTGTGTCCGTGTATTAGAGTGTGTGTGTCAGTGTGTGTCTGTGTATTGATGTGTGTGTGTCTGTGTATTGATGTGTGTGTCTGTGTGTGTCTGTGTATTGGTGTTTGAGTGTCGATGTTTGTCTGTGTGTATATCTGTCTGTTAGTGTGTGTGTGTGTGTGTGTGTGTGTGTGCCAGTGTGTGTCTGTGTACTGGTGTGTGTGTGTGTGTCAGTGTGTGTCTGTGTATTGATGTGTGTGTCTGTGTGTATATCTGTGTATTGGTGTGTGTATATCTGTGTGTGTCTGTGTATTGGTGTGTGTATATCTGTGTGTGTGTGTATCAGTGTGTGTCTGTGTATTGATGTGTGTCTGTGTACTGGTGTGTGTGTGTGTGCGTGTGTCTGTGTACTGTTGTGTGTGTCAGTGTGTGTATGTGTATTGATGTCTCTGTGTACTGGTGTGTGTCTGTGTATTGATGTGTGTCTCTGTGTACTGGTGTTTGTGTCTGTGTATTGATGTGTGTGTCTGTGTATTAGTGTGTTTGTGTGTTTGTGTACTGGTGTGTCTGTGTACTGGTGTGTGTGTCTCTGTGTACTGGTGTGTGTGTATCGGTACTGGTGTGTCTCCGTGTATTGATGTGTGTGTCTAGGTACTGGTGTGTGTGTGTGTGTGTCTGTGTATTGATGTGTGTCTGTATACTGGTGTGTGTGTGTGTGTCTGTGTACTGGTGTGTGTGTGTGTGTGTGTGTGTGTGTGTGTGTGTGTGTGTGTGTGTGTGTACTGGTGTGTGTGTATGTGTACTGGTGTGTGTGTCTGTGTACTGGTGTGTGTCTGTGTACTGGTGTGTGTGTCTGTGTACTGGTGTGTGTCTGTGTACTGGTGTGTGTGTGTGAAAGCTGCATTTTCTGATGCACAGCTGAGCAGACAGCTCCAGGTCTTTCTCGCATGTTGGGTTTAATAAAACATTTCCCAGACTTTGCTTCGCCTACTGAGATTTTGCTTTATGATTATTTATAAGAACTAACACAATTTTAATTTAATGAATTTCACAGTTTCATATTGATGCAGCACAAAATAAATAGTGTTTTTATGAGTCAGGCAAATTGTGTTAGTTGTATGTATGAACCGCTGGCTTCTCCCTAGAGATCGCTGTGCACAGCACAAATCTAAAATAAATACAAAATAAATTACAGCCTTTGAAGATTCTCTGAGTCAATCAATCCAGCCAATAAAGGCTCCCAAACAACTAGCCCTAAACAATCCCCATCTTTAATAAAAAGATAGTGATTACTGCAGATTGCTGCTCAAAATCATGGTAGTCGTGTTCCATTCAGCTCCAATCTGAGCAATATCTGTATTTAGTAATAAGGACGGTGCCGGAATATACATCTCTACCTACAGATTATAGTTCTCCTAAAATCATAGATACTATGAGATTTTATGTACAAATTTAAGACAAGGTTACTTGGTCAGTCTCAGCACAGTCGTTAATTACGTTATTGAATTGTTAGCAAGGTTTTTTCTCCCCCGCAGCATAAAAAAATAAATAAATCTCCCGTGGGTTTTTGACGGTAATAGCGACCGTTTTGAGTTTGTGCAATTCAAATTGTGTCTACGAGATTTTAGGGGAGTGCGGCCATGTACAATGTACTTTACAAAGAGTTGTACATTGTACATGGCTCCATAGTCACATTACCCCCTTAAGAGCGGCGTTAACAGCGTTGCCTATGTCAGTGACGTCATCCAGTCCCGCCGGCGTCTTCTTTCTTCGGAATTGCTGCAAGTCGCCGATGAGTCATGATGGATCCTTGCCGGGGAAGCAGCCGTCCGGAAACAAGATGTCGTGGTAAGTCTTGTCGGGGTAGTCAGCACAGATATGCTGATTACCACCGTTCAATGCAAGGTGAGTAGAACGGAGCACAGAGGGAGGAGTAACGAGAGGGAATCCTAAGTCTACTGTCTCCACCATCTTACTCAATAAAATTAAATCTTATTTTTGCAATTGGTCACTGAATAAGGTCAAGTACTGCAACAAACCCTCATTGAGCGAGAATATATTGGAGAGTTGTGCTTCTCCTTATCAGTCAGAATAGTCCTTTTGTCATGACATATTCTTACACCAAAATAGGAGTATAATGCCACAAAAGACTGAAAAATGTTATTTACTCTGAACCTCCGCATATTTCAGCGTTTAATAAATTACACTTAAGGGTAAATGTTTTCTAAAACTTAAACGTAGATATGTTAGCAACCAAACAGATCCCAGCTGTCATTTTGTAGACTGTACTAGATACATGATAGCTAGAATCTGATTGGCTGCTATGGGCAACACCCCTGATTTTCCTTTTTAGTAGATTTACCCCTTAGAATCTAAAACAGCTGTAATAAAACACAAAAAGAACAATCATACCTCCCAACTGTGCCCGATTTGGTGGGACAGTTGTCAGCTTGGAGTGGTGTTTACCTTAATTTTATTTATTTGTGGGTGGAGTTTATGTGAGGTGGGGTGGGACTTATTTTTTCCTGATTTCATGATTCTAAATATTGGGCGGTATAGACGGCATAGACAATGCATTCCTAGCTTCTGATAACAAAACTCATTGTCGCTTAGTGAGTGGGCATTGTGAGCCTGACATGTACGAGGTATGTCTATTAAATAACAAAACTGTGATTAAACCTAGTAAATAAAGCTGTCAGAACCGGTTATAAATGAATACATAGTAACCTTGAACCTGTCTGAACCTGCATGACAAGCTGCAACACTCTATGATGTTCAGTTGATTGTGAGTCGCCATTTAGTTTGGTTGTGTTTTCTGCAGAGTGCCGAAAAAATGCGAAGTTTAAAAGTTGAACAACGTGTCAATTTTTAAATTTTAGTAAAATTTCACAAAACACCAACAGAATGTTTTCAAATGGTTGCTACGGCCTATGGGAATGACTGCCTGTCTCGTGCGCGTGTGTTTGAGTGGCACAAAAAATTTAGCGATGGACGTGAGAATGTTGAAGATGATGAACGCCCTGGATGACCTTGCACTTCAAGAACCGAAGAAAATGTAGAAAAAATCAATCAGATTGTTCGAAATGACAATCGAATGATAGCTGAATCCGTGAACATTGACAAAGACACCGTATTGAAAATTTTGCATGAGAATATTAACATGATGAAAGCTTGTGCAAAGATGGTCCCAAGGGTATTCACACCAGAGCAAAAGGAACATTGCAAGGAATGTTGTGTTGACATTCTGCAGCAACTTGACACAGATCCAAACCTGTTTCATAAAGTAATCACTTGTGATGAGACCTGGATCTTCCATTACGATCCTGAAACCAAAAGACAGTCAATGCACTGGAAAACACCGTCATCACCAAGAATGGAAAAAGCTTGTCAAAGCAAGTCAAAATTCAAAGCAAAGCTCATTGTTTTTTTTCAATATCAAGGGTGTCATTTTGGAAGAATGGGTTCCAGAAGGCACAACAGTTAATCAGTACTATTATAAGGAAGTTTTGAAAAAGCTGAGAGAAAGAGTCAGAAAGAAACGGCCACAACTGTGGAAAAATGGTTTCTTTCTTCACCAGGACAATGCGCTGCTCACACAGCACTTTCTGGGAAGCAGTTTTTGACCGACAAACACATTACTACACTTGAACATCCTCAATAATCAGTGCTTAAAGGGACACATTTTGAGACAGTTGATACTGTAAAGAAGAAAACGGCAGATATGTTGAAACAAGTAACAGAAATGGATTTGCTCCATGTCTTCGCCCAGTGGAAATCAAGACTACAGCGATGTATTCGTGCAAATGGGGAGTATATTGAAGGGGACAAACTTTAAATTTGTAATACCAATAAGTAAGGGTGAGTTATTTAATCAGTTTCATTATTTAATAGACATACCTCATACCTGCCATACAGCGTCATCAATGCAGTGGAAGAACATGCAAACAAATGTGTTTTATTGGATACGATGGAATTAAGTGAACTTGCACTTATAACATAGATGTGTTTTGTAAGACCCACCAGCGGCAGCAGAAAGAACAAGTCGCGCAAAGTATAGTGTCCGTGGTTAGATCCAATTCATTAAGCATTGAGACATTTTAAACATTTTGTTTTCCTTTTGCAAAGAGCTTGCGGAAATGTGTTGTTAGCGGAAAGTTATCCCTCCTCACTTGATGAATCGAGACATTAGCGAGTACACCTCACAGCTCTATACAATCTCATCTAAAGCACATCAGAGCTTAGACTAACAGAATAAAAAAACAAACTTCCACGACAGGGGAATTGATTGAGGTCGCCATTGGAACTCTCTAAATGTGAAAATATCAGCCAGACATTGATGAAATAGATTAGAGATCACAGTGCCCTAGAAAACCACATTCATGGCCCTGCATGTCCTATGGCAACTGAGAATTGTATTTAATCCATGGCAGGTTGTACATTTTCTTACAGAGCTGCAAACTTCTTCCCCCTGAACGCAGCGACATGTAATACGTTCAGCAACAGCTAAGGCCCTCAGCTTCCTAATGCATCAGCAGCGCAGCCTACTCCGTCCAGAAAACTGCTCAATGGAAAATAGGGTAAGGCTATTATTATGCTGACTCATACAGAGTTGGATTTATAGAGCTATAGAAGCGTTGCAGCACAATAGAACTCTTAGTGGCCAATGGAAAGCTCCGAGCCCTCCCGTTTGGGAGAGAATGGTATTTTGTCACTATAACAGACAGGGGAGTAAATGTATTAAGCTGAGAGTTTTCCGGCGGGTTTGAAAAACCAATCAGATTCTAGTCAACATTTGTTTAGTACATTCTACAAAATGACAGCTAGAATCTGATTGGTTGCTATAGGCAACATCTCCACTTTTCGAACCCGCCGCAAAACTCTCAGCTTGATACATTGACCCCTGGATATTTAAATATAGCTCACGATACTCCAGGAGGATGGCAGCAAAGCATGTCATATATAAATAAAGAGTAATCAACACTTAAATAAATATTTGTTCGTTTTTTGCTTTCAATGCACTAAATATTGATTAAAAAAAGGTTTATTACATGTCTAATCATTTATTTTTCATTTATTTTATTGCAAGTATATTACTGCGTGGGATGTGTGTAAATGGTCTGTTTCATTTTCTCTTTACATGAAAGCTAACTCTCTCAAGAAAAACATTTTTGAATGTACATTTAGCCATGAATGAACGCATCGTTTAATGTATGTAAATGATATGCAGTTAGCCGCTCAACAATAGGCAGAACAATTGAGTTCCACTTCACAGACAAGAATAGAATATCTTTATAAAACTCTCGATTTTGTAATTAACATGTGTTAAAGGATCACTTGCTCTGATTGATAGGGCTCCCAATATGTTCTATTCTCGGTGTCGGGTGAAGGTGGCTATACATTGCCTTAAAATCACCCAGTGAAGTTACAAATATCTTCTTTGTCAAAATAGATGGTGTATCCATGAAAACCGTGCCCCTGAGCTCAGTTACAGGAATCATCCACTGCTTTCCTAATGTTATATAGGGCTGAAGAAGAGTGGAAGGAGAAAGGTAGCCTGAGAATGGTGCGGAATTTTGAGCCAGATGGTGACAAGATTCAAGATACAAGAGAAGATACAAGATAATCTTCATGAGCAAACAAATTCCAGGACCTGTCCTACTGTGCTGGGTACTAGATTTGAATAAATATTTTGCTCTTTTACCCTCCCAGCTGGCTGGCTTTCCCAGAGACAGCATTGCGTGTCAATTGTACTCACCCAGTATCCGTAGGAAGTTTCGGAATCACTTACGCAATCATTGATTAGAAGTACAAAAATATTTTATTGTAATATGTACAGACCCAGAGTTATAGCAATTCAATGTACAATTACCAGGCGGTTCACCACGGTGAGAGCCTACTCAAAAACCTTAGCCTAAAGAGTATATTCGCCACGCCCTTGGTGTGAAGATCTGGCTGTTGACCCACGCAATTCACTCCTCTACCAGCAAGGTAGGGACCAGGTCTGATGTCTTTCCGCTTTTATCAGGCACACAGAGTGAAAAAAGGTCCATGGAGAATTAAGAGATCCAATTCACCGGTACAATCCCAGACTAGTCCTACTGGAGCCATAAACTCTAGTTAATACTGTCCCAAAGAGTAGAACACTCCTTCTGGTGGGGTGATGTTTCCTTTTGTATCCCTAATCTGGATTCCATAGTGGTGTGACTTTAGCAGTTCAGGTTGAAGATGATATTCCTGCACCAGATTGGTTCCTGCTTATTGGAGGGGCTGTCCCTTAGCCTTGCACAAAGCAGCAGGCAGCCTGTATTGTTTGGCTTCAATCAGTTTACCTGGACTTGGTGTAGAACACTGAGTTCCAACTTTAGCCAAACAAACAACCATGTCCAGCTTGCTATTTGGGCATCTATCTTCCTGCCACAACTTAATCCTGAATAATCTTTTTTAGGTAAATCATGCCCTGGACTGACCGGCAATTATGTCACAACATGGTCAACAGCTAACAAAGAAAGTCTAATGCCAGCATTTGGCACAATTTCTTCAGGTTGTTGTCAGTTGGCTGGATACCCTGATGATTACAAGTGATGGTATCTTCTTTAGGGAAGTAGTGAAAACTAGTGACACTGACAGATTCCACCTGTTGACAATGAAGAACTGTAAAATACTACAATCTAAAACATATAAGAGACCATCCACCAATGTATTTCAATCCTGGCAAGAGGGGATTCTAAGCCGGCTTATCCTTTAGTTTTCCATGCACTCTGCTGTCACCACAATAAATATTATTGTTTTTGAGATGGACATATACTTCAACATATACAGGTAAGTATGATTTCTTGTGACAGAATCTTTACTGTACATAGTGCAGTATGCGTCAAACTATAAATGTGACCTTTAATGTTTAAATCAATGAATGTCCTGTAACAATGGACAAAAATAGGTGCCTTCTGACTCTCTGCTATCTCCACATCGATGTCCCAAAGCTACCTAAAATGTAACATTTCCAAAACAGAACTTATCATCTACCCTCCTCCCAGAGAGACCACCTTCCCTCAAATCTCCCTCACTGTTAATAACAGCACAATTTCCTCAGTCTTCCAAGCCCGCTGCCTTGGTGTCACACCTGACTCCGCCCTCTGCTTTATTCATCACATCCGGACTCTCTCCCAGTCCTGTCGTCTCCATCGTAGAAACATTGTCAGAATATGCCCTTTTCTTACCCAAGATGCAGCCAAAACTCTTATCCATTCTCTCATCTCCCACCTTGACTACTGCAGACTCCTTGTCTTTGGCATTTCTTCACCCATATATCTCCACTTCAATACATCCACCCTGGCTGCTCCTCTTCTGTCACACCACTTTGCAAATCCCTGCACTGGCTTCTCTTATAATCCAGAATACAATTTTCTGATCCTTACCTATAAAGCCCTCAACAACTCAAATCTCATCCCAAAGTGCTCACCCTCCCGCCCACTTATATCTACCTCTGACCTGTGCCTTTTGGTAACCACCTCTCACTCCCGCCTACAAGACTTCTCCCGTGCTGCTCCACACTTCTGAAAGTCCCCACCATGCCCAATCAGGATATAGGATAGGATCCACACTAATGCACCCACACAACTGTCCCAGTCTGAGAGACACACTCGCTCCTTTTGTCTCAGCTGTGCCCTCTTCCACTTAGAATGTAAGTTCTCTCATGAGCAGGCTCCACCCTACCCTTTGGTTTCATATCTGTGCTTATGTTGTCTATTCTATATGTCCCTATGTTATGTATGTCCTATATTCCCCACTGTCCACTGTCTGTTGCTGAAGAGCTCTGTGACAATTACAAACTAATAATGAAAATAATATCACAAATTGACATTAATACGCCAATGGTGCAATTATTCACATTCGTTAATGTATCTCGCGTCTCTACTGGGTTCAGTACTCAATTTCAATCCCACAATTCATATATTTCTGGTCCATTAATAAAGAAACCCGTAACGACTTACGTGGCATATTTCCAAATTACAATTACTGTATTTTATAGTCTTGGGAAGATTTGATTTCTTTTGCTTAAACTCCAGTAAACCTGGACCACTTTGTAGTTTTGAGTTGCTCACTGTGATTCTCTTTCTGCAGTAGTGAAATTGCATTACCAACTAATTAACGGATTGCCAACCAGACTTAAATGTTGCTTTTAAATATAGTTCCAAACAACAAGTTATTGGCTGCTAACAAATTGACCCTAGTCTGTCTGTCTGTCTGTCTGTCTGTCTCTGTGTGTGTGTGTGTGTGTGTGTGTGTGTGTGTGTGTGTGTGTGTGTGTCTGTGTGTGTGTGTTATGGAATTTAGACTGTAAGCTCCAATGGGGCAGGGACTGATGTGAATGAGTTCTCTGTACAGCGCTGCAGAATTAGTGGCGCTATATAAATAAATGGAGATGATGATGATGAAGTTATATGTCAACAATATACAGTATATATTTATATATACATAGTCTGTAAAACAAATAAAATAAAATAAAATAAATGATGAATTTACCCTAGATACATAGTGCCACTGAATATTATTATTATAAAACAAACTGTGGATTAGAGAGATTTTGTCACCGGATTGTTTTTCTCTTCAATCACTTGATCCATCTAGGTGTTAAGACAATCTACACCAAGGGCTGAGAGCCAGTATCAGACACAGATCTGGAAAGCAAATGACTTTTTAATGGCGTTTATCTGTACTGTGTGCAATTGCCTGTCACCTGCTGGGCAATGTGCTGTGAAAGGAGAGTTAATGGTACGGAGGTTTCAATACACAGACACTCTGATCTCCATGCCAGTAGCCGGGAGCGGCACGCATCTAAACTGTAACGATGTGTTGTGCTCATATCTGCTGAAAGTGGCTGCCAAATATACTTGTATGTATGTACACAGTGGTGGAACCACAGGGGGTCTGTTATAGGACCTGGAGGTGCGGGGGTCCTAGCAATTCTGGATTGCCTCTTTCTTCAACGCCCCCGAATTCCCAGACACCCCAGCTCTGGTATTTTGAGGACTCCAGCGCGTTGCACCTAATGCGCATTCCAAGAAGGCCACAGAGGGATAGGTGGGTACCTACAAAAATGTTGTTACGGGACTCTGCGATGCCTTTTCCGCTCCTGTATGTTTGTTTTAATATATCTAATTTTCATAAACCTATTTTCCCAGAAGGATATCATATATCAGCTGCTTACAATAAAATACACAAAAGATGACTTAAGTGACTAGGAATGTAGTTCATTTCAAAGTTCTGTAGAATCAGTGGTAGAAGTATCACTATAGCGGATGGGGCTGTGTAGTACCTATTAATGATATTGAGTACCCCGACATGGACTACGACAACATGGGGATTCCGGAGAACTACTACCCCGCCCTGAAATAAATGACTTATCATGATCCAGATGACTTCATGTAATGACTCCATCTCTTGCCGACTGTGGAAAATGGCATCACGTCAAAATGTGACTACTCTTAAAGTGGCGATGGACGGACCCGGCTGCCATTCATCTAATGTAAGTATTATTTTAGGGGTTAGGGTTAGGGCTATTAGGGTTAGGAGTTAAGGTTAGGGTAAGGGCTAGGGTAGAGTTAACCTTACCTTTACAAGCCAGACCCAGCTTGTAAAGGTAAAATTAATCCTACCCTAACCCGGACTCCTTACTTCTAAACCTAACCTTAACCTTAACTCCTAACCCTAATAACCCTAACCCCTAAAATAATACTCACATTAGATAATTGGCAGCCAGGTCCGTCCATCGCCGCTTTAAGAGGAGTCGCATTTTGACGTGACGTCATTTTCCACAGTCGACAACACATCGGGTCGTCACATGAAGTCATCTGGATCACAATAAATCGTCTTTTTTCATGTTGGGGTAGTAGTTCTTTGGAATCCTCACGTCGTTGTAGTCTATGCCTGGGTAGTCAATATCGTGAAACTGACTACCACCGGATGGGACGGTGGCTATGGGGTTGGCCTGCCAGTCCCTCTGCTTTCGAGTGGCCTGGAACTGAAGTTTTCTGTTGGCTACAATGCCCTAAAATATATTTGATATGTTCTATAAATTGAACTGTGTTGACTTACATTGATTTAATTGTGAAAACAGCAGTTTCTCACTGAATGCTGCCATATTTCTGAGAAATGCAGCTCATCTCAACATCCCTTGTTAGAGACTTGAAACAACCACTTTGCCGGAACATCCAGGAGACTCACAAATTTTGGAGAGTCCTTAAACAGATTCTGCCTGCATCCTGCCCATTGGTGAAGTGGGTGGGAGCGGGGGCTTGTTGATGAGATTTTCAAGGAACTGGAGAGTTGCTCAGTGCGGGTGAATCACGTCACCACCCCACACCGCATTCCCACATGGTATTGCCCTCCCGGGATTTAGCCATTTACAGATCAAAAAAAGATTTTACGTTCCTTATCTGTCCCACTGACTTACAGATGGACAACCCTGATTTTATTAGATCTTTGTAGTCATATTGTTGAACAATATGAGAGAATTCAGTGTGCATTACAGTCAGCAGCTCTGATACTTTAGAATCTTCTTTGATTATCTGAAGAAAGAAAATTGCCAATGTTTGCATCAAGTTTGTCTCAGTGTACCATGACAAGTGTGCATAGTATTAATGGGAATAGCGCTGTGATTTTCTGCACACTGACTCATTTCTATACTAAGAATAATAGCACGTATATTGAATGATTTACCAACACTCAGCGCTTTTTTTGTCATAGAACTCACCGGAACTGAGTTCCGGCACCTTTTTTCGACGGATTTTCCAAGTTTTAAAAATAACTTTTGATTTGATGTTTGGTGCACGTGGACTTGAATCGCCCTGTCGAGTGTAGCAAGTCAGCTGTAAAATCATTAAAATGGTGCATGCGGGCTGCTTGTGTCTCCAGTCCGATGCATTGCGTACATCGTCCGCGCTGGTTGTGATGGTACTGCTCGGCTTATGGCGCTGCTCAGCTTGTGATTGGTCGTGTGGTCGCGCACTGAAAGCTTACTGCGGGCGGTGACCGTTATGTTTCGTTACACAACTGACGTGTGTGGGTGTGTGTACTGTGAGTGACTATGTGATGTGAGTTCCAGCACTTTTTTTCTTGCAAAAAAATCACTGCCTACATTGTTATGTGTTTGGATTTTTTATATCAGTATTCTTATTATTTCTTATTGCAGAGAGGTAAGAAAACAAGGTGCAGAATTCATATTACTATAAACCCACCTTTGGGTCATAAACGCTGATATCGCTCGCCCAGAACTCAGCAGCTAACAATATTTATTCTGTATCTTAGTGGAAACCATGTTGCTGTTTGTTATATTGTTTGTATGATTGGTTGTGAAATCTTTGCTAACTTAACAGTTTATGTCATTATATATCTGAATGTGCTCTGTTTATTCTCGGCAGGGAGCAGAGAGCGACATCTATAAATACAGTAAAAGTAGCATGAAGCCTGTTTTGCCTACAATGTGCTAATTATTTTCCAGATCCGTGTTAACAGGTGAGTATGGAGAAAACAAACTGAGCAGGATTGTAAAAAGGCACTCGGAAATCTCAGCATTCTATGATTCAATGGACAAAACCCAAAATAGTGAGTCTCAATAACTCTATGGGTTTATTCAATTGTCAGCGAGTTTTGTTTTTTTTTGACCTCGTTAAGTCATTTTAACGCTGTTTTTTTTTTATCATTTTCGAGCGAGTTAACTTTACCCGCAATTCAATTCCATTTTTAACGCTACATTTTTTCATGAAACGGTCCTCTCGCGCTCCAGTAGAAGGTCTATTGAAAGTATAGTGTGTGCGAGAGGCATCCGCGTTAAGAGCTATTCAGTTGCTTTTTTAACGCGGTGCATTAAACAGTCCAATATGCTGTTTTATCCTGTACCTCTTTGGGGTGTGTTAAAAATAAAAAACCTCTAAAAACTATTTGAAATCATGTAATAATGTGGAAAACAAGTTAAACTTATGTTTATCAGTAATGCCTAACTCGGCGGTTCCCAAACTATGCGCCGTGGCTCCCAGGGGTGCCGCAGCGCTGTCACTGGGGTGCCGCGGGCCAGCCATAAAAAAAAAACAAGCTGCGGGAGAGAGGAGGCTGCTGGGTCCCGGCGCCCGACAGATTGGTAAGTTTCTGTGTTCTTTTTTTTATGGCTGGCGCAGGGCAGAGTGAGAGGGATCGTGACAGCGGGGCAGAGGAGGAGAGCAGAGAGCAGAGGATGGTGACAGAGAGCAGAGCAGGGTGACAGCGGGGCAGAGGAGGGGGACAGAGAGCAGAGGATGGTGACAGCGGGGCAGAGGATGGGAACAGAGAGCAGAGGATGGGGACAGCGGGGCAGAGGAGGAGAGCAGAGAGCAGAGGATGGTGACAGAGAGCAGAGCAGGGTGACAGCAGGGCAGAGGAGGGGGACAGAGAGCAGAGGATGGGGACAGCGGGGCAGAGGAGGAGAGCAGAGAGCAGAGGATGGGGACAGCGAGCAAAGGATGGTGACAACGGGGCAGAGGATGGGGACAGAGAGCAGAGGATGGTGACAGCGGGGCAGAGGATGATGACAGCGGGGCAGAGGATGGGGACAGAGAGCAGAGGATGGTGACAGCGGGGCAGAGGAGGGGGACATAGAGCAGAGGATGGGGACAGAGAGCAGAGGATGGTGACAGCGGGGCAGAGGATGATGACAGCGGGGCAGAGGATGGGGACAGAGAGCAGAGGATGGTGACAGCGGGGCAGAGGAGGGGGACATAGAGCAGAGGATGGGGACAGAGAGCAGAGGAGGGGGACAGCGGGGCAGAGGAGGGGGACAGAGAGCAGAGGATGGGGACAGAGAGCAGAGGATGGGGACAGAGAGCAGAGGATGGTGACAGTGGGGCAGAGGAGAGGGACAGAGAACAGAGGATGGGGACAGAGGAGCAGAGGATGGGGACAGAGGAGCAGAGGATGGGGACAGAGGAGCAGAGGATGGGGACAGAGGGGCAGAGGATGGTGACAGCGGGGCAGAGGAGGGGCACACAGCGTGAGAGGGGCAGTGGAGGGGGACATAGCGTGAGAGGCAGAGGAGGGGACAGCTTGTGAGAGGGCAGAGGAGGAGGACAGCGTGTGAGAGGGCAGAGGAGGGGACAGCGTGTGAGAGGGCAGAGGAGGGGGACATTGTGAGAGAGGGCAGAGGAGGGGGGACAGCGTGACAGAGCAGAGGAGGGGGGACAGCGTGACAGAGGGCAGAGGGGGCAGTGTGAGAGAGGGCAGTGTGAGAGAGGGCAGTGTGTCTGGATGCAGAGGGGGGCAGAGTGTCTGGATGCAGAGGGGGCATTTTTGCATACAACTAAATAAGTATTTCTGTCCTGACCTAAATACTTATTACAATTTTTTGACCAAACTACTTCTAAAACAGGTCTGCTCAATAATTATTTTGGAGGGGTGCCTTGAAAAAATTTGGAGACTTTAATGGTGCCGCGAACTGCAAAACTTTGGGAACCACTGGCCTAACTTGTGTAAGTTGATTTTCTTATGAAGAAATAATGAAATAAATAAAAAAAAAATAATAATAAAATAAAATCACTAATTAATTATATTTATGTATGTTTTTGTTACAAATATGAACGTAGTAATGTGTTTTGACATGGTAGATGATTGTATGGTAAAAAATAATTAAATAAAAAAATATGCTAAAGAAAGTACTGTAATGTAGATATTATCAATGTGTAATGCAATCTAATGTATGGAAATGTATGCAAAACCTTTTTTTTGTGTTATACATGACCGCGTTAAAACTCCCCTTTACTTCCCTAAAATCTCGCAAACACATTTTTTAACGTGCGGAAGCAGCGTTCCCTCTTTTTCAATTGAATTGCACGAGTTTTCCAACTACGCTAACTCAAAACGGTCGCTATTGCCGTCAAAAACCCGCAGGAGATTTATTTTAGTTTTACACGGCGAGATAAAAAAATTTTGCGGTCAATTGAATACCCCCCTATATTGGTAAACTATAAAAAGTTAATAAGACCCAATATTTTTGGGTTGGACCACTGTACAAAATCCTAGGTCCTGTAATATGAGTGTATCTTTACAATCATGAAAAGTAGCAGGTAATATATGCAGCTTTAAGTTTAGCACAGTCTAGTAAAGTTATTTCGCTACATGTTTCCTGTGCTCTAGATATATGTTCCGTAACCCTGAAAGGGAAGATGACTTACAATCTATGGGACAATGGGAGATGGATACATGAGGTTAAGTCTACACATTGCATTTCGGTCCAGCAATCACACCTTACCAATCTATAGGCAGTTAGAGAGGCTACAAATATTGTTTTTGTGATTCTTTTTAAATAATAATTTGGCATTTGAATAAACAGTCACATTAAAGAAACATTGTAGACACAATTTTTAGCGACACCAGTACAAAATAATATTTTATTTATGAATCTAATGCAATTTGACTTGATTATTGACAATCAAATCGTCAAACATCGGGAAAATTCTGACATGTGACAAATTGTGTTGTTCATCTCTTACAGTGGTCAAGTGTATCTAGCTGTCGATACGTGGTGAGTCATTAGAATTGTTTTTGGAATGTTGTGATCTCTTGCCTGTAAGATATATCCTTATTCGGTAATGTCAAGTCTTCCAAGACGTGATTTTTAACAGTCACTGAAGACAAAACACTTTTGTATATGAGGATCTCCTTATACAAGGAACTTTTTCAAATGGAAATCTTATATATGTATTTCTGTACTGTTACTATGAACTGTAAAACTACATTTATATGCTCATAGAACTCTCTAGCCGAGTACTTTACTAGAGGAAATAGTACTCCAAGGTCAGTCATAATATAATTTTTATTTTTCAGTAAGGGGGGGTAACATTATTCATTCCAATACACATGTTTCAATTTGCATGATGCAGCGGCGCACGGAGGATTGTCGGGGGGGGGGGGGGGTGTTTCGCCCCGCCGACCCAAAAAAATAAAAAAAATAAAAACCGAGAGAGAGCTGCTGCGCATGCGCAGCAGCTCCGTTTCGCCAGCACTGTCCTATACAGCAGCCGCGGCGCTGTCTAAGAAGGGTTGTATTGTATTGTATACAGCACCGCCGCGGACGCTTCTTTGACAGCGCCGAGGCTGCTGTATAGGACAGTGGCCACTTAGTTAGCGCAGGGGGGGGTTCTAGAGACTCAGAAACCCCCCATGCGTGCACCACTGTGATGTATTCCCATATCAAGTGTGTTTAACCCCAAGAGAGGTTTATATGTTCCGTCACAGAACCCCTTGTGACACAAGAGACATCGCTACTCTCCAAATATAAAGATATATGGTCTGATTCATTAAGGAAAGTACGGCAAAAGAATGAGGTTTTCTCCTGGACAAAACCATGTTTCAATACAAGGGGTGCAAATTAGTTTATTATTTTGCACATAAGATAAATATTAGCTGTTTTTTCATGTAGCACACAAATATTTGATAGCTTTATTCTTACACTGACATTTAAAGTTGATCTAGGACATTCCCTACCCCAACTATAAATCTACCATCACATTTTAAATTGACCTCCCCCTCCAATGCAACATGGTTTTGCCAAGGTGCAAAGTTACTCATTTCTTTGCTCTACTTTCCTTAATGAATCAGGTCCATATAGTACACTCTATTTTACACATATCCGTGTCACATATATATATAATTACCACTGAATTTAAAACACATATTCAGTTTTTTTGTTCAGTTTTGTTGCATTTACCGAGAGCATTAAAAAGAAATAAATCTGCATTATATCAAAAATAGGAGAATACAAGCAATAAACGGTTCACTGAATAAATCTTCAATCCTGTGATAAAAAGAAAGTTAAAAAAAATTACCATTTACACAGCTCAGTTTTAATAAATGCAGAGGAGCCAAAAAAAAAATGCCAGGATTGTTGGTGTTATAGCAACGGCGCTTAAAAGGAATTCAAAGGATTCGCTATCTGCAGAGAGCGAGGGGGATAAAAAAAGACCCATCTAGTGATCATTGAGGGTGTCTGAGCAAAGGAGTAAATGATTAGTTATGTGCAAACAATTTGCTTGGAAATGTTAATGCAGATTTTTTGACTTTAGCAAATTGTGATTAGCCATCAAAAAATCATTCCAAAGGCAAAGAGCTCATAATATTATCTGCTCACTCTCGTGTTTCTTCAGCGCTTTCAAACCTTTATCACGTGCCAAACTCTGCCCTCTCCGATGCAAATGATCTTCTAGAAACCAGCTCTTGTTCTTTCTCAGCCTTTAATAGACAATATTTCAGAGAACTTTTACAAAGTTAAGCCTTGAAAGTGAACCCGACCATCTGAAAACTCTTGAGAGGTGATGTAAATGATTCATTGGATGGCTGATGATCCACGTTTCCTTCAACTTGCTTGTTGAAGCTTAGCGCTGTGGATTAACCGTTCTGATAAATACATAGAATTAGATTTAATCTATTGTACGCCTGGTACCAATATGGGTCTGCAGATAATGTTTCCCAATCCTGACATAGGGAACTGGCTACCCTATTCCAGGAACATTGATATATCATCGGAAGCAATTGACAGACAAGAAACAATTGACACCTCCAGCACTTATGATTTAATATTGGAAGGTTGATAGGGTCCTGTTCTTTAGTAGCAGAACTAGACAGAGCTCCTCTACCTGTAGGACTTGGATGAGAGCAACGAGCAGCTCACTATACCTCCGGGATTCAATTTTGACTTCAAGACACTCAGTCCTATGCATTGTAAGAGGGGCAAGACAGATGTTGAGTCAGGAGAACCCAGACAACTATATTTTCTGACTTTGAGAGGCAGTGTAACATTTCCTTACCAGGCAACTAGTACATCTTTATTATGAAGAAAAAGATGACTAGCATTCTTTACTTTCATTGGAGACCCAGCTTACATTACACTTAGCAGTACTAGACCAGGTGGGTGTCAGGCGCCGTCCCTTTACCCCCCTGTCCAATGCATAGGGACGGGCGCCCATTCTGCAGGAATGAGCGTCTGGTTGCTCAGCAACCAAATGCGTCAGTTCTGGCCACCCGGCAGCCGCTTCAGCACATGTGAGAGCCAATGCCAAGCAATGGGACGCTGGGCCGACAGTCGGCGGTGGCAGCTGACGTCACCGCCGCCGGTGTTTCCCTTTTCCTTGGCCCATATAAAAAGGAGACCCTGGCACCATTGGAATGCTAGAGTATTAGTTCTTCTAAGCTCCAGGTTATATATGTTACAGTCATCCTCGGTTTGACTTCCTGGTTTTGATCTCAGCTGTTCCTGACGTTCCTCCTGGATTCTCCCTTGGGCTCTGCTACATTGTTCCGGTATCTGACCATCGCCTGTCTGACTATACTTTTGGATCCTCCTGGATGGCTTGACCTTGGCTCTCCTGACCATCCGATTATCCTCTTCTATCTCGCGAAGCCCAAACCTCCTTGCGGAGGTCCGTGGAGAAGACCAGAGGCGAAATAGACTCTGCGCCTCCAGATATGGTAGTGCCAAAATCAGTAAATAATCTCAGTTGTTGACAGTGGGGAGATACTTCATTTTACAATTCACTTTTCAGACCTTCTAATTATGCTTTAATTCACTCTCCAGGGAGACAGGGCTGTGCTGTGTGTGCCCGTGTGCAAACGTCTCCCTAGACATACGGATGTTTGTCAGAAAGTTTTATACACAGGGCTTTCTGGATCTAATATATAATACTGTTTCTCCTAGTGCCAGTATGTGGGAGTACTTCAGTCCGTATTCATTAAGGCACATTCTGAGCCCAACCCACGTTCAGTATTAAACGCACGTATTTAGGCTTTACGTCTGACCAAATTCAGCAAAGCAAGGACCTCAGGATACGCGTGCTGACATCGGAGGCAGGTCTGCTGTGCACATTGGACGCAGCAGGATGCGTCCAATACCGACGTGGATAATAAATTTGCAAAAGAACGCACAGGAAAGTAAAGAAAATTCATTATTGTTACCTGTTAATAATAAAGACATTAATGTTAAAGTAGCAAAAAAATAAAAAGTTAAAAGTAACAGGATGTTGTTGATGTCTACTGAGCATAACATACATTTTTGCAATTGCCTGTGATTGCAAACACATGATATAATGTGTATACACAGCTGTCATCACTACGGATCAGGACTTATTTTTAGTGCAAAAGATATGACATAAAAACAACTTTGATGTGCATAGGGTTTGATTTGGACGTGACTGCATATGCTTGAGTTTGGTACACCCTATTGTACATTCACTACAGCAAAATGCCTCTTCCCAACCAGTTCACTCCCCAAAATCGTAGACTGTAGTAAGTGTCCCTTGCGCTAGCAGGTGCACGGAACAGGACTGCGTTCACGGACGTTTCTGACGGTTCTGGGTATGCACAGAGTGATTTTGCATACGATGAGCTCAAAATTGACAGATACGTGACTTGCTGAATGAGGGCCCTGGTGTTATGTTTGTGTGGAACATTTCACAGAAACAGCTGCAATTATTTTTGTTCCTTATTGTGTTTGCACAGTAACTATTTAGGAACTATCGTCCTTTATTGTTAGGTTGTTCCCAGCATATGCTGTTCCTTATTCTTAGTAGCAGTTATTCTTAGTAGCACCGAGAGCAACACTAGAATTGTAAGAACTGTTTCCATCCTCTGGTTCGCCGAGCAGGAATTATTTTGCAGAACAGAACCTGGTTCTGTACAATATTTGGATATGTTGAACCCCTGAAAATGCTGGAATAGTAAAGGATGATTTAGTAGAGGATTTTATGCTAACAGATCAGATTATGCAACATGAAATAATATGGTTCTCTAAGGTTACCTGTACGTTCCCTCGAACGGGCAACCAGCTATCAGCACTATGAATCATGGCATTAGTACTCAACTCTCTTTCCATAAACACAATAAATCATCATAATCAGAAACATATTAAGAGACAAATCTAAAACTTACTGGTGGAATTTCCTGACAAGAGTCTGCAATATTCTTTATCTGATTTCAATCTGTACATGTGTTGTTGTCTTAAACTGCGGGGAACAAATTCAATAATTCAGCCCAGTTTACGCTGCGCACATCATTTCAGTAATAGTCCCGGCCATCCTGCTAGAGCGAGGTTATTAATGATCTCATCAGCATTCACACTAGCAGTATTCCCATTTCTCAGGCGCACTCTTTACCTGGGATATCTGTACTTTTCCAGATAACACTTGTAAGTGGTTACAAAAGGAGAACTGTAAATCAATATTTGCTTATGTCCCTTAGCATTACATTCAGGAAGCTGTTTAATAGCTGAGATTCCAAGGATCTTAATATTGCAGAAAACCTTTAACAAGTCTGCTCCTGAGATGTTGCCCTATCTGTTCTACTGATATGTCATATGTGTACACTTCCAGCCAGAAAAATAACGCTCTTAAACTGCTTCCTTTAAGGAAATATATAATTCAATAGAAAACAATGTTTCACTGTCACACAAAAGCCCTTTAGGTGTCAGAGCACTGCACTGTTTTCTCGTCTACATTTTGTTAAAATATTTTACTTATGTTTATTATTATTATTATTATTATATTTATTATTATTTATTAGGCACCACAGATTCCATAGCGCTGGATACAGGAGCAAGTAACAAATAGATGAGGTAATACATATAAGTAAGCTTGCGAGCAGGGTTCTCTTACTTCTCTGTCTGTATGTATTACCCAGTATTGTCTTACTAATGTTTGTTTCCAATTGTAAAGCGCAACGGAATTTGCTGTCGCTATATAGCAATAAATGTTGATGATATAAGTAGCACAGATGAGTGTGAGTAATGCTATGGGGACTCTCACGGAGTGCAGCAAAGACGTAACAGGACGAACAAGGAAGTCAGACAGTAGACAGACGTGGGACAATAGGTAGAGAGGAACCTCCTGCGAGAGCTTACATTCTAGAGGGCGGGGTGGTGAGAGACAGTAGGACCAACTGGGAGAAAATGGAGATGTCAGGTGAGGAAGAGGAGGTAATGGATAAGAGGGTCAGGAGGTGAGTTTTGAAAAAGGTGAGTTTTGAAAAGGTGAATTTTGAGTGAGCGTTTAAAGGACTGAAGGTTGAGGGAGGTTGAGGGAGATTCGAGTGAGGTGGGCTAGGGAGTTTCAAAGATTAGGGGCAGCACAGCAGAAGTCTTGGAGGTGAGCATGGGAGGAGGTAATGAGAGGTGAATTGAGGTGGAGTTATGGCTCTGTCTGTAGCAATCTGGTATCCCTTATAATAATGATGTAATGTAGGCTGGCAAATGAGCTATGAGAAAATCACTCATAATCATATGGCTTTTTTTGCTGATTAAAATGGACTTGTCACCTATATATTGTGAACACATCCATAACTGGGAGCTGAACCAATGTGTAGCCCATCAACTCCTTGGAACAAGTAACCATGACTAATATTCATGAGGCTTGGCTTGTAATCATCACTGGCTGCTAGCGAATTGTAAGGCTACCTGGCCATGAAGATAAAAGGTCCGAAACTTGGAACATGTATTTCTCAACCATTAAATCCCCCCCCCCAACATACAAAGAAGCCCTCAATACAGGACTGAGAACAGTGCTTGAGGTGGAGGGGGCACCTGAGGATAGGGTGGACACCTAGGGCACTCAGATCATTTGCACCAGCCTTGCTTCAATGACATCACAACTGTGTCACTGAGTAATGCACAACTTCAGCTCCTGCATTGAGGATCCCAGAGTTCATGTTGACCACTGTGTTTTAAAGGATGTCCATCTTATTTTCCGATCATCACATTTGACATAAGTACACCCTAATTGTCCTTTTTCTCAATTATATACTATATATGGCTTTTAGCAAAGATCCCTAGTAAATGCTATTGGAGGTAGCGATTTATAATTCAGTAAAGGGTGGGGCTGAGTCATTTATACTGCCCACGGGGTATGTAAGCAAAATGAGGTAAGTACGGAAACAACAAGAAAAGTAAGAACAGTTTGATAAACTATATTATAGAATATATCTAACATACTAAAGCAGATATGAAATTTATTTATTTATTTATCCAAATTTCTTTTTGGGACTAATTGCGGTTGGGTCACAAAAATGTTGCCTAAACATAGGCGTAAACCTGCAGTCCTATGTGGATATTTTGGGATGTGCGAATCATAGCAGCAGAGAGATGTGACAGCACAATGCACTCGCTCATACGGATACGGGGGGAGTAAATCTACTCCAGCCATCATCAGAAGCATGATGATGTGATAGTCATAACTTTACTGTTTTAAAATAATATATGAATAAATCCTTTTAAGGATGAGACTGGCCTGGCTACATTAAAAGCAGGGGGGTAACAAGGCTGGGGTCCCCTTACAAATACAGTATTAGGCTTTAGCAGGTTGGACTGGTTACACTGTAACAGTAAGACCAGCAGTGATACATCCCCCATGCCAGAGTGGCTGGCATCTATTAGCGTGTTGAAAAAACACTCTGATTGGCTTATTGCTTATTTATCATAATCTTGTTGTGGAGGGGAGCACATCTGTTTTAGTTGTAACAAGCCCAGGCTGTAACACTCATAAAGGCATGGACAAAAGATAAACTTCTTTAGAAGCATCTCCACATTGTGTACTACACTTTTGCACTCCTCTACTGTAATCAGCTTGCACGTGCACGCCCTGAACCACCGCTCCATATCTAAGGAGCCGTTACTTAAAACTCAATATATGGCCTCATATATAGGCAAAGCAGTTGGACTTACATTCAATTTTATATCATACCCTTAGGGTCTACTCACGTAAAATAGAAAAAGACGTATTATTTAAGTATTCAGTACCTGAAAATGGATTCAATTGGATCCTAGACATAACACTAGAAGCAGAGTAGAAGTAACAGCACAGATCCAGCACAGCAATAGAGTGAACCTTAAATTGTAGCCAAATTGACAGAATAATTATATATTTCATTTTCATATATATCATTGAAGTCTGACATACTGCATATGTTATGACTGGGCAGAAACCAGTTAAATGTAACTGAATCTTGAAATGTATTTATTGTCTATTGTTGTATTTATTGTTTAATTATTTGAACATTTCACTTACACTGAATGCATGGTAGCCCAAAAGCACAGCCTAATTATTCGAGGAAGTAATGATTTGCATTTTTATTTTTAAAGTTGAGGTGAATGCAAGTCAGGTGGACTGTACAAATGTCGGCATTTTTTTTTTTAAATAAAAGTTGAAATTGTAGAATTTTCGCTTTTGATTGTATTTGCTGTTTATCTATGTTATTCTATTTTAATATCTATTCTATTCCTAATCTATTTATTTAGCATCAAAATACTTTTCTGCGTTTCAGTTTACCTGTGGAAATCGAAACAAATCCTACCCGGAATTCTGCGCAAACTGACTCTTCCAATATTTAAAGTTTTTGATGAGGTAAGTATGAGGAGAAAGTGCCAAAACATAGGGGTTGTAGGGGGGCACAGAGAAAAAATTATTGCAGTTATGAGGGGGAAAAAAATGTCAATTTTACATTACAAATAAATAACAAACAAAAAAACCCACAATACCGAACTCTCTAAGTGTATATTATTTTCAGTTGTACCTTAAAAATTATTTCAATTACACCTCTTTCCCGAATTCTTCAATGATAGCAATTTTGCAAGAGAAAGTAATGGACAATCCTGGCCTGGACAGATGTATTTTTTCATGGGAAAAAGTGATTTCAAAAGACACACCATAATCTGAAGTGTTAAAGCAGTATTAGGCTGAAAACCATCCACAGTGGTTAACGTGGGCGATCTTTGTGATGTACAATACTTTTGTAAATAGCAGAGTAGCAGTGATCTGGGTTTTCTCAGTCCAATGTATGGAAAAACACCATTTTAACCTTTCATAAATAACCCCTTGATACATAGCCTCTCAGGTGTTTTATTATTAATATAACCTGCAGGCAGAGTTGTCAGATCAGCTATGTATCCAGTAAAATATGAAATATACATGATAGGTTGACCACATTGTCCTCCCACACTCAAAAAACATACTAGTAGGCTAATTGGGTGCTGACAAAAATTAACCCTATATGTGTGTGTGTGCGTTTTAGGGAATTTAGATTGTAAGCTCCAATGGGGCAGGGACTGATGTAAATGACAAATATTCTCTGTACAGCGCTGTAGAATTGGTGGCGCTATATAAATAAATGATGATGATAACAAGGGGCCTGATTCATCAAGGTACGCAAACGCATACGCATCTGTGTTTCATACTTTGAGTGACGCAAACCGTTATATTTGCGTTGGAGTTTGAGATTGAGTTGACTTTGAGTGCCGTATCTGCTCTGTTTGTGCTGCGTATGTGGTGTTTTACGTAGCTCAAGTCCCGTTTAGCAGATGCGTATGCGTTTGCGTACCTTGATGAATCAGGCCCTAGAAATGTAACCCACTTTATGTCTCTGACAAAAATGTGGGCTAACTGTGAGGTCTCGTGGTTTTGCAGGGTAGCAGCTGTAAAAATGATGCTCCTTCCAAAAATATAATACCTTTTAGATCGATTCCATACTTTTATCCTCACCAGCGTCTGGACAAATTTTACAAGATGTCCTTGGAGTGAAATTGGAGAGGTAAACATCCTTGAGTATCGAATATTAAAATGATGAGATCTAAACTAAAAGGAGGATTAGCCTTATACTGTCCCTGCTCCCCCACACCCCTACATAACTTTGAGGTTATCCCTGTCCAATCGAGCTTGTGGCATCTCTTCTTGGTACCTTCGCCCCCTCTCTTCTAGTGATGGTAGCAAATTACCGGTTCAGACTCTATGGGAAGTGCACCTGCAAAGGTCTATTACTGATGAGGAATGGTAAAGTTTATTTCTAAATGTGTATAAGATGTCAAAATCCATTAATCACCCCGAAATGCTTCTCAAGATTGTACACAGAATTTACTTGACTCCTGAGAAACTTCATAGATTTATGCTCAATGTGTCAAAAATTTGCAAGAGGAACTGTGGTGAGGTACGGAGCCTGATACATATGTTCTGGTCATGCCCGAAGCTACAGGGCCCTTGGACGGAAGTTTTCAGTCTGATTAATGCAGTGAGTTCTGTAGTATTAGTCCCATCACCAGAAATTGCTATGCTGCACTTACACCTCCTTCTCTCCAGAACCGTAAGAGATATGTAACTAGCCACATCCTTATTGTTACCAGAGCAGCTATTGCACCATCCTGGAAGTCTCCCCTCCCCTTGCCTCTTTCAATTGTTGTAGCAAAAAAGAGCTATGTTATGGAGACTCTAAGGCAGTGATGGGCAAACTTTTTCAGAAGCAGACCAAATAAAAAAGAAAAACTTTAGGCGGGCCAATATAATTTATTAAAAAACTCAAATATCGAAATAAATAATACAAATTTTGTGAATGGGACGGGAGGGTGTTATATAGCAGTGTTACCTCTATAAGTGCAGCGATCGTACAGACACAGCACTTAATTTAGCAGGTTGTTGCAGATCCTTCTTTCTGGTGAGCCACTAACTGACAACACAGCAGCCAATCGAAATCCGCCATAGTATATTGCCCAGCCCCACTCTTCTCACATGACTTTCAGCCATTAGGGAGCGGGCAGGTGTTTGAGTGATTGACATACGAAGTGTCCTTTTAGGAAGGAGGATGAAGTGTAATGGAGGAAATTGCTGGGAAGGCATAAAAATGAAGGTTCTGACACACAGGGTCGGCCCTAATAATTTTATGCATATTTTAATGAAATTTTTAAAATATTGGCGGGCCGGATAGAACCTCTAAGCGGATCGGATCTGGGCCACGGGCCGTAGCTTGCCCATCACTGCTTTAGGGGGTAAATGTATCAAGCTGAGAGTTTTCCAGCAGGTTTGAAAAGAGGAGATGTTGCCTATAGCAACCAATCAGAGTCTAGCTATCATTTTGTAGAATGTACTAAATAAATGACAGCTAGAATCTGATCGGTTTTTAAAACCTGCCGGAAAACTCTCAGCTTGATACATTTACCCCTAGGTCTCCCATATGCCTGGTCAGCCTTTTCCACTTTGATTAAAAGGTTTGATTGGAGTAATGATTATTCATAGCAGTGTATTACCCGGCTTGTCCTGACCATTCCTTCTCTGTGCTTCCTGTGAATTGACCTCGGCTTGTTATTGACCATTCTTCTGTGCCTCTGATACCTGACCTGGCTACTCCTGACTACGAAAATCGGACTTCCCCCGTGGCAACTATTGATATCTTGGTTCCGACCCGGCCTGCCAGACACTGCTTCCATCCTTGCTTCACTGGTTGCTCCCTCTGAGGACCGCGACCTGCGTGTTTCCGCAGCGAAGACCATACTTCCTTGCGGGGGTTCCTGGTGAAGACCTGGAACACGTTAGACTCCGCGCCTCTTTGGTGAGTAGTGCCAAAACCAGTAAGAAATACTCTTGAATCGTGACACAATCCATAGGAAATCTACCTATTATTATCTTTTTAGACTATTTTTCCTGACTTGACAGTGAGTAGTTATAGATTGATCACTTATCATATGCTCGCTGTTGTATTGGATTGCCTTTGTCTGAAATAAAAAAATAAGGGAACAGAAATAAATAAAAAAATATTAGACTAATTTGGAGCTTACCTAAGGTTTAGTATTTCTTTTGTGCTTAAAGTTCATATTTCCTAAATGTCCCAATATTTTATCATTTTGAACTTTTCATTGTGTGAATATTAAAGTTAACTTACTTTTAAAGTTCATAGATTAATCTTTCCGTCCTCCCTCTTCTGTTTCCTGTATTTGCCAAGAAAACCCAGATTTCAGACTTGTCCCGGAGTTCAGAAACAGAAGCTGTGGAAAGGATTGTTTCATTACAGATGCAGAAGGAAAGTACAAATGCTCTTTATATAATAGGGTATAAACAACGCATGTCATTTAGATTTATTGTTTTATTCTAAGCACAAATCTGGATGATTAATGAGATGTTTTTTGCATTCCTGCACATGGAGTGATTTTAAATCTAATCATAAACATTGTATGGTGGAGGAGAAAACGATAATCAGTTCGGCTAGGACCAATGTTCCTCATATCACAGTGAGGGTCATTTACCCTCTGATATCAATATATGGGGAACCATTTCACCCGGGCTTACCCTTATCTTTAAACATGGGTATCCCTTATCCTAAGCATCTGAGAACAGGCGTCCATTATGGGCTGACAGAACGCAGCCCTCAAACCCACCCCCGAATGTGGTATCAAAACCAAAGCCTGACTCTTCAAAGGGAGGTTGGTTCTACCAATACAATAAAGCTAATGTGCACCCTACAGGCATAGGCTGCCAACTGCTCAATGTTTTCCGGCAAACACTATCATCAAACCATCTGGTGTTGGCACCCAAAGCACCAGCCAAAAATTCCCAATGGGAGTAAACATAGAACATAGAACATAGAACACCTCAACAAGAGCACTACTAATCACACTTCCAGCAGGTGTTGGCACCCAATACACCCACATAGAAGCTCCAAAACCAGGATGGGAGGGCGGGCAACTTGTCCTACAGACTGAGACAGAAGACCACCAGCCAGGGGAATTTATAATGTGGCCTAAGAGACCTCTCACAGTGACACAACAATGGACGTACCCCAGGCTCACTTTGCCTGCCGACCTTAACCCTTTTAGAGAGGGGACAAATAAAGTTACGAACACAGATCTCAGCTTTTAATTTCCCTCGGGCTAAATCATCCCTCAGTTTTTTTTTAAAAAAAACTGATATAAGAAGTTATCTGTGGCCTCGTGTCATTTCAGTGACCTGCAATACCATGATTTAGAGATGGGTGTACACTGTTTATACTATCATTTCTTAGAAGAATTTCTATCATTCCATGGACTTGGACATTGTAAAATTTCTGACAGATACTAAAGATTAGATCATGTTGCAAGATACGTTCCTTTCATTTGGATATATTTAATTTATCTCTGTTTAGTGTTAACTTACGCTTGTATTTTGCAATGGGTGGTTAAAGCATAGTTAGTCATTTATGTCCTTGACCTCTCTACTGACCAAACCATGTATACATACTTAACATGTAAGAGACATGGAGGGTATACAGTCATGACCAAAAGTTCTGAGAATGACACAAGTATTGTTTTTCACAAAATTCGCTGCTTCAGTGTTTTTAGACCTTTTTGCCAGATGTTCCTATGGTATACTGATGTAAAATTACAAGCATTTCATAATTGCCACAATGCTTTTATTGACAATTACATTAAGTTTATGCAAAGAGTCAATATTTGCAGTGTTGACCCTTCTTTTTGAAGACCTCTGCAACTCGCCCTGGCATGCTGTCAATCAACTTCTGGGCCACATACTGACTGATGGCCGCCCATTCTGCTTGGAGTTTGTCAGAATTTGTAGGTTTATGTTTGTTCATCTGCCTCTTGAGGATTGACCCCAATTCCCAGTGAGATTAAGTTCTGGGGAGTTTCCTGGCCATGGACCCAAAATTTCAATGTTTTGATCCCCGAGCCACTTCGTTATCACTTTTTGCCTTATGGCAAGGTGCTCCATCATGCTGGAAAAGGCATTGTTCGTCACCAAACTGTTCTTGGATGGTTAGGAGAAGTTGCTTTTGGAGGATGTTTTGGTACCATTCTTTATTCATGGCTGTGTTCTAGGCAAAACTGTGGGTGTGCACACTACTTTGGCTGAGAAGCAACCCCACACATGAATGGTCTCAGGATGCTTTTCTGTTGGCATGACACAGGACTGATGGTAGCGCTCACCTTTCCTTCACCAGACAAGCTTTTTTCCAGATGCCCCAAACAATCTGAAAGGGGATTGAATGGGAGAAAATTACTTTATCCCAGTCCTCAGCAGCCCAATCCCTGTAGCTTTTGCAGAATAACAGTCTGTCCCTGATATTTTACCTGGAGAGAAGTGGCTTCTTTGCTGGGCTTCTTAACACCAGGCCATTCTCCATATGTCTTCGCCTCACTGTGTGTGCAGATGCACTAACACCTGCCTGCTGTCATTCCTGAGTAAGCTCTGCATTTGGTGGTGCCCTGATCCCGCAGCTGAATCAACTTTAGGAGATGGTCCTGGCGCTTGCTGGACGTTCTTGGGTGCCCCGAAGCCTTTTTCATAACTATTGAACCACTCTCCTTGAAGTTTTTGATGAGCCATTAAAATGGTCAATTTAGGTGCAATCTTACTAGCAGCAATATCCTTGCCTGTGAAGCCCTTTTTGTGCAAAGCAATGATGACTGCATGTATTTCCTTGCAATTAACTCTGGTTAACAGATTATTTCAAGCACCACCCTCCTTTTAAAGCTTCCAGTCTGTTATTCTAACTCAATCAACATGACAGAGTGATCTCCAGCCTTGTCCCTGTCAACACTCTCACCTGTGTTAACGAGAGAATCACTGACCTGATGTCAGCCGGTCCTTTTGTGGCAGGGCTGAAATGCAGTGGAAATGTTGTTTTTGGGATAAAGTCCATTGTCATGGCAAAGAGGGACTTTGAAATTAATTGCAATTCATTTGATCACTCTTGATGACATTCTGGAGTTTATGCAAATTGCCATCTAAAAAACTGAGGCAGCAGACTTTGTGAAAAATAATATTTGTGTCATTCTCAAAACTTTTAGTCATGACTGTATAAGATGATCTTATATGGGAAACATTTAAGATTCTTGGGAAAGTACCATTGGGTGAGCAAACAAGCAATGTGGTGAAAAACATGTGAAGAGACAACATCCTTAGAGACAGAGGAGGAAATACAAGACAGCAATAGAGACCGAAACAAAGGTAGTAAAAAGTAGAAGAGACAATCAAAAGGTATGCTGAGTTGAATCTACTTTCATCTTTATTTATGTGTAAGATTATTGTATTTTTAAGTGAGCTATGTGAAAAGAGGTGTCTCTAAAAGATTAGGCGATTTTTATATCCCTTTAAGAATGTCAGCAATGAATAATACAATCCTATTCGCTGACCACTTCCTCTCTGTAGAACAAACACTACACTAATGCAGATACACACCATGCCCTGAGACACAGCGGAACACACATATAATACACTGCGACAAACGTACACACAAATAAATGACAGAAACTCCATATGCTTCTAAATGAGCGATCAAAATGAGGCTGCTCCATCTTCCCGTGCTGGAGATCTCCATAGAACACCATGGAAACAGGAAGGACTTGGCAGGATTCCATTGCAGAGGTGACCGCATAAATAGCTGGAAAGTATAAATGTGAGGGATTTAGCTAGAGAATAGGACAAAATCACTACAAGATTGTATTATTATGATTTGCAAAACAACATTCAACATGATTATATTGTGGTTATATTCTGGATTAAATGTTTGACCAGGAGGAGACCCATTACCACGCACTCCTCAATTATCCAGTGATTTGGCATTTACTACGTAGTGAACACTTCACAACTCATGTTTTCCTGACTTCTCAGTAATCTGCAACCTCCTACATGGCTACACCTTAGATTCAGCACATAAATCATTACATAAATTAAATTTATATTTCATATTATGTTTAAAATTACTTTTATATTTTTGTTTATTGCATAATTTTTCACCTTTTATGCAGTGGTTATAGAAATAATTATTTACTTTGCAGGATTTCTAGAGGAAGGTTTCCAAATACTTGATTTAGGAACAGGGGGGGGGGGAACCTGGGTAACAGTAACCCACACCCCAAGGTGCACAGTCCAATCAGAAACAATCAAGATTATACACAAAGGTCCTCCTGCTCTACCATCACTAGTATCTCCCTAAACAGCTCCAGCAGCTGCTGAAAGTAACGGTATATGCTTACAAATATTGAGAAGTATAAAGGCGTCTCTCAATGACAACTTCTGTTATATTCTTTTCTCACATCCGCATCCCCTACCTTGCCGACCATACAGTGGATCATGGGAAATGTAAACCAACACACGGAGGGAAATATATTGTGCATTAAAATTTAATTAAAAGGCACAAAATTCATTAATACACTTAATAAAATGAACACATGGTTGGACTCGTACCCATAGTGTGTACAATGTACAGCATGTATGAAAAAAGGGACAGATCTCACAGTCCTGCGGCAGCAACAATTTTCCAACGTTGCACAAAGTTCCAAAACAGCTGTGCACCAGTAATGTGGCCCAACGCGTTTCGACTTGATCCGAAGTCTTTCTCAAGGCTCTTGAGCTAATATGATATCACTGTTCTTACTCTTGTGCGGGAGCTTATGAGTTCAAACTGATTTAGAATAAGGTATGATAGAGACACAACTTTCTCCTAACAACGAGCTGCAGAGAAGAGAAAGAGACTGAGATGAACATATTGGGCCAGATTCATCAAAGGATGTAAAATGCAATATGCTGTGTAACATCCACAAAATCGCTCTGTGCCTGCACAGAACTGGGTCATATATACGCCACAAGACACAGCCATGTTCAGATCATCTTTGAGTGCAAAGGAACTAACTACAGCCTACAATTTCAGGAGGGAACGGGGTGAGGAAGGGTCGTTTGGGCGTAGCCAATGTACAGTAAAGGCGTGCTAATCTCGAGCACACACAGAAGAGTCCAATCCAAGCCCTGGGCATATTAATGGTCCTTGTTTTTCAGCCATATCTCTTGCTCCAGCTACAGGTCTAGTCTATGTGCCGCTTACTGATGACAATGACTGTGTATGCAGCTGTTACAGGGGAGCATTCATGAGCAATTGTAAAAATGTATTTTAAATAGAGTATACATTAATAACATTCTAATAAATGTATTTCAAGGAAAATTAAATACATTTTAAAAAATGTAATTTTTAATGTTTTGCCATTTATGCTTATATTATTTCCATGCGATATTAATTCATTATTTTTTTTCTGTGCATTGTTTTGGAAAATTTATAATCTACGTAGGTATTGAATGTATTCTGTAGTCTCCTGTGTAGTAGAGAACAGCAGACCTACCCTTGATTTCATCAGTGTAGGTATCTTCAGAATTTGAAAGTGCTCATAGCCAAATTACATTACGTACGTTCTTTAACAAACACACATTGCGCTCAGTGTTCATTAAGGAAAGTAAGGTAAAAAAAAAATGAGTGTATGTTCTCTGGGACAAACCATGGTACAATGCAAGTGGTGCAATTTAGTTTATTATTTTGCACATTAGTAAAATACTGGCTGTTTTCTCATGTAGCACACAAATACTTGATAGCTTTATTTTTACACTGAAATTTAAAGTTGATCTAGGAAATTCCCTACCCCAATTATACATCTGTCCTCACATTTTAAATTTACCTGCCCCTCCAATGCAACATGGTTTTGCCCAGGTGCAAAGTTACAAATTTTTATGCTTTGCTCTCCTTAATGAATCAGGCCCATTAATCATAAACACTTCAGTTATTTCATGCAAACTGTGTAGTAACACAGAACTTTCGTTTTTATGTATATCACATAGCGACTTTACTTAGTCTGTATTGACAAGTTCTATGTGTGAACAAAACGTTTTTTACACATATTTTGCTGTTGTTGTTGTTTCAGTTGTCGATGTTTTTTTTTAACCCTTTCATATCTGATGGGTTTTTCACACCTTCATAACCAGACCTATTTTAATGTTTTGGTGCTCTGCTAGTTTCACCAGGAATATCTATTTGGTTCCTTAGTCTACACAACTAAATGTATGATTTTTTTTTCAAGACAAACAGGACTTTCTTCTGGTAGCATAATATAATATATATACTTTTATTTTAGGTGGCCTTATGTAGGCAATAAGCAAAACTGTAAAGAAAGCAGATATTTCTGCTATTCTCTCCAGAGTTACTTTCACCTGCAACACCAAATATTTACACCATACTGTATCTATAACAATTCCAAATAATAGCATTATGTATAATGTTTAATATTTTTTATAGGGTCTGGGAACAAAAGGGGTTATGTTATTTTTAAATGTTTTCTTGCTGTGTTCACATTTGGCCACGATGGATCCGTGATGGATCCATGTGCATATGTCTTAAGCATGGACGAAAGATGGGTAGAGCTAGGGCTGAAAAAGACAAATTGTGGGTACTGGTGCCAATTTGGGGAGTTTAGGGTTGACCGCCATTGACTATAACATTTACGTGTTCTTGCATAGGTGTTTAAACCTCCCAGAGAATGCAGAAGTGTCACACAAAAATGCATGATGTGGTCTCGTCAGTGGGAGTGGATTACCGACTGTTTGTTGGAATATAGTAAAGGATGAGTCCAGGCATGAGAATAGTAACAGAGGAAAACTGTCTGGGATGTTAAAGGACAAATTCCACCAAACAAACGTGAAATTCCATGAAACTGGTGTAAAAAAAATAAATGGAAAATCTCTTAATACAGACCAAAGGATTTAAAGAAGAGTAGAAGGTGAACACAAAGGGGTAAATGTATCAAGCTGACAGTTTTTCGATGGGTTTGAAAAGTGGAGATGTTGCCTATAGCAACCAATCACATTCTAGCTATCATTTTGTAATAATAACTAGATTCTGATTGGTTTTTAATACCCGACAGAAAACTCTCAGCTTGATACATTTACCCCCAAAGAGTACAAATTGAGACTCATTACATTGCAAATATTGTTAGATGTTTGTATTTGTAAATATCTACATTGCACATTTTAAAATATTTTGCAACCTATTTGCTATCTGAAGTGTATAAATAGAATAGGATGCATTTTATTTAAATCAACAAAAAAGAATATGCACTGGATACTAAAAGATGGTTGATTATTTTTAAAGTCTTTATTAGAAGTAAAGACATTGCCTTAGATTGTACACTCCTTTGAGCAGGGTCATCTCTCCTCCTGTCTTCACCACTTTTAACTCTGCTCTCCAGCTACCTTGCCCTCCTCCTCCCCGTTCCCTCTTGCTCCCTCCTCTCCACTCTGGGGGTTTCCCTGCCTTCCGTGCCCTCTTGGGCTCCGCCGTATGTGGGACCTTCCCCTCTCCCCTCCCCCGCCCCTCTAGCTGTGCTTTGAGATCTCGGAGTTTCTGTGCGTTTTGTTTACTGTATCGTGCTGTCTCACCTTTGTATTGTAACTTTGTTTGTCCCTGTACGGCGCTACGGATACCTAGTGGCGCCCTATAAATAAAAATTAATAATAATAATAATAAAGTATGGTTTGCTGCTGTTAGATCTAAAATTCTGATCCAAGTTTGCCTGTGGTGTCAAGTATATCTGGAAGCGCTTCAATCAGTGGAGAGAATTGACACAGACCAAGTTCTGTATACAAGGAATATTCTCTGATTTATTGATACAAAGATACAAGTTTTTATAGCCTACTGAATAAATGAATCCTACGTCATAAACATAGTCTATACCACTAATCTATGGGATGCGCTGCTGATTAACTTTCTCACGTATTCTTGAGGTGTTTACTTTCTCCCCCTTCTAAGGACAGATGAGCCTATTATTTTTATCTCAAGGGGAGCTGGAGGTTCATCTCCTGTATGCCATGTCCAACATCAAGGGTACAGCTCCCACACTACGAGCTGAAAATGAAGCTACTTATTGTTCTCATATCTTGATACATAACTTCAGGAGATCTCTATGTCAGCTTGACCTCAAGGCCATGGGCTCACATCTTGTAATACTGAATATCAGCAGAAAAATTAATAATCTCTTTTAGCAAATAATATTTCTATGCAAGTTACAATAAATGGCGGAACAAAGGCTTTATGAGGTGTAAACAAAAAATCATATTTAACACTGCTATAATGTAAATCACATTAATGCCAATATGTACATCAGTTGTGCCGATTCCCTGGTTTTATTATAATAAATTACAGCAAGGGGTCCATACAGATTGGTTCCTTGCACCACAATCACTACAGACAACTTTTAAAGTTAATCTCCATACATTAAAAGCTGCATTTATAAAAGGAAATCCACAATGCATACATAACACTACATCTGACGTCACAGGAATTTCTATCCAGGGTATAACGGCCCTAATACATTAATGGGAGACCACAATCTGGCCAACCATACAAAGCATTACTAATAGATACATGAAAAATTGATCATATAGTAATACCTAATGTAGTTACTTCTAGAAATCATTTGCACTCTATTTATCAGGGCAGAAAATAGAGAGTAGCATAGGTCAGTTTCAAAGAAAGAAAGAAAAGCAATTCACCTTTAGCACACAATTTAAAGAATGACTTAAAGTTACACAGTTATAACTGAGCTTAATCTGTTTAATATGTATTACAAATTACATTATCTCTCTGACATCTCAGTAAGTGGGAACTTTGAGGGCCATTCTCTGAAATTATTTTAAAAGACCAAACCTGATAATTGAAGAATTGATATGACAGGACTGATATCAGACGAACGCTGGAAAACTACGTTAAAGAATGTTACTAATAATTGCATTAATATTCAGGAAAAGGAGAAGTTCGGGATTATCGGTCTCAGACAGGTACAGCATAAGCTTACTGGGGGATTTATAACTGCAAACCTTTGACCCATGAGAAATAAATATAAAAAAGGAAGAACAATCCCAGCTAGGCACAGACAAGAGCAGATTAGATAGAGCATTTAATTTCATCAGATTAAATGTCTTCATGAACTTCTCAACAAGCAAAATCCCAATTACGTCAATTCCAGCAGAATAATTCCGCAGATTAGCTTTGTATTTCTATTGGCTCATTCTGACACATCTAATAAGATTATCCCACCAGATTTGGAGACAAATTAATTGGGTAATTAAGAATATATTGAACCTTATTCATGTGCGGACGTACATATATTTACATTGTGTGTCTTGCGAGAAATAGCTCTGCGCAGGCTCAGAAATAGACCTTACAACAATGAACGCAATTACGTGCAATTCATGTCTGAAAGCAAATGACGTGATTGGCTAAGACTTGAGAGGCAGAATGAGAAAGAGAAGAGGCGGAGTAATGTAGGCAATATACAGTAAGGGCGTTCTGACACTTATGACTGGCTTGGCAACAGATGTTGTCTGGCAGTCTTTAGCCCAGGGGACGTGATTCGGCTCATCAGACTATTTGGAAAATTGTAAAGAAAAAAAATGCAAATAGCCCAGTAACCCAGCCCAAGGTAGCACACTATTGGACCGGTACATGGGTTAGATGCCCACCTTTCCTCCTGCTCAGTCAGCTCCCGCTTGTCAAGTGGTAAGACTCCTCTTTCCGCTGCCAGCCAGTATCACCAGGCAGCTGAGTATCACTCCACTGCCAAGGTGACATTTTCGAAATAAATTACCCGATAAAAGATTTTCTATTGCTAAATTTACATGTCATTATTCATCCACAGCCCCCTATCACGTTTCTTTAACTGCTTACTTATCTACTTACTGCAGGGTCATTTCTCCATACTGTTTCTCCTGAACCTCTCTGCTGCTTTTGACACCATTGATCACCCTCATCTTCTACACACTCTTCACTCATTGGCCTTCGTGACGCAGTTCTTTCCTGGTTTACTTCCTACTTATCGAACTGCTCCTTTAATGTTTCTACCTCTGGTACATTCTCTCCTTCACTCCACTCCCACTATCGGTTGGGGTCCCACAAGGGTAAGTTCTTGGCCCTTTACTTTTTTCTTTATACACCTCTTGTCTTGGGGCACTAATTCGCTCATTTGGACTTCAGTACCATCTTTACTCTGATGACACTCACATCTATATGTCTTTCCCTCGCCTCTCTCCTTCTGTACTGTCTTGTATAACCAACTGTCTTTCAGCTATCTGCACATGGATGTCCCAACGCTACCTAAAGCACTACAAATCCAAAACAGAGCTTGTTATCTTCCCTCCTGCCAGAATCACCACCTCCCCTCAAATCTCCCTCACTGTTAATAACACCAGAATTTCCTCAGTCTCACAAGCCCGCTGCCTTGGTGTCATACTTGAATCCGCCCTCTTCTTTATTCCTCACAGCCAGACTGTCTTTCAGTCCAGCCGACTCTAGCTTATAAACATTGCCAGAATATACCCTTCTCTTACTCAACATGCTATCAAAACTCTTATCCATTTTCTCATCATTTCCCGTCTTGACTACTGCAACCTCCTGCTATCTGGCATTCCCGACACCCATATATCCACACTTCAATCCATCCTGAATACTTCTGCAAGACTGATCTTTCTCTCTCACTGCTCCACATCTGCTGCACCAGTTTTCAAATCCCTACAATTGCTTCTTGTGTCCTCCAGAATCAAATTCAAATTACTCACCCTCACCTACAAAGCCCTCAACAACACCACCCCTTCATATATCTCAAATCTCATATCAAAATACTTTTCCGTCCAAACTCTTAGATCTACCTCTTACCTGCACCTTGTCTCATCTCTGGTAATCACCTCTTACTCCTGCCTACAAGACTTCTCCCGTGCTGCTCCTTACTTATGGAATTCCCTACCACGCCCAATCAGACTTTCCCACAGCCAACAAATCTGTAGATACTCCTTTAACACCCATCTCTTTATTAAGGCTTACCTTATCATTTATGGTACGGTTCACACTAATACACCCTCATGGCTATCTCAATCTCCACTCAAAGTCACACTCGCTCCTCTTGTTTCAGCTGTGCCCTCTTCCACTTAGAATGTAAGCTCTGTAATTAGCAGAGTCCTCCATATCCTTTGTTTTCATGTCTGCATTTATTTTGTCTACCTGGTATGTCCCTGTTTTATGTATGTCCTGTTTTCCCTACTGTACGGTGCTGCGGAGCACTGTGGTGCCTTACAAATCTAAGATAATAATAATAATAATTGCATACATGAGCAATTGTATAAATAACACTTCAAGTTATGCTGTGTGGATACTGTCACTTTGGGTCCATGCTTCAGAAATCTGGCTAACCTCAAACCCTGTCTCCAATCTCTTAGAACTTTAAATGTGCCACATGGAATGCGCGCTCTGTTTTTAACAAACTTAGCTCATATATGACCTCTTCCTCTCAAACAAGCTCAACCTTCTGGTAACTACAGAAACATGGCTCACACAATCAGACACTGCCTCACCTGCAGCCCTTTCACATGGTGGCCTCCATTTCTTCCACATCTCACTGGAGGAAGACAAAGAGGTGGGGTTGGATTGTTTCTCTCCCCACAATACCAAATGTCCCGTTACTCGCGTTCATATCTTTTGAAGTACATGCTATTAGCAATTCTCTATGCATGTTGCTGTGATCTATTGTCCCCCTGGAGCAGACTAACAATTTACTGAAAACTTCTCTGCTTGGCTGCCTCATTTCTTATAAATTATCTCCACTATTATTATGGGTGATTTCAATAGCCCCATTGATAATCCTACTCTATTAACTGTCCTCTTGATCCTATGCCCTCACAAATCAGTCAATCTCTGTCTCCTGTTCTCATCCCAACCTTATCTAAAATATTTATTCTCTCTCTATCTCTACTGGCATCTTTCTGTCATTATTTAAGCAAAAGTAATCTCTCCTTTTTCTGAGAAAGCAAAATACAGAACCAAACTCTCTCTCTCAAAGTACCATCCCATCTCTCAGGTACCTGGCTCTTTCAAGTTTCTTAAGAGAATTCCCGGCACTCACCTCACACGCTTTCTTTCTCATACACCCTATTGGACCCTCTCCAGTCAGCTTTTTATTTCCAACACTCCACAGAGGCTGCTGTGACTAAGGTTGTCGATTATTTGATCACTGGTAAATTTAAAGGCCATTACTTTCTTCTTATTATCCTGGATCTTTCTTCAGCCATTGACACTATCGACCACTCCCTTCTCATCCAAATGCTACAATCCCTAGATCTTCAGGACGCTGTTCAAACCTGGTTCTCTTCCTACCTATTGAATCACTCTGTCTGTGTTTTTTTGGATCCAACTTCACTTCCTTTATCAAATGGAGTAGTACAAGGCTCAGTCCTAGTCCCTCTGGTGTTCTCTATCTACACCAGTTCTCTTGGAAAATTAATAAGCTTATTTGGATTTCAGTATCATCTCTTTGTGGAGGATGCCCAAATCTCTATGTGGATGATGTCCAAATTTATCTATCCTCTTCAGATTTTACACCATCTGTACTGACTGCATTACTGTCTTTCTGCAATTTCAGCTTGGATGTCCTCTCACCAATTGAAACTCAATCTTTCAGAGCTAATAATATTCTCACCAGGCAACAGATTTTACCTACCCGGCATTTCTATTTCTGTTGACAACATGACAATAAATCCAACACCGCAAGCTCACTGCCTAGGTGTGATCTTTGACTCAAACTATCCTTTCTTCCCCACATCCACTCTATATTTAAAACACATTTCCAGAATATGCACATATCTCACTCAAGACACTGCAAAAAATTAATTCAAGCACACGTCACCTCCCGCATTGACTATTTTAATACCATCATTACTACTCTTCACTTAATCAGACTCTTACCTATACAATCGATTTTGCATGCAGTGGCTAGATTGATTTTTCTTTCAAATTACTCATCCTCTGCTGAGCCGCTCTGTCAGTTTCTACATTGGTTGCCTGTTTTTTACTGAATACAATATAAAATTCTTCTACTAACATACAAGGCCATCAACAAAACTTCCCCAACATACATCTCCTCACTTGTCTCAAAATATCTCCCAGCTCGACACCTCTGTTGAGCACAAGATCTCTCATCCTCACTCATTACCTGCTCTAATTCTCAGTAACAGGTAATTTTTTGGGCTGCACCCACTTTGTGCAATTTACTTCCTCTCACAGTAAGACTTTCCAATATTCTTCAAACCTTCAAGTGTTTTCCGAAAGCCCACCACTTCAGGCAAGCTTATAATATTTCTCAATTATTATTATTAGTATCATAGATTTGTAAGATGCCACAATGCTCTGCAGTGCCATACAGTAGGGAAAACAGTACATACATAAAACGAGGACATACAAGGTAGACAAAATCAATGCAGACATGAAAACAAAGAGTATGAAGGACTCTGCTCATCAGAGAGCTTACATTTTAAGTGGAAGAGGGCACAGCTGAAACAAGAGGAACGAGAGTGGCTCAGAGTGGAGATTGGACAGCTGTGAGGTTGCATTAGTGTGAAAAGTGTTATCAGGAATAAGATCACCTCTAAAAAATAGATGGGTTTTTAAAGAGCGTCTACAGATTTGAAGGCTGTGACAAAGTCTTATTGACCGTGGTAGAGATGTCCATAAGTGGGGAGCAGTACGGGAGAAGTCTTGTAGGCGGGAGTGAGAGGTGTTTACCAGAGATGAGACAAGGCGCAGGCAGGGGCGGTGCAAGGGTTCTCGGCGCCCTAGGCAAGCCGCCCCCGCCCGCGCCCCCCGAACACACTAAATAAAAAAAAAAATAGATTTCACTTACCTTTTCTTCCTCTAGCTGCTCCTCGCGATGCATGCTGAGAGGGAAGAGGAGGGGGAATAACTTTATTCACACTGTCTGTCAGTGACAGACAGTGTGATACCTCAGAGGCGCCGGACAGACTATCACATGATCACTGACTGACGTCAGTGATCATGCGGACATTAAAAAACAGCGGCGGCCGCCCCGCCGCCGCTGCTGTGCATCTCTCTCGTGCCGCTGAACCGCTGACTAGATTAGAAAATCTAGTCAGCGGCGCCCTGCAGGTCCCGGCGCCCTAGGCAACTGCCTAAGGTTGCCTAATGGGAGCGCCGGGCCTGGGCGCAGGTTAGAGGAAGATCTAAGAGGGCGGGAGAGAGAGTATTTTGAGATAAGGTTTGAGATGTATGAAGGGGTAGTGTTGTTGAGGGCTTTGCAGGTAAGGGTGGGTAATTTGAATTTGATTCTGGAGGACACAGGGAGCCAGTGTAGGGATTTGAAAAGTGGTGCAGCAGATGTGGAGCAGTGAGAGATAAAGATCAGTCTTGCAGCAGCATTTAGTATGGATTGAAGTGTGGATATATGGGTGTCAGGAATGCCAGATAGCAGGAGGTTGCAATAGTCAAGACGGGAGATGATGAGAGAATGGATAAGAGTTTTGATAGTATGTTCAGTAAGAAAAGGGAGTATTCTGGCAATGTTTTTAAGGTAGAGTCGACAGGACTGGGAGAGAGTCTAGCTGTGATAAATAAAGAAGAGGGTGGAGTCAAGTGTGAAACCAAGGCAGCGGGCTTGGGAGACTGAGGAAATGTTGGTGTTATTAACATTAAGAGAGATTTGAGGGCAGATGATAAAGATAATAAGCTCTGTTTTAGACATGCTGAGCTTTAGGTAGCATTGGGACATCCATATGGAGATAGCAGAAAGACAGTTGGTTACACAAGGTAGTACAGAAGGAAAGAGGACAGGGGAATAGATATAGATGTAGGTGTCATGATCGTAGAGGTGGTATTAGAGGCCAAATGAACAAATTAGTGCCCCAAGAGAAGAGGTGTACAATGAAAAAAGTAAAGGGCCAAGAACAGAGCTTTTTTCGACCCCAACAGATAGTGGGAGTGGAGGAAAGGATGTGCCAGAGGTAGAAACACTAAAGGATCTGTTCCATAGGTAGGAAGTGAAGCATGAAAGAACTGTGTCATGAAGGTCAATGAAATAAAGGGTGTGTAGGAGAAAAGTTTTATCAACAGTGTCAAAAGCAGCAGAGGGGGTCCAGGAGAATTAGTATGGAGAATTGACCCTTAGACTTTGCAGTAAGTAGATCATAGATCAATTTTGTGAGAGCAGTTTTAGTGAAATGTTAGGCACAGAAGCCTGATTACAGAGTCTCAAGTTAATGAGTTAAGCCAAGTTTCTGTAATGTTAAGGAGGTTGAGGGATTTAGAAATGAATAGATCATGGATGAATGTAAGTTTGTTACAAACAGATCTGGTGTTTCATAAGGCACAGGAGAAGGGAAGAGAGTGTAGTGGAGATATGTGGTATAAGGTTGTCGAGATTGGAAGTATGGGATGGATGGAAAGGTTTGGGGTGCAGCGAGGAGCGTGAGCAGATAATGGGAATTATACAGGGCACAGTGTTAGGTGAGATATCACTAGCAGCCATGAGAAGGAGCCAGTGAGAAAGAGGACATGCGAGGAGGATTTGTGGGTATGAGGATTATGTCTGTAAATGTAGGCTGGTCAGTGTAGTGGGTGCAGGAGACAAAACAGTTCATGTGTACAGACTAGGGAGAAGGAAAGTAGTGAATGGGAAATCATAATCGTGAGGAAGGAAAAGGATGATGGAGAAAGAAGAGAAGATTGGAGAGAAGTATGGTGACAGTAAATCGGAGAGACTGTAAATTGAGTAGGTGTATGATGGAGAGATGGGAATTAATGTGTATTAACTAGGGTAGGTAATGAGAAAGTGGAAAGGAACAATTTATATAAATTGTGCGTGGCAATGGAAGAGATGAAGGATACTTTACAGTCCCCTGGCTGGGGTTAGTGAAGTAGGCAGTTTCTGCCGCTTTGACATGACGAAATCTAGGAGGATGCTGACAGTTGGGTGCGGAGGGTCTAGTAGCTGAACAGAGATGGTAACAGCTATTAAAATGTAGCTCATTGGGTAGCTGGTCAGATGTTGAAACTGCAATGACAGTTGAGCTCTGTGGGTCCCACAGCTGAACAGAGATAGTAGTTCAGTAGTCTTGTTTTTCGGTATGAAGTCGATCTTCAGCGCTGCTGTGACGTTTGCCAACAGTATTCAGAAAAATCCAAGCTTGGGTAAAGAGCAGAGCCAGTGTACAGTTTACTCCAATAATAATAATAATTACAATGGCTAAGTGGTTAGCACTTCTGCCTCACAGCGCTGGGGTCATGAGTTCAATTCCTAACCATGGCCTTATCTGTGTGGAGTTTGTATGTTCTCCCCGTGTTTGTGTGGGTTTCCTCCGGGTGCTCTGGTTTCCTCCCACACTCCAAAAACATAATGGTAGGTTAATTTGCTGCTATCAATAAGTGACCCTAGTCTCTCTCTCTGTGTCTGTGTGTGTATGTTAGGGAATTTAGGCTCGAAAAGGGCAGGGATAGATGTGAATGAGTTCTCTGTACAGTGCTAAATAAATGGTGATGATGATATTCCCTAAGTCATATAGCTCCCTAATTGAAGAAATCAGAGGTTCCTGGTTGCTCTTAAATAAAGGTGTTTTCCTAGTGTTTACTATTTAGTATTTATAAAGATCATGAAACTAGTATATGCATTTATAATTTTAATTGAACAGTATTCTTAAAAATAAAAATGAAAGCAGTAAAAATGGAGACATGTTTTTTTCTGAGTAAATTTGATTGCATAATATATGCAAAACTGTCAGCACTGGTTTGCTACCAGGCTTGATTTTCTCCAGCTGTGATGAAATACTAATGTCTTTGGCTTAGCTAGGTGTGAGCAACTTATTTTCAATTTCAAAATCTCTAGAGACAATTATTGTCTTATTATATTATCTTTAATGAACTTCCCTGTTTTTTAAAATAATGAAATTCAAATTTTATCAGAAAGTAAAATACTGTTACACAGCCATTGATTATGTTATATCAAATATAATTGTCTTTTAAAATATTGTTCCTGAACAAAACTATTTTCAATGTTTTTTTCGAAACGTAAATTCCAAAACACGGTCATTATAATTGTCTTTTTATACTCTTAAAATTACCTTTTCTTTTGACTTAACCATGATAAAAGATCTTTGCATCCATTCCGCAAAATTCGTAGTATTGGTCCAATGTTGCAAATCGTTCTGCAAACTAAAATATGGGGATTTCATTATCTCTAATATACACAACTAAAGTTGTTGTGCCATCTCTACATGGAACACGTCTCCGATACGGTGCACCTAAGAGAGCCAGAGCAGGCAGCCAGGATTAGCCATTGACGTGACTCTGTCTTTAATATAAAAAAAGATAATTGATAGAGAAATAACATAATCTGCCAATTGTTAGGTTATCTGGGGGCTGAGAATTGAACATCATTTGTCCTTGTCATTTCCTGAGTACCCTCTGCTCATTTTTTGTATAAAAGCTGCATTAGGGACGTGCAACAAAGCTTCTAATGACCATTACTTTGTTGTTGTGAAAGCGAATAATGGTTATGAAGTCTAATGGACACTTATGGATAATGTGAGCAGATGAGTCTGTTTTCTTTTATTTCTGAAAATATAGACATCGCCTGTGCCGACCTACAAAGTTTTTAAATGGAAAAAGTTTACTTTTTGAAAATAGTAGATGCTTAAGCCTCCCCCAATCAATGGGTTAAACCGTAGATCCCGAGTCCTCAATCTGCAATAAGCTGTAACCTTAAATAATAAACAGACTTATATTAGTAAGAAATTCAAACAAATAGGTACTTATATAGAAAAGACGTTAGTTAAATACTGGCTGTTTTTTCATTTAGCACATAAATACTTGACAGCTTTATTTTTGCACTGAAATTTAAAGTTGATTTAGGACATGCCCTACCCCAAATATCAATCTGTCCCCCCATTTAAATTCACCTCCCCCTCCAATGCAACATGGTTTTGCCCAGATGCAAAGTTACTTCTTTTTTAAGCTTTGCTCTCCTTAATGACTCAGGCCCGCTGTCTCTTTTGTGGCATCATCCCTAATCATCTAGAATTTGAATCTTGGGTGCACAGAGCTAAAAGATGCCAGGAATGTAGTACAAAATTAAGTTTGAAGTGGGAGGGGCAAGCCAGACAGTCCTCAGGCTGAATAGCGATATCTGTTACCCAGAACAACTAAGCGCAACAGATTTGCTGCACAGGGTGTCAGGCATTACTACATATTGTAGAGTGTTGCAAAGGAACATGTGTTTCACAGAAGTGTGAAGTTCTGTGAGATGCAGTTTAGGTGCCAGAACAGGATATGTTTGCCTACTTTTGGGAGCTCCAAATAGCAAAGTAATTCATATCATCACTGCCTCCTGCTGTGTAATTATGAGATTGCACCATTGTGCAGTGATGGATGGGAGGGGGGGATTGGGCATGATGACATGAATCGCATCATCAAGTCCCCACCCTCTTTACAAGAGGAGAAGCAGGATCCAGGGAAGTCTACACTCCCGGACATTACGGGTGATTAGGAGAGAATGGTTCAGAAATCTGGAGATACCTAGTGTCTCATGCTCTAGTGTCTCATGCTAAGTCGAGCGAAAATTGTGTTTCTGATGTATAATACGCTATTTTACATCTGAGCCTGTCCACGCACCACTATATTCGGAACTTGTGTTTTCTGGGAAGTAAGAAGATGTATTATACATCAGAAACACAATTTGCATTTAATTGACCACAAGCCCCCTAATGGGCAAGATTAAGATCTCTAAAAATCAATGGAGGAGCTATTGCGGTTGCAGGGGGTGGAGTAGTATTGCTGAAGGGGGTCCATAGCTGTTGTGCCCCTACAATGGTGGCGGTTATTGCAGGAACCCACTATTATAACAATACTTGTAAAGTTAAGCCCAAACAAGACCTCACTGCGCATGCGCAGGAACACGCGCATGCTGTGAAGAGCAGATTGGGGGCTGAACGGGCCTCCACAAAAATTTGCAATGGTGCCAAATGATATAGAGTTCCTTCCAAGCTGAAGATCAATTATGTTGCTGTTGAAGGATTCAAATTGTAAATCTATAGGTCTATAATACCCCTGAATGAAAATCATGATACAATTATACAGCTCTTATACGCCAGAATGGAGGCACCGACAGTGTTAAAGTTAGGTTTGAAAAAATATGTGTGCTTGTTGGTTTTACTATTCCATGTGGCTGACAATGATAAAGTGCATTGTTTTACACTGCTGAAAGCCACATATGCTGCACAGTGCACCCATAATACCTCAGGCTATTTGTATTTTTATTCAAGCTGTTGTCATGTAATGAGAACAGCAGTGGGGAGCTATGGGAGGTAGGTTATCCTTGCATTTTTTTTGTTATAAGACTGGGAATCTGTTTGGCTCTGACCCCTTCATTAGTAATACGATGCAAGAGGACCGCATGCAACAGCTACAACGGAAAGAATGATCTGTTATATGAGAAACTGTAGAACTATACAGAGTACTACACAGCAATCTGTGTTAATGTTTTTTTTCATATATTTAACTGCAGATTTGCACATTCTATCCCTGAATGATGCTAAGAAGATTCAACTAGAAATTCTATCTTCAAAACCATAAAATACAAGGTGAGAGGTGTACAGAAGGTTTTATTTCAATTCCAATGAGTCCCACTACACTCATGCAGTTTCAGACGTAATTTACGCCACGCACATAAGCATAAATTACACTCGTCAAAAGTATGCCGTTTACATAGTGTATGGAGGCGGACATATGATGCGTGTGAGTCTGCCTAGTGCACTATAAGCGCACATTCAGTGGCATAGTATGCGTCAAAAAGCCCATAATGAGCTGAAGCATTCATTATGCAACCTAAGCTCCAGCCTATGGCCCAGTTGATAAATGGAGGTGGAAAGGGAGCCCAAACCATTATGTTGCCTAAGGCCCCATGGGATCCTAAGTAGACTCTACAAGCGGGTTATATGGATGTCCAATTTACACCCCCATAACCATTTTGGAAATTCTCTATTGGGATAGTCGAAGGTTCATCCCACGTGGAATGTTTTGGCTGACCTTGCAGCAAAGGAGAGACTAATAACTGCTATCCCAAAAGAGCCTTATGACTCTTGGGTGTGGGGAGCCTTTCATTAAAGGGGCAGGGGGCAAATACACTTGGGCTCTAAGGAACCTTTTGGCTCTCAGGACCAGCGAGTAAATGAGGCTGTTTCTTTGGGAAGGATGTGAAGTCCTGACAATCCAAGATCTTGTATTATTACTTATACAGTTGCTTTTCTTCCAATAGGACACAAAGCACTTTACATAGTTTACAGAAAGTTAGGCAGCCATCTTGGGTGCGTATAGTTACTACCTGTAATCATTCATCACTCCCTGCCTCATTGGAGCTTACGGTCTAACTTCCCTAACATACACACACACACACACACACACACACACACAGACTAAGGGCAATTTACTAGCAGCCAAATAACCTACTAGTATGTTTTTGGAGTGTGGGAGGAAACCGGTGTACCCGGAGGAAAGCCACGCAAACACGGGGAGAACATGCAAACTCCAAACAGTTAAGGCCATGGTCGGGAATGAAACTCATGACCCCATGACATACAAGCTCACACACTAGGTTCTAATTTTGTCAAAAGCCATTTGACCTACCAGTATGTTTTTGAATTGTGGAGGAAAGTGAAGTACCAGGAGGGCACGCTCTCAAACACAGGAAGACCCTACAAACTTCACACAAGGCCCTGGATGGAATTGAACCCTTGATCCGAGCACTGTGAGGCAGCAATGCTAACCACTGGTCAACCGTACCGCCCGTGAAGAGAGCACTCACCTCAGACTGTCTATAAAAAAAAAAAGTTGAAAAAGGTCGTCTGCAAAGTGGATTAATGGCTGTTAGTCTCTGGCTGTATGTGTTGGAAAACTTGTGGTTCTGGATTCTCAGTTAAAAAGCCCAAAATCATCAGCTTAGTTCAGTTTAAAGCAAAAAGGCTAAAATTACAGCAAAAATATATATAATATAGAATAGGTTGAAGTAGGGTAGGTGTGAGTGTGCACCGGTGCCCGGATGGCGGAAAATATTAACTGCACCTTATTTATTTACCAGATGTACCAAATCACTTTTATTATAGGTTCCCTTAAAATAATGCCCTGAAAACAAATTCTGATTATATATTGTTTATAATTAAAGAAGATATCACACCTATTCTTTATGCTGTGTGATCTCTCTCATTAACAAGCAGGGAGAAGAAACTTTATATAAAGTCTCATCTTGCCGCCTTCTCCATATAAGTCTCTAATAAGCAGCTGCCGCAGAACTGGTCGGTCTGTGTGAAATTTTCAGAGGAAACTATTAGTCCTAATGAACATTATTATGCTCTACATCATGTCCCTAAATTTACTGTATGTTTATGTGTTTCATTTGCATAAAAACAAAAAATAAGGAGAGCACGAAAACACACATTTAATGGACTCTGCTGACCCTATTCTAAACAGCAAAAAACGATGTTTGGCTCCTCTCTATTTGTGCTGCATTAATAGTAATTAGTGGCCATTGTATTATACAGGACAACACAAGGCAGCATTTATTGTTTTTTATTTTTCCACAATTAAATTGAATTTTAATGCTCAGCGAGATGCGTTTCATCAAAAATCTCAGCCAGACGCTTATTTCTGTTCCACTGCTTGTAAACATGCATCGCATTAAGTGCAACAACAGTTTCATTACTTTCATAAATTATTTTGTGCCGTCTAAGGGCAAAGAGGGAAAAGAGACGGCAGAGTCCACAATGGCTTCGACATCACATTGCTCGTACGTTAGTGTCACAGTTAGGGTTAAATGGATAGGGTTAGGGAGAGTATTAATCTCCTTTCTAGGAACAGTGTGCAAATATGTTACTCTTACAAAGTAGAAGAAACCTCCATTGTTTAACCACTGCCGCCGGAACGACGGACAGACGATTCCATTCTTGTTGGGGCTCATCAGTACATGAGGTTGGCATAGGATTTCTAAATATATACCGTATCACAAAATCATTGACAACATTTAGGAAGAGTTTTACACTACTTCCTAAGGAAATAATGCAAATAAACGACTCCTATACAGGAGAAGAGACTTCTGGGAAATTACATTTACATGAGAATCCCTTTGAGACAATTCTTTACCCACTGGATGTACAGAATGGTTATATGAAGCCCCAGAAATTATGTTTGTTGCAATTCAAATTTTACTTTCAAATTTCAAATTGTTGAAAATTAAATTTGTTTACATTCAGGGTGCAACTCCTTTGATTTGCTGGGTCCCAGCTCTGAAAGCAGCAGGAACACAATACAGTAAGTAGAAGGATTGTGTGATGGTTCAGGGGTTGATGGTATGTGCACAAGTGTTTAGGATAAGGGTGGTTGCTAACTTTGTGTACCGTGGACTTACGGACTCATCTTTCTCTAAGTCTCGTCGTCGGCATTGTGTTTGGTCAGACTCAATAAGACCCACACCACGGCAGATAGGCAAGAGTTTCCCCAGCAGGACACAGACAAAGAGACAGGTGAGCATCACTATAGGGCTTAACAAATACAGTTTTATTTATAATATCGCAGACTGTGAGGCTTGTCCCATCTATAGGATTGTCGATAAATGTAGTTCTTGGTTTAAATCAGTGGTTCCCAAACTGTGTGCCGTGGCTCCCTAGGGTGCCGTGGCGATCATACAGGGGTGCCGCGGCCAAGGCCAGTGGTAAGCAAGGCGGGGGACTACATGGTAATTATTTTGGCTTAGGGATGCCTTGAAAAAATTATGGAGACCCTAAGGGTGCTTTTAACTGAGAAAGTTAAGGATAACACTGGTTTAAGTGAAAAATAGTTGTTTGTTTGTGCACCTCCCACTGTGTCCGGGAGGAGAAAAGTGAGCTGCCAATTGGAAAAATTAGTAAAATCCCTAATCCTCTTACTGAATAGCACTGAGAATTTAATTCCAAGGCACTAAGAGGTGGACTATCTTACAGTCTATACAGTATGTGTATATGGAGTTATGGAGTTATAGTGGTAGTATCAATTGTAATCTTTAATGGCAAATTAGATACATACAAAAAATATTTTTGATATTTGCAGGCCAGAAATAATCACACGTCCTAAACATTGCAATAATATCAATGATATATAATCAATAAAGACAGTATGCACAGCAGCAGTGGCTACAATGAGACACAGAGACCACAGTCATACAAAATACAGTGTTAAAGTGCCCGTCTTCAAGTTCATCATAAAGTTAATGGATAGAGGTAGAATAATTTCCTGTGTCAATGTTCTAGTCGCACAAAAGATTGGCACATAGATGCTGATAATAGTCTGTTTGGTCATAAGTGATATAATCCAGAACAAAAGTTTTGCACAGCAGCTGTGTACTGTGATTCCGATAGAATAAGTTAGTAACAATGAAATAAATAATAATAAGTTGTTAAGATTTTACTTGCAGTAGTGTAGTCCCAGGGAAATCAAAAAGTTTGCTTTCTGGACCTGCAAATTACCCCTTGTACTATGAGGCTTGTTGATAATTGGGAATCAAAAGTAATCCTCCTCTCTCCGTAATGTAAGTCAGGTTGTAATTGTTATGGATAGTAGTAATCCTAGAAAAAAATGTATCCAGGCGGTGTAGATGCTGTATGTGTTGCCACAATCTATCAAGCAGATAAAAAGAAAATCCTTAGGAGATCCTAATATAGTCAATCTGTGTGTGACCAACATTTGTTAGCCAATCATAACGGCTGAGTTCTTAGTGATTGGCGTCTATGATCGTTGGCATTGTTCAGCAGGCATATATACATATACTACAAGTGGGAAAAAGATATCCAATTATAAATAGCCACATGATTGAGATGTTTCAGATATAAAGTTTATAACGGTTAGGCCTTTAGAAATCATAAATCTCAGCTCTGTCCCAGCTCTGTAGTTTCTCTTATCTTCTTCATTTCTCTCTGTTGCTCTCTCTGCTTTCCCGGGCAGAAAACTAACTCCTCCTTCTTGCAGTTCATCTCTTTCCCTCCACAATCCTAACGGTAACGGTAATTTTTCAAATGCCACAACTATGGCTGCTAGCATCACAGAACATCGTAAAGGAATTTCTGGCTTTAGTGGGGTATCACAGGGGTAGGGTGCTTAAACTTTTAAATGTAGTTCTTTTTTTAGTCGGCATATAAAGCAAGTACAGGTTTTCTAATCAGCTAGGTACTGTGCTTATGGGCTCTAGTCAAGCCATCAATTCCCAAAGATGATACAGAGTCAACAAAGCAGAAAAGGAATTTTCTTCAACAGTTATCAGGAAGAGTGCTCTAAGATGTTTCCTGCTGTACTCTGTCTAATACTTCCAGTAGTGATTGTTGGAGACAATATATGTGGCTTTGGAATTTTTCTATTGAATAATTCTAAACATTCAGTAAAAATTAAAAAGAATTGAGTGCAGCTTCAGTTTTATAAAGATCAACATATACATCATTTTCACTTTCATCAAGGACAAAAATGTTAGATTTACTATTAATATATTATTTTTAAATTTTTAAACTGTTATCTGATTTATTAGATCTTTCTCACAAAGAAGATAATAATGTCCTTCCAAATGTAGGATGAACGTATACAATCCGAGCTTTTTCTCTGGCGACCTGTTGTGCACAGAGTACATACTTCATAATTGTCATGCTGTATCTGTTGAAAGGCAGATGCATTTTGTTGTGTGACTATTTCCTCTTGGTACAATTTGCAAACAGTTTATTATAATGGGAGACTATGCCACAAGAATCTAGAAACTCAAGTTGCTTTGCGTTGTGCACAACCCATTTATTTTTATTTCATTATAAATAAGATTGATTTGGAGGCATCAGCACTACTTTTCTTTGCTTCATTGCCATTGGCACAAGCATTGCTTCTTTTTCTGTACAATGTATTTAGCGATGTGGAGTTGTTCGAGGATATTTGTCATTGTTTCCTTGTGCCAGACTTAGATTTATCACTTGGTGGTAAATGTTAATACTCATCTTACCATCTTTAAATATGGGACAAGAGCAAATGTTCCACCTCATTATACATCTGAGGATAACTATCACACTGTAGTAATACTTTCTCATTTCATTTCACTGATATCATCATCATCATCTATTTATTTATATAGCGCCACTAATTCCGCAGCGCTGCATAGAAAACTCATTCACATCAGTCCCTGCCCTATTGGAACTTACAGTCTAAATTCCCTAACCTACATATACGCACACAGACTAAGGGCAATTTAATAGCAGCCAATTAACCTACCAGTATGTTTTTGGAGTGTGGGAGGAAGCCAGAGTACCCGGAGGAAACCCATGCAAACACGGGGAGAATATACAAACTCCTCACAGATAAGGCCATGGTCGGGAATCAAACTCATGCCCCCAGTGCTGTAAGACAGAAGTGCTAACCACTGATCCACCGTGCTACCCTTCTGAATATCCAACATGGGACAGTCAGTGTTTGACTTATATCTGCAAAACAAGAATTTACATTTACCTGTAGTTTGTCATATGTTTTGGGTGGGTGCCTTTTTCATTCTCTATAAAGTAACTGACGATCATTAAAATAAATAAATAACATAACATAATTGGGGGGGGGGGGGGGGGGGAAGTTATGTGCAGTTTATACAATGGAAAAAATCCAGACCCAACACAACTATTGGACATCAATAGACTGTGAGTCACTATTAGGCTAATTAATAGGTAAAACAAACTATGGGAAAATCAGGCGATTCTGCCATGTAACAAATCTACACAATACAGAATAAATATGAAGATTAGAACAGCCTGAGGTCACTCATAAGTCATAAGTCACATTACAAGTTGCAATTACAAATAATGATGTTTGCATTCTCCTATGTTCCCCTAGAACAATGCACGGAGAATGAGTCATAGGGTTGCTGTAAGCTCCTTTTATAAGGCAATAGATGACATTTCTTGCTCCTTATTTACATTCTACTCATTGTAATTTGCCAGATTATCCAGGAAGCATAAATTAGTAGTAGAATTTTTGTGAATCTGCACTGATTCGCTAATTAATTCACTAAAATTTATTTGGGCGAATTTCAGAAAATGCCTAATTGATTCACTCCTCTCTAGTAGTCCCAACATTTCACAGGTCAGATATGACAAATGATTTAATCTCCACACAGACTGTTTTTCCTTTACAGGGCTCATCAATGCAGGATAGGGGTTAGCACTATTTAATATTGGGAATATATCCCCCCACATTCATACAGTAATTAGCTTTTATTTTATTAACTTGCACGTTACTTGTTTAATAAGAGCAGCCCGAGCATAGTTCCGGACATATTCAGATCCAAGCGGCTCTCAAGATGCGTTTCGATATGAATCTGGATGGAGTTACGCTCCGCCTAAACAGTACTTGCCGTAGGTAGACACACAGAAGACACTGCAACATTTACACATGCGTAAGTACAATAAAAGTCTACATCAGAACGAATAAAACTTTTATTTTATCAGCATTTAAAAAAACAAACATAAATAATATAATCATTTATAAAAATATATATTTCTAAATATAACAAAGCGTTTTTATAATATATGGGTTTTATAGTAGCATTTTGTTGCATACAATTGTGTAGTGGCACGTATAGGTATAATTTTTAATTCAAAGACTATGCCGTGCCAGTCATCACTATTAGTCATCATTTATACCTGGGGGTAAATGTATTAACCTCCGGTTTCTTCAACCCCCGCGAGTTCGGCGTCTTTCGCACTTAAATTTAAAGCGGCGCTGCCTTGTAAAGGGAAATTTCCATTTACAAGGCAGCGCCGCTTTAAATTTAAGCGCCGAAGACGCCGAACTTGCGGGGGTTGAAGAAACCGGAGGTTAATACATATACCCCCTGATCTGTAGTGGGTGCAAAAGACACAGCTGAAAACAAACGTACGTACAATAAGCACAGGATCGGAATCAGCAGCATCTGCATTGGACCACACTTACTGTATATAGTCTGCGTTACTGCGCCTCTTCCTCCCTCCATTCCACCTCTAAAGACAAAGATGGTCTGTGTCATCTTATTGCGGACATGAATGGCAATCAGTTGTGCTCATTGGCCTAATGTCTGTTTCACAGAGCCATTTCACACAGGATAATCTATGGAAACGGACGGACGCCCCAACATGAAACTAGGGCATAGTCATTAGTTTTTTAGGATATACTGTGATTTATTAGTATAAGACAAAAGGCTCATTTTGCTTAGGTGAAACATAACACCAAAAGGACATCGCCATCCAATAGCTAAAATATTATGAGAACGGCTTGTTTGGTTTTATCAGTCAGTAACACATGGATGATGTATGATACTTCTATTGCTTTACTCAAACTATTCAAAACTCTCAATTTATTAAGTACAATATGTTCTCAACAGAGTTTAGTGGAATTGTTGCTGCTGATGCAGAGTGGGTCTGCATTAGTTGGCATGTTGTATCAACTGCAAGTTGATAAAGTAGATAAGGTTAAAGAGAAAAAAATATTTTGGTTTATGATGACCAGTGTGAACCCTCTATATTTCTGTGTGCTTACTAGAGTTTACTGCACAAACATTGTATATTACTCTTATACCACATTCAATATCTCTTCTATTGTTATTTTCTATATCCCGATCCTCGTTTATGTTTACTTAGCTTCATTGCAACCCATTCTTCCCTTGAGATTGACTGAGAAGGCCTGGGCAAGGGCGAAGATCATGGAAAGTGGAACCCTGAGCTAGAAGAGGACAGTTATTGAGATTCACATATGTGAAACTAAAGGCATGGTTGTAAATGACAGTAGTATAGTTGATAAGTTTCTCTATGGTCACAGATTGCTGCACTTATTAGTTTACTGAGAGTAGATAATCAGGATGTTTTTAATAGACAACTGTGAACTAGAGATGAGAGAGATGTGGACAGGACACAGAAGAGACTGATTTGGGAACAAAATAGATGTTTTTAGAAACGCCAGATAATTATTACAATGGTAGAATGAAGATTACAAAATAAGTAAGAAAAGGGCTACTAAGCCTAAAATGCTTGAACTAGTACCCATGGGCGCCTTTAAACCTGACATGATAGCTTGGACTACATTGGGTAAGATGCCTTGGGGCTGATGGAGGTTATAGGTACCATTATATTAAGGGTAGATGTCCACATCAGCTTGGAGAAGATAATGGCCGCAGCTGCCTATGAGTTCCTGGACCTCTAAATTGAATATATATCTAAAATATTTCTGTATCTCAGTCAGAAATGTTATTGTTACTCTTCTCTTCCTAAAAACACATAGTGAGTGGTGGAAGGTAAAGTTTGACAAGGGCAGTGCCCCCGCCCCTCTTAGCACAATACGTTGTCCCATACAGTGTGATCTAAGGTTCTCAAGTACTGGAGCAGCTTCGAGTTTGTGGGGAGCTGACGATCCAATTGTAGCCATGAAAAACCTTACAGTTAGTCTTTGCTTCCATTTACGGGTATCTATGAAAGAGTACACTAGGGGGGTCTGCACATCTCTCGCTCTGGCAGGAGACCTGGGTATCATTTTGGGGAAAGACAAAGAAATTTGGCTGAGTTTCAGGGATTCACCATTGATGAATGAATTCACCAAATGGTTTTGATTCTCCCAAAAATTTGTGCATGGAAAATAATGGGCCTGAGTCATTAGGCCACCCATACTGAGCGCATCGTGCAGTTGTTCTCAACGACAGGTAAATCGTCTCTGCACACTCGCGGAGTCAGCAAGGAACGGATCTCAAAATAAGTGTGGTGATGACTGTGGGTGTAGGTTCAATCTACTGTACTAGACCAGACACTGCAGGATGCGTACAATACGTATGTGGGATATGACATCTCAAAAGTACGCACAGAAAAAAAAATATTAATCAGTTAATGCTACCTGTTAGAAATGGAAACTGTATATAAACAAAAATGTATATAATGTTTTTTTTCCCCATTGAAAAACATTAGGGTTAGTCTGTCCTTAATGTCTACTGTACATAAAATACATTGTTACAGCTGCTCCTGAGTGCAGACACATGTTATCGCTGCATACGATACTGACCCAGGCCCAGGACTTAGACTAGACCCTTAGCTGGTGCAAGAGATACGGCAGACAAACAAGAAACTTTCACACACGAAGAGCTTCATTCCAATGTGGCTGCATTTGCTTCAGTTTGACACGCCCACATTGTGCATCGAGTACAGGCACACGTCCCTTACCTGCCTCGTTCACTCTCCAAAATCATAGACCGTCGTAACTGTCATTTGCGTTGGCATACGCAGCAGGATTGCTTTCGTTGACGGCCGAGTGTCCTTGTTCTGGGCATGCGTAGAAGGGAATTGCGTACGATAAGCACAAAGAACAGAGATACGTCCCTTAATGACTCAGGCCCAACATGTCCATAGGCTTATTAAATGAGCTTACTGCCCCTGAGACACTTGTCCTTTTTGGATTGTTATAGTAAAGACTGTGGATGGTGTCTGTGACTGCTGCAAGCCCAGACTACTGTACACTTGTGTGTGGATTCCATCTATGTAACTAGTACATTTGGTTTGACACCCCTAGGCTTAGATGGTCCATTCAATGCACATGACAGTCTACATGCCTATTTATCACACAGGAATACGAGATTTGAGAATTAATTTGAGAAAAATCAGGATAAAACAGTTGGGGATTATCCTGCAAACTGAACCGAGGGAGTTTTGTTACTCACTTTATTTCTATCTCCGCTATATGAAGAGACGGGAGCAATAGCTGGCAAGCTACATTGTAGATTTAATGGTCAAAAAGAACAATATTGGAATGTCTAGAAAAGCAGATTAGATGTACTTGTCATAAAGGCAGAGTATAGCTTGTGAATACGAAAAGCTTTATTACAGAATGTTGTCTATTTTTAAGTCACAGTTTGTTCACACGTTGTACATTCACGTCTTACTCTGCACAGCTGCTAATTACCAGGGAATATCCTCGTTCTTTGTCTTCAACAGAAAAATAACAATGAAACTAGAGAATCCCTTGAATAAATATAGAAAAAAAATAGTGTTTTTTAAAGATAATATAACATGAACAGACCTAAGAAGTTAGTGAAAAACTGAAATAGAAAAAGGTACATTGTGTTTCGAGTACCTTGCAGAGGAACAATGACAATTTTGAAAATTGCCTGCACTGCTTTGGGTTCAACAGTGAAACATCATAGGGGTCATTTGGAAGATTTTGTTTTCTGGGACAAGACTTTTTTAAAAATGATTGCAAGAAGAACAGAAAGCACATTTAGGAGACTTTTATGGAGAGGGCTCAGAAAATTTGTTTTTTGAGACATAAAAGGACTTTCCAATGTCCTCTGAGGTACAGAATATCAGGCTTTATCCTGTAGTCACCTCAATGTGATGCCTTTTGTAAATTCCAAACTTTATGGTCACTCTGGTCAATGTCATAAAATATTTAAGCACACAAAATTTGGATGACACATTTGCAATGTTATTCTATTAATTTAACATACAAATCTGTGTTATCTAATTCAGACACACCACAAGGTTGGAAATAATTAGGGAAATTTATTCTCTTATCTATATTTCACACCAACCAACCACAATATAATAATTTAAACTTTATTTCTTTAATTTAAAAAATAGTACATCATCATTATATTAGCATATAATAATCCACCTTATTTACCAAAACAGCACTATTTATGTTAAAAAGATCCTCTGCAATGTTGTAAGAGTCCGGAGGTGCACACTACACCACAAGGCTGTTGTCATCTGATCCTACAATGTTGCATTGCTTGTTTATTTAAATTATGTCAACTCAAACTAATTATATTATTTTCTATTGTTTTCAAGCAATTATGAAAGAAAACATTTGTTGACAGCACACTTATATTGATTGTGCTAAAAATGTAATGTGTATTATTTATTTTACTTTTTACTTTTTATTTTTAGATACTGATAATGAATTGCTAAAATAAAGGGGGGGTGTTTGGTATGTTATTGGTATGTTATTGTTGGTATGTTTTGTTTGGTATGTTATATTTGGTATGTTATTGTTTTTGGTATGTTATTGTATGGTAAAAACAATGAAGAAAGTCACCTGCTATATTAGCTGAAGCCCAATGGGCGATAGAGCAAATTGCAAACCGAGTCAGAAGTAACCCAGGTCGGTACACAAGCAGGAAGTCCGACGTTAACTGGGTCAGTACACAAGCAGGCAGTAAAGAGGTTCAGGCAGCAGGATCTGAGCAAACAGAGTACTCAAGCAAAGGTTTCAATCAGCAAGTGCCTATTTATAGGCCCAAACAGGAAAAAGGATCCAATATGGTTTCTTCTGATACAGTGCTGTCCATTTTGGATAAGGGCAAGTCTAAGGGCAAGTTTAATAGCAAAACTGGCCCTCAGTGAAATTATTTAAGACTATTCATAACAGAAATGGTTCTAAGTGATTATTAGGCTGCACTTTTAAAGTTTTCATGTTTTCAGCTGGACCCACAAACCCAGAAATGAAAGCCCCTTTTACGCAGGTGGTCCCAGGGGCCTGGAAGTGGGCATGCATCTTGGCATATGCAGTTTCTAGGTTTCCTTTTTGTACTTACATTCAATATTAATGTAAGAACATTCTTAACACCTGAGTAGATGAATAATATGTAATACCTGCTTTCTGTGTAAATAGACCACATACCTGAATGTTGCTAAACTGTACCATGTTTTAGAAACACACAAAAAAATAATTATAGAGTTGGGACTGCAAAATTTAACAAAATGTTTAATTAACACATAATCTTAAACTCTAGATAAGAACTTGGATAACAAATAAGGGAAGCATTCAGCAAGGTTTGGGATTTAGATGACTCTGTGGTTGTGAGCCAGCTTGGAACACTGGAAGGTCACCTATATAGGAATATTACAAGATTAGACAATTGGAATTGATAAAAAAAAAATGTAGTTTAAGTGATGTTTTCCGCAACAAATTTTGCAAGAAAAATAAAAAAAAAATTGCAAAGTAACAAATTTGCAATATAAATATGGTTTCCCTTCAAATAATCTTTTTCAGTTTCTAAAATTAGGAAAAGTAAGAGGTTAAGATTGAGGTTGGCATGTTCTATTTTGGAGTTACTTTTCTCCTATTTGATATGAAAGGTATTTTGTTTTCTCATAAATGGTTTAGTGACCCATCTGCCACAGTAGACCCTTTGCAAATGCCCCATTTGCCTTTTTTTAATCAAAACACCTCTAAGTTTGGGTGACCAAAGTTTTCACAAAAAGAGCGTTTTTTAGAAATTGTCTCCAATACTTATGTATTTACTTTAAATGCATTTACAAATCTTGGACTTTGGTCATTTTTCTTAGTTTCAATTAAAACAAAAATTCTCTTAATTCAAAAGTGAAATCACACTGCTAATAAAATGTCCCACAATGGGACAACACTGGTACTAAAATGTGTTATTTGACCCATCATTGACTTCTCCCTGATATGACCTTTTCATAATTACCGGTTTTACATTAATACTCAGATATGGCGCCACCTATCTACCATTTACATCACCCTGGCACCGAGTGCCGACTCATCTACATCCTTCTACTGGAAATCTGGAAAGACCACAGACATCCATTGTAGATTGTTTATGCCAAATGTGTTGTTGCCTGTTCATGAAAAATAATCATAATAATAATTAAAATCATCAATCAAAAGACAATACTCTATTACAAAAGTAGCAATTAGCGTTTCATGTATTTTTCTGCCAGATGATTAATCACCGTATAACGACCTTTACACTTGTTACTCTAGCTAAGTTTTCTTAGCAAAGCATCTTCATATTCTCCTTACTGACTTTATTAGGCAGAGTACGCACTACAGAACATTTTTCCAGATGTGATGTCGTTAACGTTTTTATCAATAACTGGAAGTCCGATCAGCAGCCGATTCCTGTGTACACACTATACATGTTTTACAAGATTTACCTTCAGATCTGTGCTCTTTATCTGTCATAACCATCAGGTGAAAAGACCGTGACTCTGTAAACTCTATGGGGATCTATGGACACTGCTGGTCCTGAGTACATACACAATGCATGATTTGCCCGACATTGTTCCACTGTTTACAGTGATTTTTAGTCCGGTTAATAAAATCAGATCAAAGAATACGATGTGCTTTGGAACGATAAAACATGATCGCTGGCGTGTACACACTAACGCGATATCGGGCCAATTGGTCGTTTATCGTGTGATTGGCTCTATATTCAGGTGAAAAACCTGTAGTGTGTACCCAGCCTTAGTCTGTACTAGTATAGTATAATAGTGGATCAGAGCATCTATAGTGTTCATTATAAAAACATGGATAAAGAGAAAAGTCATAAACAAAGGCACTAAATAGCGGCAAATCAAGTCACACAGTTTACTGAGCACCTTTAGAGGTGCATTTATTGCTGCCCATTTTGGACCACAGATTCTTCTACGCCTATGTCGGAGTACAAGAGTTGCTAATGCAGAGCAGGGTGTACCAACATGGCCAATCGGCATATCGCGTCATGCACCACCACTTTATCCTGATGCTAGTGCGCTTATCTAAATCCAGGACTGGTGTCAACTGTTTTCCTGTGAAGCATTCTGTGATTTGAGCGTGTGTGTTCTGAATAACTATTCTGTGTTCCGACACTTGTTTCATAGTCTTCTGCCTTGACCATTGTCCTTAGTTGACAATTCTCCTGGATGACGATTCTGTACCTGACTTACCTTTACAATTGGCTGACACAAATATATATACATAGCTGTCCACTTGCACATTTATGTCCATTAAATTTGATAGATAGGGATGAACAAATTGACACAAGATTATCGGCTATTTTGAGACCCTAACCCTAATAACTTCACGTAGGTCGTACTGAAGAATAACAGCAGCATTTGGAACAAGATTTTAAAATGTTAATATTGTACAATAAACTATATACTAATGTCTGTTAGGGATAAGCTAGACTGTATACATATATGGGTCAGTTTCCTAAAGCATAGTGGTGGATAATTTATATTGGATAGAAACTTCAATATGGTTATATATTATACATTTACCAACAGTGAAGGAACCTTCATACCCAATAATTATACTGGGGATATTATCATCATCATCACCATTTATTTATATAGCGCTACTGATTCCGCAGCACTGTACACATCAGTCCCTGCCCCTTTGGAGCTTACAGTCTAAATCCCCTAACATACATACACAGAGAGAGAGAGAGAGAGAGAGAGAGAGACTACGGTCAATTTTTTGATAGCAGCTAATTAACCTACTAGTATGTTTTTGGAGTGTGGGAGGAAACCGGAGCACCCGGAGGAAACCCACGCAAACATGGGGAGAACATACAAACTCCACAGAGATAAGGCCATGGTCGGGAATTTAACTCAAGACCCCAGCGCTGTGAGGCAGAAGTGCTAACCACTGAGCCACCGTGCTGGTTCTACTATTGTAGAACCACTCAGACTAGATCACAAGATATATCGATAAGATTAGCAAACTCTAGACATAGGGATACTCATTACCTGTTAGAATGGACGGTGTTACACTGAATGATTGAAATATTATTGTTTAAATTGGACATCTCCACATTATAGCTGCTCCTGACCTCTGAAATTCCAAAAAAAAACCCACAGAGCTCAAGAAATGTAATAATTAAATATAAATAATAAATAATATACATTAAGGGCACAGTAGACAATGGATAGTAGTAAATTTAGGTTGTTTGGTCTGAACTTCATAATTAACAACAACTCTTGAGATAAACCAGGTTCATTGCCATATATCTTTTGTTAACTGAACTTAACATAAAATCGTCCCAAAACCTTACAGATCGTCAGCTTACCTGGGCAGAGTCATCTTAACCTTTTGAACGTAATTTGTTAATGTTTCATGATCCTCTCAGTATACAACGCTACATACTATGTCAGCACTTTATACATAAAATAATAAATAAAGAAGGATCTTCCAATTCTTTACACCGATACTTACTGTCATATTTTTCAAGTTTATTTTATTTAATTACTTAAGCCTAAACTTTATAAAAATGCTCCTTATTCTTTAAATGTTTTGGTATTAGCTGAAGCCTCTTGTGCATAATGTTTTACTGTAAGCCCCAAATCAAAACTGCAATTTACTCTACTGGATGAGGACGTGTCAAAAGCTAGTATACAATCATAAATACATTATTTAACTCATGGCTAAAATTAATTTCGTATACACTAGTAAAAATAATATTTTTCTCTTGATTGGGGGATTTTGGCACCTTTACTTAAACATGTTTTACAATTAAAGCGTCCTTTGCAAACATCCATGGGCTTTGCCTGCCCTCTGATCTGGATCAATTCTTCCAAAACCTTTCTCCATCTCCCAAAAAAAAAACATTCAAAGCAAAATAAATCACTTGCGATGAACGATATGAAACTCCATTCTATTTCCCATGCAGGCACCCAATATAATTTATAGTCTTTAAAGACTAAATGATCTTTTTTTCTGATCTAAGAGAAAATTACAGTTCAAGAGACATATTTTGCAATGTCATCTCGCAGGTATCAAATCTTAGCTGGATTTCATGTGGGGGCAGTTCTAAACATTAAAAAATGACAGAAGAAGACAAAGGCAGTAATTTATGGTTGACACCAGCAGAGGATATAATAATTTATTGCATGGTGTGCAGATGTTTTTTTTCATTAGTAATATATCGCAAAGACACAAAGCTTTCACCCATACATCAGGCAAAGCAGACACAGGGAAGTACAAATTTTGATTTTCAGGCTGCTAAGATACATTTAAACTATAAATATAGAGGTAAACTAAAGGCAAATGTCTGAGAAAACCAAACAGGTGACTAATCTTTATAGATTACCATTTACAATTGTTATGTTGTACCTCAGTGTAGCTTACACTTGTGTGGTTAAATTTGCTTTGTTATTTTTGTTAAAACCAACAGAGGATTTTTGGAATAATGAATGCACGTATTTATGTAAATAATTTTAAAGATAAAAGAAATTTCTATGTCCTCTGGAAAACAAAATATGAGGCTTTTTCTCATTTTAAACGGCATATACATCATAAATTATTATTAAATTGAATAGAATATGAGCCTTTGATTTTCCATCAAATTACATCATTTAATCAATTTGAAACATCACTTGTTCAATGTTTGCTCTAGAATTGATCTAAACCTTCTCGTCTGGTGTGAATAATTTTGCTCTGAGAAGTTTTGGATAGATTGAACCTGTTGGAATTTTAAAAAACATGTTTCCTTTCTATAATGTAAACAAAGAAATGTTCAACAGGAGGGGTATCCATGTGAAAATCAATGTGGAAATAGCAGAGAGACAGTTGGTTACACAAGTCAGTAAAGAAGGGGGAGAGAAGAGGTATACTTGTGTGTCATCGATGTAGAGATGTCACGGAAGCTGAAATAAAGGCACCTAGAAAAGCAGAAGGCCAAGAACAGAGCCTTGTGGGACCCAACAGACAGCGGGGAAGAAGGGAAAATGTGCAAGAAAGTGAGTTGATGAGATGAGTGCAGAAAGGGGGAGAATGAAGCCATGGGAATTGGGGAGTGCATGAGATGATGGGTGGAGCATACAGGGCCAAACAACAGAAGATATCATGTTGAAAGCTGCAGATTCTGCTTTGAGGTAGGTGGTCATGGCCTGTGAGCTAAGAAGGGAGGAGTGGTGTAGGTAACGCAAGGAAAAGGTGGCAAAGAGTCATCATTAGAAGACTGGGTGAATATTTGAAGTAGGTTTTCTTGGCAAGTGAAAGGACAGTATTGTAAGATAAAAGGATTTTATATAAAAAAAAAGATGTTGGCATTGGAGTAAGACTTCACCCGGTAGTGCCCAACAGTGCAGGTGCATTTTGCAGGTGTCGGGTTTGGTTGGTGTGTCATAGTTTGGTTGGTGTGCAATGGTTTGCTTGGTGTGCCATAGTTTGGTTGGTGTGCCATAGTTTGGTTGGTGTACCATGGTTTGTTTGGATTACTGAAGACTGATTTGTCAGGGCAGAACAGGGTAGTTATAGGAGAGAGGACTAGTTTTAGTGAAGGTAGGAAGTCAAGATTTGGAGAAGGTTCGGTCAAAATTTGGAGAAGCTGGTGAAGAAGCAGAAATGGAAGAAGATGAGGCCAAGTGAGAATCCATCACAGTCGGTGGGAGATGAAGTCCACTGGGAGAGCCCAAAGAAAGAAGCAAACGTAAAACATTTTGTGGTGACATCGGCAGTGGAGTTATTAATGGGATTGATTAAATCACCTCACAAAATAACTGTTGGTTTAATTCTCTGAGATCTGGTCTTCTAAAATTAAACATCATCAGAGAAGAACGTCATAGTTACGTACATTTATTAAATTGACAGTCTTGGGCAGCCATTATAAATACTTCTGATGACATCTTGCTTTGGGAAACCCGGTTTCAGAGAATTCAAGCAGCAGCTACTTATGCTGAAGTCACCGCTACATAAAACCATACAAGTACATATTGCTTTCTACTTAGAAGTTACCGTGTAACTGATTGAGTCCAACAGACAGTCAGAGTTATCATTAGAAAGTCTTAGCAGTCCTAATACTGACCTCGATACAGTGATAACAAAAAGGGTAGTTTATCCTTAAAGACTTACACAGACTAGACGATTAATGGCTACATGTACGAACCCTTCTATTTAGGCGCCATTAATAAACTTAGATAGCTGTTAGTGAATCTATTAGACAATGTACATTTTATACTAAATTGTATCTTTAAACATGTTAGTAACTTGGCTTATTATTGCATTGTTTCCAGGTATTATTTTATTGCAATTTTATTTTACTAAAGGATTTACCAACTAGAAAAATTACTTGATTGTATAATTAAAATCAATATTCAGGCTTTAATAATTTAAAAACAAATAATTTTATGATCCATTTAATCAGCAAGATTGTTGTTATATATAAGTATCGGGATGAGAGCATAAAATATAATATGATGAAATAGAATAATAAATATCAGGACCCAACTAAAATATTACATTTAGACATAGAAGTGAACATGATTTTCTCCTCAGATTGTTTCCTTTTTTAGAACATTTGGTCAATTAGCCCAGTAGGAGGTAATTAGGTTGAGCTGACCCATTGTGAGGAGACCAGCTTAAGATATGCAGATCCTAGACATTCATTGTTTTGATCCTGTGTTCTACTTCCTAATTGAGTTCCTTTCAATAGGTAGTGCAAACACAAAAGAACCACTAGGTGTAAATTAGAGAGAGCCATATGCCCAGGTAAGAATCTTGGACACAAAGACAGCATTTGAAGGCTGCCTATACAGATATATAGAAATATAAACTTCAAAGAAGATTGCTTCAAATTTCATATTTTGGGAAATCTTGGTGCCACTCCATACTGAGTAGCAGAAATCAGACCAGAGTTGTGAATTACAGGTAGTGGCGGTATCAGGGAACAGCTATAATCACATGTTTTGGGAAAGATATGTCAAATTGTTATGATTCAATTATATTTGATATTTAAATGTGCGGGAGATTATGACCGGTTTATTGAAGAGAGAGTTATGTCTTTGGGATATATCTGTGAAAGGTCAAAACTTTTGGAATATTTGTGAGCAAACTATTGTGACACCCAGGGGACATCCCTGCCCCCTATTAGCATTAACGCTGCCCCTGTGAATGCCGTCCCATTTCATTTGGCTTAAAAACCTGTGTTGTAAAAGGACAAATGGTCAGTTTGCTGGGGGATCAATCTAATTGAAGGACTGTCCCCTGCCTACCCCCAGGCATACAGACATATTATATGTAAGTGATGCTCCGTACTTTCATCCCATTTTATTATATAACAGTTTGCAATTTTTTGTTTGTATGTCAAATCTTTATCTAATTGTTTTTTTATTCTCTCTAAGCATTGTACCTTTTGTATATTAAATCTAACAATTTAATAGTTCCGTCCTCATTGCTCTAAAACAAATTAATTGCCTGTTTAGAAAAGACAGATTGCTTGGCTGGGGTTAACTTTTTAGAAACCAGTGTGTGAATGGTTAACTGTCTAGCTACCAGAGCACAGAGTGTGCACAATTGGGTGATTGAGTCATACGTTTGCTATGGGCCTTATACGTAGTTGGTAGCAGTTGCTGAGAGGTGTGAGCATGCGTCTGTGTTGGGAAAGGGATTGCAAAATCTGTAGCCTGAAAGAGAGGTGAGTGGGAGGTTTGGGCTGCAATCCTGTGTGTTCCCTTACAGTAAGCTTCCAGGTCACAAGTGTGCAGAGGGCGGTTTGTGACAGATTAAGAGGTGATATATTTTATTACTGTTGGAATATAGGATAAGATATCTAATCAGAGAGTAGCTGGAGAGGCATATTCCTGACAAGAAGATTTTACTTACTTTGTATCAAATATGTGACCAGTTAGGACAGCATGGTGGCTCAGTGGTTAGCACTTCTGCCTTACAGCACTGGGGTCATGAGTTCAATTCCCTACCATGGCCTTATCTGTGAGGAGTTTGTATGTTCTCCCCGTGTTTGAGTGGGTTTCCTCCGGGTGCTCCGGTTTCCTCCCACACTCCAAAAACATACTGGTAGGTTAATTGGCTGCTATCAAACTGATCCTAGTCTGTGTGTGCCTGTCTGTGTGTGTGTATGTTAGGGAAATTAGACTGTAAGACCCAATGTGGCAGGGACTGATGTGAGTTCTCTGTACAGCGCTGTGGAATGAGTGGCGCTATATAACTAAATGGTAATAATAATAATAATAAAAAAAATAGACACACAATCTGAATGCATGTATAAGTTGATATTATTAGCCAAATAATGGACAAATTAATCCAGATAGTATGTCTGCTAGATGGGACTTTATGGTTTCATTCCTTACATTTTACATTGCACCATTATCTTCATATATTTTATTTATTATTTCACAAAAGTTTATTTTTCACTCTATAAATTTCAATGTCTTCTTATGTTTGCCTTACTTTCTTTTTACAGCTATTGTTCAGGAATATTTTTTAATGCTATAATACTACTTCCTTCTAGTTCTGCAACACTCTTACAATGAGTCTTAGCTATGCCACTCGCAGTGAAATTAGTTTTATTTTTCCTCAGTAAGGTGTCACTGGCTCTGTGCGGATTGCGCAATCGTTTTTTTGCATGAGAAAGAAAAATTGGCATTGATTAAATTCTAGCATTAACAGAATTGATTGAACCAGCTAGACAAGGTATTATCAGCACAATTTAATTGGGATGATCTTTTCCTGTATTGCCATTCAATGTCAGCCAGTAAAGAAAATTGTGTTTCATTAATACAAAGGATACCACGCAGTAGATGGACGGAGGACATTTTATTCCCCTTATATAATTGTAGTGGAAAATGAATCAGACCTTTGAATTACTAAATACTAATCCATAGTGTTTTAGCTTGATCCGTTTTAAATGTCCCTTTAAACCCCACACATGTTTCTCCCTCTTCTTTAATAACACCCACATTGTAGCTGGGAATAAAGCTATATGTTAATTAATTGTAGCGCCCGCATGCTGAATAATTGGTGCATCATCATCATCATCATCAGTTATTTATATAGCGCCACTAATTCCGCAGCGCTGTACAGAGAACTCACTCACATCAGTTCCTACCTCATAGTAACTTACAGTCAGGAAAACTAATTACTGGCGGACGTCTGTCCTTGGCATAAACATAATCATATGATTTGCTTGAAACTACTTGGCACTTGTTTTTTTTACTTGTCACACACTGACTTGTACTGTATGTCCGTAGAGCTGTGTTTTGTTTTTGTTTAATATGTTTAGTTCATAATATGTGGTCGGAAACATTTGCACAGTCATTTTTTGCTTTTTATTTACAAAAGTTTGGATTTGTACAGCGCTCTTATTATACATATTTGTATTTAATTATCAGCATGAGGAGAAGGTGTTGATTTCTCTATATATATATATTTATTGTTTTGTACTGGCTACGTAGGTGAGAGGGTTGCTATCACAGAGACACAAAATTATGCATATTGTTCATACTGTTTGAAAATAAAAAAGTCCTTATAAAAAACATATATGGGGTAATGTTCCCCTACTGTAAAATAGAACTATATATAAATTGCGGGTGCAATATTTTTTATAATACACTCATTTCATTTGAACTCCCGAAGTCAACAAGGAACGGACCTCAAGCTGATACGTGCGATGATAAATTTGGGTGTCTGCTTTGCTCTACTACACAATAGGCTGCAGGATACGTCCAATACACACAAAAATAAAACCTATTTCAAGTAATGTCACCTGTTAATAACATAGGCCATTAATGACCTAACAGTTTAAAACAAAATAAATGTTGTTTTTTTTTTGTTTATCTCATTAAATACATTTATTAGGATGTTGTTAATGTCTGCTGAACATAAAATATATTATGACAGTTGCTTGTGATTGCAAACACATTGATCCCAACTCAACAGCTCCATTCTGCTCAAGATCTGCTTCTCTCTTCCACTCTCATCACATCCTCCCAATATCGGTTACAGGAGTTTTTTTTGGTTGCACGCCACTTTGTGAAATTCCCACCCCGCCTCCCATTGCACCACAAGATATTCCTCTAATCTTCAAATCTTCAATTGTTCTCTGAAAACCCACTTCTTCAGACAAGCTTATAATATTCCTCTACCACCCTCTTTTATCCCTAGTTTACCCTATTACCACCCTCTACACAGCTAACACAAGACCAACATAGTTGTGTGACTGATCATACAGTCACTCAATACCTTGTAACCTCTGCATTCTAGCTTGACAAATATTAAATATGATGTAGCACTTACCCTTGTGTATCAAACCATTGTCCCTTAGATTGTAAGCTTGTGAGCAGGGTTCTATCGCTTCTCTGTCTGTATTACCCAGCATTGTTTTATTACTGTTTGTTCCCAATGGTAAAGCGCTATGGAATCAGCTGGCGCTATATAAATAAATGTTGATGATGATGATTATGAATATATTCCTATTAAATGTATTTCATGGAACAAAATAAAAAAAAACTGTTAAACTGTTAAACGTTTAAACTGTTTTATGATTGATACTTACATTATTAACAGATGACATTAATTCAATATTTTTTTCCCTGTGTGTTCTTTTGAAAATTTATAATCCACATAGGTAGTGGACGTATCCTGCATCGCCTTGTGCAGGAGACCAGAGCAGATCTGCCTCCGATTAACAGTGTGCGTATCTTGTGATCTGCGCCTTGATGAATTTGGGAGTGCGCACAGCTGAAATGCATGCGTTTAATACTAAACATGGGTTTCACTCAAAATGGGTGCCTTGATGAATCAGGCCCATAGTCATTAATGAAAAATAATTGAAAAACATTTATTTTTCCCTTTTATTACCCCATAAAATACATTACTCAAGGTGTTATTAATGTCTCATGCACATAAAATGCACTTTTACAATTGCTCTTGATTGCAAACACACGTTCTAGAATGCATATGTGACTGTCATCACTATCACTCGGCAAGTGATATGACTTAAAAACATGTACCCAAGAGATACCAAAAGCTTGAATAGGATGGTGCTGCTTGGCACGCCCTTACTGTACATTGACTACGTGCATACGCCCATTACCCTCCCTGTTCCACCCATGAAATCTTGGGTTGTCGGAAGTGGCCTTTACGGGAGAAGATGAATTGGATGTTCTTGTGTTCACAGGTATATATATATATATATATATATATATATATATATATATAATTTCTGGGCATGCGCAGAGTGATTTAACACAAAATACAGCACTTATCATCATTTACGTTCCTTAATAAATGATGCCCATCCAGGGGTATTCCTAATTATTTAGGAGTTAATTTTTCATGTGTATGGGAGGTCTGCATTTTCTAGAAATTAGGCATGAATATGAAATACGGGTCCATGCAACGGAAATCGGTACCTTGAAATAATCATAAATATTTATAAAGAAAGTTTCATAATATATGTACAAGTTTCCATATCTTAAAAGAAGGCAATATATTGTAGTATATAACCTGAATATTTACCTCACTGGATATTATTGCCCTCTCTAAAGTACGTCTTATAAGGATGGTTTCACAATAATCACACCCTTATTACAAAAAAAGTTAGTCCAGAAACTTTTGTCTGTGTTTTAGAAAGTTACTTTCTTTTCAACATTTTCAAAATTTTAATTAAATTTAGAATTTTGCGAATAAGTGAAGATACAAGAAGTCTGTAGAGTTACCATAGCTTACTAGAGAAATCGATATTACACTATATCTACTATTTGTTATCATTACACAAGGGATGAACATACAGCAGAATTTATCTCGGTAAATTGTTATTAGCCAAACAATGTAATAACCACCTTGGGCCCAGCATGAATTAGTGACCCCTAAGTGTATTTACACGTACGGCTATACCCTGACAGTTGATTCATACATTTTAATGGATCACACAATCTACTTAAGAACTTAGAGCAAATTTAGAAATGAATCTCAGTGCCGGGATAAAAAAGAGTTTGTGATTCACTTCACGGCATATGTCGCTGTCATGCCCCAGATGTATGAATATTATCACAATGCATTTCAAAGTATTTGACAGCAGCAGATTGAAAGCGTATCGCACTCAGAAACTAGGTGCCATGAAAATCAGACATAAACCATTTCTAGTAGAAGTGAGAACTACATAAATTAGATATTTTCTGCTTCTCTGTGTTACACCAAGTTCCCTAATTCAGAGGAATGAGCTGGCAGTGGATATTAAGAGGAAAATATACTGTACCAGAGGGAAGGCTGGAGAGCTCCCAGAGCTGGAAAGACCACAGTTTAGAGCAACCATCCGAAGAAAAGGATCCGATACCTAAGACTGGACAAATCCTTGAACTGACCTGACATTCGTTTGCAAAGGCTTAGTCCAGGATCACACCCCATAGAGTAGTTCATGATATTGATTGCTCAGCTTGCTTGAAGCTCTGTAGAAGGTGATAATACAGGGCAGCTCTCATCAATAACTTGGAGATGATAAAGGAATTATTTTGCCCCCCAACAGAGATCAACATATCATCATCTTAATTTATTTACATGGCACCACAGAATCTGCACGATCAACAAAAAATAAGCAGAAAAAGTACAGATAAGGGACAAGAGAAAAAATAAAATCAGCACAAAATCAATACAAGAGACTATAGAGAAAGCAACTACATAAAAATCAGAAACTAGAACAAAGGAAACATTACAAAGCATATGAGGAGATGGGAGGTAGAGAGAGCCACACTTGTGAGAGTTACCATTCAAGAGGATACAGTAGTAAATGGAGAAAATCAGTAGCTTCATCCAAGTCTAACTATGGTCTATATGAATGGAAGGGACTCTACAAAAAGGCCCCCACCTCTCTTGTGCTTGGCCTTCCTACTACTTCCTCCTTTGTTATCCTCACTTCAGTAAAGTTTTATATCGTCAGTGCAAGTACAAATCCTGTTAGGAGCCATGATGTATAAACCCAGGGTCCTAGTATGAAACATTAATGTCTGTGCCAACATATAACACATTTCTGCACACTGCATCATAGTACATAAGCCCCAATGTGAATTGCAAACCACACACAGCCCAATGTGACTCTTTAACGCAATACCAGGTATGTGGCTAATTTAGCTAAACACATGGACTATACATATTTTTGCTGGTACGGTCGCTAAGGGGCCCAGACACTGAGTGATACACAACAAGTAAGAAAAATGTAGATGGCTACCCAGGATTGTTCCACCATAAGTTAATTGTACAAAATAACTTAGGGTCTATTCTCCATCACACTGCATACTCCTTAGCAGAGCACATAAGCATTTCCTTATAAATCACTAGAAATTATTGAAAAAAATATACATTTCTATCAACTAATAAATACATTAAAACTAACTTTTAAGAGAATATTATAACATACTCATAAGTTATTAATTATACTGCATCACACACTCTGTAATTATGTAAAGTCCTGCTTTTTGCTAATAGTAAACCTATGTCTACATGGCCAAGGATGTTGGTGCAGATCAGAAGATGATGAATTATTTATAAAACATTGGCAGTTAGACGCTGGTAGAAACCGCTATTCACGAATGGGATGTAGCAGTGATAGTGACAGTCAGATATAACTATGAGCTCTCAGTTTGTCAGAATTTCAGACAAGTGGCGACATTGTCATTAATTGAGGATTGCGTGAATGCTGCATAATTTTGTTAGCCTGCTAGAAGATTTACTCCGTAGCTCAGTCCTTTCCATAATAAGATGAACTGTGATCTAGAGTTAAATATACTGGGAGATTTATACATATTGTAGTGTTTGAATGAAAACTGGCAAAGTAACTGACTTTATATCACTGTGATGTTAGCTCCTGGGTACACTGATTTTATCATTATCCTTTCTATACGTCCAAACAGTATAGTTACGGAAAACATTTATAGGCCACACAAGCTCACAAAAAGGGGCCACCGAGTGCTGAAGCACATAGCACATGAAAATCATCTGTCCTCGATTGTAACACTCACTACAGAGTTCACAACTGCCTCTTGAACTATTCATCGGGAGCTTCATGGATTGGGTTTCAATGGCCAAGCAGCTAGCACACAAGCCTCGGCTCACCATGCGTAATGTCAATTTCTAACTGGAGTGGTGTAAAGCACACCGCCATCAGTCTCTGGAGCGGTGAAAACTCGTCCTCTGGAGTGAACAATCATGCTGCGCCATCTGGCAGTCTGATGGACGAATCTGGGTTTGGTAAATGCCAGTAGAACGCTTCTTATATGAATGCATACTGTCTGCTGTAAAGTTTAGTGGTGAAGGAATAACGGTCTGGGGTGTTTTTCATGGTTTTAATTGGCTACCTTAGTTCCAGTAAAGGGAAATATTATACAACAGCATACAATGAAATTCTAAAGAATTGTGCACTTCCAAATTTGTGGAAACAGTTTGAGGAAGACCCTTTTCTGTTTCAGCATGACTGTGCCTCAATGCACAAAGATAAGCCCATCAAAAAACGATTTCCTGAGCTTGGTGTGGAAGAACTTGAGTGGCCAGCACAGAGTCCTGACCTCAAACCCATTGAGCACCTTTGGGAGGAATTGAAACAGCGACTGCTAGCCAGGCCATATCGCCCAACATTTGTGCCTGACGTCACTAATGTTCTTGTGTCTGAATAATATAAATCCTTCCGCAATGTTCTAAAATCTTGTGTAAAGCATTCCCAGAATAGTGGAGGCTGTTATAGCAGCAAAGGGGGGGGGGGGACCAACTCCACATTAATGCTCATGGTTTTGGAGGGACATGTTAAATAAGCACAAATTGATATGAGCTCAGGTATCTACACACTTTTGACTATGTTGTGCAACAGTGTAGTTACAATTTAGCAATGTAGCTAGTTAACTATTCCTAAGAAAAGATATGAAGTAAACTGAAACGTTCAGTAAATATTTTTCATGTTTTCCTGCATGTTACATATATATCTCTATATCTTTATATATATATATATATATATATATATATATATATATATATATATATATATATAAGAAAACAGGGATACTCTGCACTCTCCAAACACATAATTAATGCTATATCAAGTACTGTTCTATATTAAAAACAGGGAATGTTAGCTCCACATATTGCAATATATGTTTAAGCTGACCAACTGACGCCAAAGTCTTCCCATTCTGGTCAGTACTGATATGTGGAACTAACATTCCCTGTTTTTAATATAGAACAGTACTTGATATAGCATTAATTATGTGTTTGGAGAGTGCAGAGTATCCCTGTTTTCTTGTCTATACAATGTGGGCAACCCCCTCTTGCACCCCAGTCTGTACATGGTGAGTGCAGAGGACCTATGTCTGTTTTTGTTTATATATATATATATATATATATATATATATATATATATATATATAGTGATTAGCACTTCTGCCTCACAGTACTGGGGTCATGAGTTCGATTCCCGACCATGGCCTTATCTGTGTGGAGTTTGAATGCTCTCCCTGTGCTTGTGTGGGTTTCCCCCGGGTGCTCCAGTTAACTCCCACACTCCAAAAACATACTGGTAGGTTAATCGGCTGCTATCAAAATTGACCTTAGTCTCTCTCTACCATTAAGGGGTGTATATCTAAAAATATGTCTCATTATCAGGATTATCTCATTATTAAAATATGTATCATTATAACTATTGTTTTCATTTCCAGCTGATCTGGTTACAGAGTTAAATTAAGGCTTAAGTTCTATTGTACGGATTACCACCAGGGTTAGAAGAGTTACATTGTTTCGTCTTAAATGCTTCACACTTGACTGTTATGTATCTGTTTTCTCTAACAACTTTCTTTTCATAAGCAAGATCTATGTTACACTTGTGAAAAGGTTTTCACCTAATCAGGAAATTGTTTTGTTCACCTATGTTCCATTGTTCTTCCAGTTGTGCATTCATATAAACTATTAATATGTTTGAACGTTCTTTCTTCTGTTATACACACCTGACCTAGTATTATTTTACATGTTGTATGTTTGCAGAAAGAATAAGTGTGTTACCGATATCATATTTTGATACCAAACTGAACCATGAATTTGGTACATTTGTTACATAAACTATATGACTATTGCAAATTAATTATTTGGGCCTGAGTCATTAAGGAGAGCAAAGCATAAAAAAGGAGTAACTTTGCAGCTGGGCAAAATCATGTTGCATTGGAGGGGGAAGTAAACTTAAAATATGGGGACAGATTTATAGTTGGGGTAGGGCATGTCCTAGATCAACTTAAAATTTCAGTGTAAAAATAAAGCTATCAAGTATTTGTGTGCTAGATGAAAAACAGCCAGTGCTTTCTTTATGTGCAAAATAATAAGTTAATTTGCACCCCTTGCATTGTAAAATGGTTTGTTTGGGGAAACATTTACTCCTTTTTATTATCTTACTTTCCTTAATGACTCAGGCCATTTGGGCCTGAGTCATTAAGGCAAAAAAGGAGTAAATGTTCTCTGGGACAAACCATGTTACAACTTAAGGGGTGCAAATTAGTTTATTATTTTGCACATAAGTTAAATACTGGCAGTTTTTTCATGTAGCACACAAATATTTGATAGCTTTATTATTACACTGAAATTTAAGGTTGATCTAGGACATTCCCTACCCCAACTATAAATCTGTCCCCACATTTTAAATTTACCTCCCCCTCCAATGCAACATGGTTTTGCCCAGGTGCAAATGTTACTCTTTTTTTATGCTTTGCTCTCCTTAATGACTCAGGCCCTTTGTGTCTAAAGCTGAAATATTTATGTATTTATTATTGGGCATTTATTAACCATTTATTGAAGTCAGAATGGGGAAGACCTACTTCCTTCCCTTGATTTCACTAGACTATATCTTCTAAGGGGTCACCTTTTTTGAAAGAGGGGACTTCTCTTTTCAAACAAGGATGCCCCTGAGTCTCCAGAAGCCAGTATGGACAAGACTGGGCACTTTTAGTACTCTACCCCAGTTCCTTAGCTCTCCAAATATTTCTGTAATTTAGTGGCATCATTCTACATTGGCGATGATGTCATTATGTGCATCCCCTTCCCCAGTCCCCACCAAAAGTAATTACTGATTGGTAAGTATTATATTTATTTATTTCTATCATATGTGTACTAAGAATCAGTGGATCTCCTCCTTCAGTCCCACTCGTCCTTAGCACTGAAGGGGTTAATACCTGATACTATTATTATTTGTTTCTAGAGATAAGCAAAGTTGAGTCGGAATATGGCACAAATCGAGCTTCATGGAAGAACAGGCCGCTTAGCCTTAGACAGGATAAAATCTTCAGTTTCGCTTGTGCTTTGCCATTCTGTGGACTAACCTTTCCTTTGTAAATTTTGCAAGAATTTACATTCTATAAATTGATATGGGACTAAGACAATGCCGATTCATTCTGACCTGTGTTTGGGGTATAATAAGGTAAAATGATTCCAGTTGGGCAATAATATAGAGGAATTATTGGTTGCAAAAAAAAATGATAAGGGAACAGAAATGATAGCACCAATTCCACATGGAATATTTTACGCTTGGAGAAATATGTTAAATTCTGCTCACCAATGCGGCATAAGGTGAATATTTTGCAGAACACTTTTGAAATTTTAGCTCATCTTTATTTGGTTCTCTTCAGAATCTTGTTAGAACAAGTCCAGAAACCAAACATCCTTATCTGAGAAGTACCTGCACTGCCCCAGATAACCTCAAACCTTGCTGTAGAGCAATTATATCAGATCAGACTTCTGCCAAATTTTAGTTTCACTCTAATTTCTCTTCTGCAGGGCTAGAAAATAATGGTGTAATTATGTGTTTTTCTAGTTCAGCTTGTGAGCATGGGGCCCTGGAATCTAAATTGCCCATTCCAGATGACTGGACATGTTTCATTTTAGTATTGTAAATGTCTCTAAAAATAATTATTGTGGTAATTTGGAAATTAATGTCACTTGACCAGGATGGATTTCATTGGACACACAGGGTGTTTACAAATCAGTTTAGTTTCATGTTTTGCTAAGTGAGTTGAAACTCCTTTTTTCCAAATGAAACAATCATCATCATCACCATTTATTTATATAGCGCCACTGATTCTGCATCGCTGTACAGAGAACTCACTCACGTCAGCTCCTGCCCCATTGGAGCTTACAGTCTAAACTCCCTAACATACATACACAGACACAGAGAGAGACTAGGGTCAATTTTTGATAGCAGCCAATTAACCTACTAGTATGTTTGTGTGGGAGGAAACCCACGCAAACACAGGGAGAACATACAAACACCACATAGATAAGGCCATGATCAGGAATTAAACTCATGACCTCAGCGCTGTGAGGCAAAAGTGCTAATCACTGAGCCACAATTTACTTCAGCAGAGAATTGGCCCTATTACCAACACTAGCCATGGCAGTGCTCAGTAGACTTCAGGTCCTGCCCTGAGGAGCTTACAATTACTTCATATTTCTATACTTAATTTTATTATCAGCCTGTGAAATATATATATCTTGTTATTTTCTTTCAACAGGTACTTGTTTTATATTAAAGAAATAACCTATACAGGTACTAGTAACCTCTGTAGGATTGATCTTTTACTATGAGAGCAATATTTGTTCACTTAAGATCACACGTCCTTATTTCACCCTAACACTGTGAAAATAGAACAACATGCAGACATTGGTGATCCAGCAATTGTTTAAATGTAGCTCTGGTTGTGTGTGTTTACCAGGGTGGAATGCTGAACACAGAATAACTGAAAAGATGATCTATTGGGCTATATTTCTCCCGGTCAGGAGTGCAAAACCAAGGTTATGTTGACTCATGAGGACAGCATAAGTAATTTGAAAGCAACTATTGATGACACAGAAACTATGTCCATCCAGTAGCCATGTTCACCTTCAGGATTGTTGTTGCTCTGCTTACACCAATCAACTGCAGCATTAAAAACACTGAAAAATGAAGTGAATAACATTGATTATCTCATTACAATGGCAACTGTCAAGAGGTGGGATATATTATGCAGCAAGTGACCAGGCAGTTTTTGGATTGATGTTTTGGAAGCAGGAAAAATGGGCAAGTGTAAGGATCTAAGCAACTTTGACAAGGGTCAAATTGTGATGGCTGGACGACTGGGTCAGAGCATCTTCAAAACTCTAGGTCTTCCCGATATGCAGTGGCTAGTACCTTCCAAAAGTGGTCCAAAGATGGACAACCGACAGGGTCATGGGCGCCCAAGGCTCATTGATGCGCGTGGAGACCAAAGGCTAGCCTGTCTGGTCCAATCCCACAGAAGGGCTACCGTAGCACAAATTGCTGAAAAAGTTAACGCTGGTTATGATAGAAAGGTGTCAGAGCACACAGTGAAGCGCAGCTTGCTGCGTATGGGGCTGCGTAGCTGCGGACTGGTCAGAGTGCCCATGCTGACCCCTGTCCATTGCCGAGTGCGCTTACAATATGCACGTGAACTGGAGCATAGAGCAATGGGGGAAGGTGGCCTAGTCTGATGAATAATATTCTCTTTTACATCACGTGAACCGCCAAGATCGCTTGCATCATTTAACTGGAGAACAGATGGCAACAGGTTGCACTATGGGAAGAAGGCAAACTGGCAGAGGCAGTATAACGCTCTGGGCAATGTTCTGCTAGGAAATTTTTGGTCCTGGCATTCATGTGGATGTAACAAACTATGTACCTAAACATTGTTGCAGACCAAGTACACCCCTTCAAGGCAACGATTCCCTGATGGCCTCTATCAGCAGGATAATGCGCCCTGTAACACTGCAAAATTGTCCAGGAATAGTTTGAGGAACAGGACAAAGAGTTCAAGGTGTTGACCTGGTCTCCAAATTCCCCAGATCTCAATCGAATCCAGCATCTGTGAGATGTGCTGGAAAACATTTCCGAGCCATGGAAGCACCACCTCACAACTTACAGGACTTAAATGATCTGCTGTTAACGTCTTGGTGCCAGATACCACAGGACACCTTCAGAATTCTTGTAAAGTCCATGCCTTGACGGGTCAGAGCAGTTTTTGTGACATGAGAGGGACATACACAATGTTAGGCAGATGGTTTCATCTTGTGGCTGATCAGTCTTTATGTCCTCTCAAAAAATCTTGTGGAGCGATCTGTTGTGTGACTTCTGGAGTTGGTGAGTGGAACACAATAAATGGCCACATCGGTGACATCTCCTTCAGATGTGCACTGCTGATTTCAATAATCACAACAACTAAAGCCGACCTGTCATCCACACACATCTACACATCACATACTTTAACCCCTTGAGTGCTAAGAACAAGTGGGACTCATCCTCTACATGACCACCTGAAGTGCTAAGGTGAAGTCTCACTCATCCTCTGCATTTAAGGGTTCAAGAAAGCAAATAGATCGGGGTTGGAAGTGGAAGGAATCTTTCCTCCATAAAAATCGTGCATGCGCGTGCACGTTACTGTGGGAATGTACACGCACAGCGCTTTAAAGTCTACGAGAGATGTCAGGGATAGGGGGGATCTTTTAGAGCCTTATCTCCCTATCCATGAAACTCAGGAAGCTCAGGATCCCCTTGTTTGAAAGAGGAAAGTCTCCTATTTGAAACGATGGTGCCCTTTTTTATTTATTTCCCACTGATAATTTTTGAACAGCAGGCATTAATTAAATATGTGACGATCCCAAAAGTGCTCAGCACAGGGGTGAGAAACACGTCATTGGGCAAAAGGGTTATATAGGAGGGATTTTATAAGATCCAGGTGCATTCCATGTGCATTTATTTGCACTCAAACACCCATGTAACAAACTGAATAATAGGTACAATATGATTTAAATAATTAACACGGTCCTTACGTCCCCTCATAATCAGTACTTATATAAGGCATTAAGTAAGGCTCAAATGAGCAGTATTATATGAGAACAAAGGAAAAGTTGAAATGCACAATAGGAATGGTCCTAATACAGGACTTGTTGGACCAAGTGCAACAGGATCTGCAATTCTTCAAAATAAGGTGCAGCATGAACAAAAATAAAGTGATATACTGTATATATCTATTCTAATTTTTAATGAAGCTTTGTGACACCCAGAAAAATTAGTCAACAAAAGATTTACTACATGGATGACCTCTGTCAGAAATTTATCATTTTAAGCCGCATTTAAAGCCAAGTGCAAATGCAGCCTCTGAATGTCCTAAGATTTTCCTTTTTACAATTATAATTACAACATGTCAGATCAGTTTTTAGACATTCCATTTCTATCTAGTCTCCTTATCTAAACTTCAAAATGTTACACGATAATTATAACCTTTTATAATCGCTTGGATTATGCCCTGTCTCTAAAACAAACTAAAATAAAATAAAATTGTCATGTGATAAATTATAGCCACCGTCAAAACGTAAAGGTTTGCCTCAATTGATAATTAATAGCTCTAAAGTCTTTATGTCTCAGTCCTAAAAGCCCAGAAAATTATGAAGCCATTTAATGTCACTTTTTTTTTTGCCAGAACTCCTCTTTTTCAAGAGCTTGTTATCAAACCTCGTGAATATGGATTTCAGGAACAGCCTATGTCATTATTCAATGTAGCTAGTTTTGTTACAGGGAATGTTAATGACCTGGTATCAGGTCAGTTTCTATGAATCCATACTGAAAGAACCTGTATCGTTTGCTAGGTTAAAAAACTGAAGAGGGACAATAGTAACGATCGATTTGGTCAAGTAGTTTTAAATCAATAAAAATTTTAATATTTTGCAATAACAAAATTGTGAATCCAAACTCTGTAGAAAAGCAACTTTCTTGCAAAATCAAGAATTGACGCAGTCTAGAACTCATGTGAGTTTTCTCATGGTGGCCGCTGGCGGTCTTGTGAGTGCCGAAGGTTTGTCTTGCTCAATTTATTAAAATGTCATTTTCATTGCTCCTAGGGAGTAGTTACGTTCATCTCAGGGTTATCTAGTTCCATTTTATTACGTTGTGGATGAAGATTCCCAATGGACTACTTCATCAAAAGATGTTACTGTTTAATAAAGAGGGGTTTGTGGTGCTTTTCTTCAATTAAAATATATGGAACCTTTTGGGAGTTAAGTAGAGTTGATAAGTATACATTGCGTCCAACGTAACTTCATCATCATCATCATCATCACCATTTATTTATATAGCGCCACTGATTCCGCAGCGCTGTACAGAGAACTCATTCACATCCATCCCTGCCCCATTGGAGCTCACAGTCTAAATTCCCTAATATAGACACACACACACTCACACACACACACACACACACACAGACAGAGAGGGAGACAGACAGACAGGTAGAGACTAGGGTCAATTTTGATAGTAGCCAATTAACCTACTAGTATGTTTTTTGGAGTGTGGGAGAAAACCGGAGCACCCGGAGGAAACCCACGCAAACACAGGGAGAACATACAAACTCCACACAGATAAGGCCATGGTCGGGAATTGAACTCATGACCCCAGTGCTGTGCCGTAACTTTAAATTCCTGAGCTTTAAGTTTTTCTACTGTGTATAGGCATCTGTAAATAAACACTTATTACAGTCAGGAGTCCGACTTACGTCAGATTCTACATGACCCCTTTGTGTACATTTTTGTTTTTTTTCTATTACAGCTATTGTGTAACTACATGTCCCATAGCGGTGATTTGCAGCAATTGGAATGCTGAATTGTAGTGTTTAATTGCATTTAACATTCATTTTGACGTGATAAGCTGCACTGAGCCAACTAGCTGTGGTGTTGGGAGCCAGGTGCAGGATCTCTGAGCGTGTGTATTGGTTCTGCTCTCACTCCGGAGAGAAAGGGGCTCATAAGGAGCAGGGTCTAAAATATATTGGTCCGACAGTGCTTTTAGTCCATGGATATCTCGAAGGTTTTCAAAGGTAAACACTGAAACAACCTTAATTCTATTCCCTCCATCATCTTCCAGACCTGTTCTTCATATTTATTTAAAATACAATGGAACTGTCATTCTATATACGGAACCTCCCAAGTTTGTTGTTGCTGTTCTATAACCATCTCTGCAGTTTGTTATATTCCTCACATTCCAGTACATTCCACCTATACCTGTGCAAAACTTCCTAAACACGTTCTTTCCTCCCACAAGATACGACCAAGCTCATTGTCCCCACCTTCATAATTCTGTGTATCGCCCTCCTTCTGTCGGGCCCACCAATGACAAGTCTGCACCCCTGCTATAAATCATGACTGCAGTGCACAATGGCTGAATGACTTTCAAATACCTCTTTCTTATTTCCACTTCAATTTGTTATTATACTTTGCTGGTCTCCATTCTTTTACTCAGTTTAAGACATTGTAATGCATGTCTAGTTGTTTGATAGTCACCAGCAATTAGTTTCTCTGACCCCAAGGAGATATTAAGGACAGATAAGATAACCTTTAAATATGTGATATAATTACTCTTATTTGTTTTTAACTGAAAACTAGTCCATTACGCCAATGCCAAAAATAAAAACACTGTCTAAAATATTCTGAGATAAGTAGTCAAAGAACAAAAATAAACTTTTCAAGTCAAGAAGCCTTCTACTAATTGAACTATTATTAAATATTATTGATAGCTAAGTTGAAAATCTAACATTATTTTAAATATATTTGTCTGTGCGTCAGTAATAGAAAAACACTAATGGTTTTGTTGTCCATTGAAGTTCATTTTAATTGCTTTCATTTCAGTGCAAAAGTGTCAAATTGATCACTATTGCATGGTAGAACAGGCAGCATAACGTGGGTGGAAAAGCAACATATAGAGAAAGATCTAACACAAAACAAGTAAGCGCAAATGAATATATAGACATATTCATAATAAATGTATAACACTCTGAGAAGTAATAAGAGAGAAAAACAACTATTAACCAACTTGATATGATGAGGCTGATAAGTAACATAACACAGTTCTCAAATAAAATCATTATTATATTACTGTAAAATAGTAATTTGATTTATTTTGCAGTGACACTGCAGTACAAGTCTTTACTACTTATATTAGCAGTAAATGGCATGCAAGAAGAAAGTCTCAACGAGGACACTCCAACAAATGGTTGATGATCACAAAAAACAACAGATCCTTCAAGCATTAAAGACAACTTGGTCATGGCAATATTTATTGTGATGAATTTTCAGGGAAAAAAAATAGAAGAAAAGAAGATCCCAACATCCCATCAACCACCCACAGCGGAAAGGAAAGACTCAGACCACTGCCATTTGTTTTAAATGGTACCGGTCCTGCTGCTGCTCATTCTAGAATGCTCAGTTACAAAGTAAGTGCCCACAAAGGTCATGTATTTACTTCTCATGCATCACGTTCTGGCTCAAAGTATGGGTCACTTTCAAAAGAGAGATATCCAAGAGTCAGAAGAAGAACATCAAGGATGAAGATACATCAATTGGGCTCCCATGTAATCATGAGGACAGTCAGGGTCGGATTAACCATAGGGCTAACTGGGCTACAGCCCAGGGGCCTATGGCATCCAGGGGGCCCTTGAAAGTGCTCAGCAGCAGTATTGATCGGTCGGGGGTGGGGGCGGCCCCGGCGCGATCAGTGTTGCTGAGCACTTTCACTGCGGTCCTTCTCCGGCGCACTGTAGTCTCCTTACTGAAGAGATATCGTGAGTCTCACTCTCATGAGATCTCCTCAGTAAAGAGCATACAGCGTCCCGGAGAAGGAGGTAGGGGGGGCACGGGCAGCTCGGATCACGGGGGGGAAGGGGTGCGGGCAGCTCGGATCACGGGGGGGGGGCTCATGGGGGAATGGAGGCCCCCTTAGCCCAGGGGTCTCCATTCCCTTAATCCGGCCCTGAGGACAGTATAAGGGTGTCCATGAAGTGTACTCTGACATTTCAGATGCTGACACTATTATATTAGGTGATTATTTTGCTGACATCAAAGGGGGATGATAAAGAAATTGAGCAAAATTCCCTGTCTGAGTATGAACCCTAATCCATTCTCCAAAATACGTCAACTTTTATTTTGTGGGGGCCCAAACACACCAAGCACTTCAGCCCCAAAAATGACATTTCCTATAGCTGAAGTGCCTGGCTACCACATAAGGAGCATAATAGAGCCAACATTTTTTTATTAAAAAAAATGCTGGCTTACTATGAACTTGCCCCTCCCTCTTCAGCCTCTAGAGCTTCTCATGAACAGGCCTGGGAGCGGGACCTTGGTGAGGAGCTCTCGGAGGAGGAATGGTCTGACATCTACGAAAACGCCGCTTCTAGTTCCATCTGTGTTAGAATCAAGGAGAACGTCTATAAAGTGTTATACCGATGGTACTATGTGCCTTCGCGTCTATCTAGAATTCTCCAAGACTCATCTGATCGGTGCTGGCGAGGGTGCTCCCAGGAAGGCACATTCCTCCACATATGGTGGTCGTGTCCAAAATTATCAGGCTTCTGGGCTGAGATCAGAGGCCTGATTAGTGCAATCCTTCAGGTGGACATTCCCCCTGATCCTAAATTCTTTCTACTCCCTTTGGGGGCTCTCTCAGCATCCCGACACCAAAACAAACTGATTAGGCATATTGTGTCGGCAGCTACTTGCCAAATAGCGGCAGACTGGCGTATGCTATCCCCTCCCTCCATGCAATCCATAATCAATAGAGTCTGGCAGACTCATCGGATGGAGTATATGACCAGCATTATTCGGAACACTTCGAGGGCTTTCACCAAGGTTTGGGACCCATGGCTAGCCTTCTTTCAGGCCTGCCCACCTTTCACATAATCCAGTTCCAATACCTTTCCTTTCTTGGACTTCTCTTTTCTTACAGTGGATCTAGTCACCTCTTACCTCTCCCCTCTTTCTCCTTTTTCTCTCTTTCCTCACTTTCTCTATTCCCTCTTTTTCTTTCTCTTTTAAAAACCTGAGGTCATTTCCGGCTTCTACATTCAAAAGTTCGTTTGACTGAGTGTTTTGCTACTTCTGTACTGAGCAATGTTTTGATCACTTTTTGTCTAATTGGTTTGTTTGGTTTTTTTTTCTTCTCAATTGTACTCTTGTTGTCAAACGTCTGTTATTTTGATACTGACCTTTTACAAAATAAAACTTTAAAAAAAAAAGAAAAAAAAAAATGCTGGCTTTACCCATCTGTATTTACTATTATCTAAATAAAACCCTACTTTCCACCTGTTTCATTTACGTCCAATGCCATCTTCTTGTACTGTTACATTAAGAAATAACGGGCTTGGCTCACATGAATTTTCTATTAAATTGTCATCCTTATATCTATTTGAGACTAGTCCATATGTTTTTGTCCAATCAGGGGTGAATTAGGATTAACATAGACCCTGGGTGGTAACCAAATCATGGACCCCACCACTGATGTCAAACATAACAATATAAGTGTATACAAAATATATCAACTTTAAGATTAATAAGGTTACAAACTAAAGTAAGAGAATTCTGAAATCCAAGAGAAGTGACACAATACAATTGTCCTTACACATAGAATAAAAAGAGAGACTGAGGCATAACTTCAAAAAACGTGAAAATAATACTTATCTATATCTGCAAACTTTGGAGTTGGGTATTCTGGGAGGAAGCCTAAAGCTTGGTTATTGTCCAAGCAGTAATCCAACTAAATCTCTGCACAGCGCAGAGCTTGAGTTGGGTTATGGTCAGATTCATCGTTGCACCAACTGATTTGGAGTATGGGAGGTAGCCCAATCCACCCCTAATATAATCATACGCGTCCAATGCCATCATCTTGAACTGTTAAGAAATTCTTTGCCCATCTGTATTTGTTATTAGACTGACAACCTATCAGCCGCTGCTCTGCTCTCTGTTTCATTAATATGCATTCAGTGCCATCCTATTGTACTAGTAGGGAATGTATCTATTATTAAAATTCCATTCCCTACCTATCTGAGGTTGTTCTGCCAGTCTGTTTCATTTACATCCAATGCCATCTCCTAGTAGCACAAAGACATAACATTACCTTGAGGCTAGAGATTTGGTCTAAAATCAAGATTAAAAAACAGGTCTATGGGCCTGATTCATTAAGGAAAGCAAAGCAAAAAAAAAAAAGGATTAACTTTGCATCTTGACAAAACCATGTTGCATTGGAGGGGGAAGTAAATTTAAATTATGTAGACAGATTTATAGTTGGGGTAGGGCATGTCCTAGATCGTCTTTAAATTTCAGTGTAAAATTAAAGCTATCAAGTATTTCCGTGATACATGACAAAAACAGCCAGTATTTATCTTATGTGCAAAAATAATAAACTAAGTTGCACCCCTTGCATTGTAACATGGTTTTGTCCAAGATTACACTTACTCCTTTTCTGCTTTGCTCTCCTTAATGACTCAGGCCCAATGTGTGTAATGGAGAACATAAGCTTATTTTCTATCAACCTGTTACACAATTCCATTTAACAATGAGGGTAGGTCCCATTTTCAGCCAACCAGCTTTCTGCAGCTCATATTGTTGCTAATTGTGGATTGTTATTGTAAATTATCTGTTGATAATGATATAAATAGAAATGGAGGAACAATAAAAGAGCTTAAAATTCAACAATCTTTTGAGGGATATTTCAGCAACTTTTTGTCAAAATTTACATTTGTTGGTGGAAATAAAAAAACAAAAATCACCAGCCTAGTTTTATTAAAACTAAAACCAAAACTGACACCAAAACACAAAAATATTATTTAATTCAAAACCTAAATTAAAACACGGGGTGGTTGTCTCCTATCTACTCATAGCTACAAAATGCACAGCACAATCATGTTCAGAACTGTTTCCATCCACTAGGCTAAAGATTGTCAGTTCTATAGTCATTCAGACAAAATATTGTCTGTAGGGGCTACTCCTTTGATTCTGTCTCCTAATCTAAACTTCTTCTCAATCCACAGTCAACATTGGCATTACTTGGAGTTACGAACCATTTTCAAGACTTCAATTAATATTTTTATCGTCAATATAATATTCATACATTTGATAACTTGGACATAATCTACAAACCATGAAAACTGCCTGTACTATTATTGGTCCAGCAGATATTTGATAAAAGTATAGTCAAGGGCCAAATCAGGGCATTGTCAAGGCGTTCCTCTATAGCGATGGCGTCTACAAGAGTTTCCAAGTGATTTACAGTAGTACAACTCATTGGACTCCTTTCAGGCCTTGCTTCAGTGCACAAAGGCTGAATGGTTTTCAAAGGTTGTTTTGTGTTATTTCCACTTTAATTTGTTCTATCACTGTGCTTGCTTCAATTCATTTACTCCGTTGAACACATCATGTCGCATGGCCAGTAGTTTGATGGTTACCAGGAATTAGCTCTACAACAAGCACTAGAATGAAAGAGAATATAGACAGTATCAGCAATTAAAACAGGGGGAGCGCAGTGCACACGGTATCAATATTGACCCCACGGAGACACAAAGGACAAAGTGACAGTTAAATACGTGAAGTCATTTCTCTTACTTCTTTTCATTGAAAAGGAATCCTTCAAGGCTAACTCAGAAATAGAAGCTGGTGGACAATCTGGCAAGTGAATCAATACGTCTTTTATCCACTGAGAATTTAAAAGGTTTCAACTGGCTCTATAATTAAAGCAATTTCATCAAAGTTCTGCGGAGAAATCACATGCTCAAGAAATAAAGATTGGAATCGAATTGCAAAGTTGAAGAGGCTCTGCCCTCGTAGACCCTAAGTGATGTGGTTACGTAGAGAGGTTCTCACATATCAAACATATTTTTATTTATTGTATGATCTCTACAACCCTGATATGTTTCAGAGTCACCTACCACAGATTCCTCTGTTGATTTGGGATGACGTACATTTCCTTAACGACGGACTGGGGATCTTGACTGTAATACATTGCTTACTTCTTCAATCACAGTACAGAGAGAGAGAGAATGACTAGAACTGTATGATCAGATCTCAGTGAATAAGTTCTGTTAAAGGGAAATAAATATATACTTGTATGTTTATTTTGAAATTAATAAATTAAATGTATACTCATACAATTACTTTTACAAAATCTGGAAACAACAATATATGTATGCAAATCAGTGTGGCATACAGGGCCTCATTCATTAAGGAGCACAACAAAACGTATTGTGCGTTTTTTTTTAAAACGCAGATAAACAGGATATAAGCGCGTCCAGGAGTGGCTGTGAAGATACATGTGGTGATGAATCCGTGTCTATGTCTGATCTGCTCTAACACACAATACACTGCAGGATACGTCCAAGACATTTGTGGAATATAAAGTCCCAAAAGAACGCAGAGAAAAAACAAAAAACATTTGAATTAATGACACCTGTTAATAATATGGGGCCTGATTCATTAGCGATAAGATCTGCCGTTTTTTGCGGATCTTACGAAAATCTTCTCTGCGTATGCCCAGAAAAGGAAGATACGAAGGGAAATCTATTGCGTAAGCTAAGATTTTCTTAAGTTAAGATGAAAATCCATCGTAAATGCACTTAAGAAGTTTTCTCACCACTTAAGAAAAAAGGGTTGGGAATGGGAGGGGAATGGGCGGAGATCCGAAAGAAGGTAAGAAGAGTAGTATGTACTGACTTAAGAAGAGTGGGTGTTACCTCCGGATCCATTGGATAGTTAAGAAAAAAACCTGTGAGTTTTATCTTAAGTCTTTGCTGAAACTTAAGGAAGCTCAAGGTCATGTTTAAATTCAAAGCAGCTACAGCAGCGCTGAGTAACAACAACAAACTGTTCTAAAAGCAGCGTTCGTTTAAAACACTCACAACTAAATATGCACAACATATATCTTAATACACTTCACCAGAAAAATAATAATAAAAAAAAAATTATATTTAGCTCAAACATTAAACATTGTGTTCATTTTTTAAAAAGCAACCTCTTTTTAATTACAACCACCCTTGTAATAAATCACATTGTAAAGTGGCTGATGTGTTAGCAGTTTGTTTCTGATATTTGTTAAAAGCAGCTAACAATACGCTATTAATAATATAACAGCTGGCTAAGAAAACGGTTAATGTGTGCGGACTTAAACCAAGCGTACGCTTACATAAGGGACGCACAGGAAATCCACACAAACATGGGAAGGATATATACACTCCAAAGAGATAAGAGTGTTCGTGAGGATTCAAACTCAGGTTTCCACTGTTGAAAGGTGGATTGTCGAATCACTGCGCCAAACGTGCAAGTGGAAACAATATGTGCATGAAATAGACTACAAGGAAAAGCTGTCCATCGGCTTATCTCACAACAAACTTTTTTACTTTTTTATTTTTTATTAATGTCAATAATTATAGTTTGAAATATTATAGACATAAATCCTTGGTACATGCGCAGTTGAAATTTTTTGGATTTTGAAATTCAGTCATGTATATAATATTAATAATAGGACTTTAGTTATTTCTAACAGTTGCTTTTCTGTGTTGTAGCTGCACACAATTTTCATCATGCCATTTAGCCATATTCCACCAAATGTAGCCGGAATCAAACTCATGAACCCACTGATGAAAAGTGGATGGTCTATCTAACCACTGCGCCAAATTACAAGTGGAAACGGTATGTGTATGATATATACTCGAAGGAAAAGCTGACCATCAACGTCTCTCATAACAATCTTTTGTCCATTTTTATTTTTTATTAATGTCAATAATTATACTTTTAAATATTGTAGACCTAAATCCTTTGTACAAGCACAGTTTAAATATTTGGATATGGACATTCAAAACACAACACATGCATTGCTGCCAATATGAAGGTTTAAGGACACACATTCTCTTGTTCTCCATCACGAAAAATGTGTCATAGGAAATTTTTAAATGTAGATAAACGTGGATGCGGATGAAACGCCTATTTATTCACAATCATTAATATATACGATACTCAAAAAATGAGAATAGGAGGAGCAGATTCATGAGGTAAGTTAGGGCCTCAAAAATGTGTTACTTTGAACCTTATCAAAACCATATCACCAAGTTATGTTTCAATTACAGACACATATTTTAAACCATAAATAAATTACTTTATGCTTTCTCTTGTAGTTACCTTAAACTATTACACTTTATTTCTACACTTAAATTTACAACCCAGCTTTGGCAAAAACTAGCACTTATAAATCAAGTGCCTGTAATTGCGAATAGCGGAGTACAATTTCCATTGGCCTTCCCCCTGTTTGCTAGGATACGAATGAATGACAAGCAGACATTTTGCAAAGAGATCCGCGAGTGACATAAGCATGCCCACACATGCTCTGCAAACCAATCAGAAGGCAGAGTATTGGAGAGCAGTTTGTAGAAAAACAAAATGAGGTCCGCCACATTTGCTCGTAGAGAGTTAAGGGTTCTGACCGAGGGCATAGACAGCATGCCCTCAGGGCGATGCATGACCAACGAGATGAAGGTGCGGGCTTATCAAAGGGTCTGCAGATATATCTGGCTGCGGTTCCATAGGCCGCCAGCCCCTTCTCTTAACTGAGCTTAGAGAGGAGATTAGGAGACGTGGGTTCTCTATTATTCGCATAAAATCATGTTAAAATCTTTCCAAAATTTCACATGACATGGCAGGGCCGGACTGGGACTAAAAATCAGCCCTGGCATTTCAAGCATACAGGCCCATCTCTGTTGATGAGCATGAAAAAACTGTGTGCCGCTGCTGCGCAGCGGTGCCGCCAAGGGCGTGCCCACAATATGTTGGGGGCGTGGTCAACATGGGGCATTGATACATACATTATAATAAAACATTACATTTATCAGGCCCTCCCTATCATGCCACCCCCCCCACCCCAGAAACACAATACAACACCCCCAGTCCACTATACTTATCTATGCTTCTGATGCTGTTGACATCCATCAGGGTGGGAACGTCCTGTAGAGTGAGCAGGGAAACTCTTAGTCTCACAAGATTAATAAATCTCATGAGACTTAGAGCTCCTCGGCTTGCTCTGCAGGCTGTGTCCTATCCAGGAACTGGGAGTAGCTATCCGCTCCCTCCTGCTAACCAGAGCTGGATTTAGGGTCAGGGGGCCCTAGGCACTTAAGACAGGGGGCTCCTATGATGTAATATGGTTATTAGACACATTTTCAACAAATACAGAGGCAGTACTGTTAGGTGCACACAGTTCTGCCTTCACAAGCAGTACAATGTGAAGTAAGACATACCTCCCAGCTGTCCTTGTAGTCAGACCAAATCCTGACTAAGCGGGACAGTCACCCACCAAATTCAGGACAGTTGGCACACTGTCCTGCTCTCTCTTACCTGTCTTGTCATTGTCACCACTTGTGGCTGCTGGTGTCTTTAGATAAGTTGCTGCTTGTCTGGATCCTGGTATGTTGGGGCCCCTATTTGAAAAAAAAAAAATGGGTACATGACAGTTAGAAAACTCCAAACAGCAGCGGTGTTAACTCAATATAGTACACACGTTATAAAATTAGGCCTCACTCCAGCCCCAACATTAAAATAATAGTATTCCCATTTAATAAATAAATCTATTTCCCTCCCTCCAAACAACCTCAGAAAGAAATTAAATAGCATTTATGTTTAATAAAAATAACCATTTCCCACAACCATCCCAGGCATTAAATAATTCATAATCACATTTAAAAAAAGACCTCATTTTCCCCAAACAGCCCCACATTCACTTAATAGCACACATTATAGTCATATACTGTCCCTCACACACATTATAGTCATATACTGTCCCCCACACACATTATAGTCATATACTGTCCCTCACACACATCATAGTCATATACTGTCCCCCACGCACATTGGCCATATTTATTTTCCCCCTCCTACAGCCATTGCATCCCCCTGCAGACATTTTCAATCACCCCCTCTTCCCCCTGCAGACATTTTCAATCACCCCCCCTTCCCCCTGCAGACATTTTCAATCACCCCCCCTTCCCCCTGCAGACATTTTCAATCACCCCCCCTTCAGACATTTTCAATCACCCCCTCTTCCACCTGCACACATGTTCAGTTCCTCTCCTCCCCTGCACACATATGCCGTTTTTCTGCCCCCCCTCCTTCCCTGCACACATATGCCATTTCTCTGCCCCCCCCTCCCTCCACACATACATATGCCGTTTCTCTGCCCCCCCTCCCTCCACACATACATATGCCATTTTTCTGCCCCCCCCCTCCACACATACATATGCCGTTTCTCTGCCCCCCCCTCCCTCCACACATACATATGCCGTTTTTCTGCCCCCCCCTCCACACATACATATGCCATTTTTCTGCCCCCCTCCACACATACATATGTTGTTTTACTGCCCCCCTCTACATTTACATATGCCGTTTTTCTGCCCCCCCTCCACACATACATATGCTGTTTTTCTGCCCCCCCTCCCTCCCTACACTTACCTCAGCACTGACAGCAGCCTCTACTGCAGCTAGTCCTACGTGGCCGGGAACTTGAAGCGCGGGAGCCGGGCCGGCGCACAGAGCCGTCATGACTTGTGACGTCACACAGGGAAATTTTTATTTTTTTTATTTAATCGGGGGATCGCAGGGAGCCGGACCGGCCCACACTGCCATCGGCCCTTCTGGCATTTGCCAGAAGTGCCAGATGGCCAGTCCGCCCCTGTGACATGGCCTACCCCAACATATCAATCTTCCTCCAGACTAGAAATGTAACTCCCCCTCCAATGCAACATGCTTTTGCCCCTAGCTCATAATTTTTGTGAGGGAAAATTTATTTCCTTAATGATTGAGGGCCAAACTCCAGACCATTAAGGCATGTTTGGGATTTCAACTCTTGACCCCAGTGTCTAGTGAGGCAGAATTGCTAAACACTAAGGCAACTTGCTGATATTACCTTACAAACATTAATAATATTACAGTGACAGATGTGTTATATTGGCAAAAGAGTGGAACGCCATCTTTGGGGTCAATGTTCACATTTGGCCTAAGCTGATTTTCACATGTTCATGTTCGTTAAGGAAAGTTAGACAATAAAAGGAGAAACTTTGTCAAAGCATGTTTTGATTGCAGGCATATTGAAACAGTTGGTATATATTTATAATTGAGGTAAGGCATGTCCTAGATCAGCTTTCAATGTATCAGGGTGGTACCTGAAAAAAGAGCCATTAGTGTACTTAGGTGTAAAAACAAAATCTTTTAGTCAACACTTTTACAAGGTTCCTCTAATTTTGACTTTACTTATCTTAATGGCCCACAAAGTCTACGCGGCTAAGGCCATGTTTAGGAAAGGAACTCATGGCCCCAGGACTGTAAGGCAGAAGTGCTAACTACTAACCCACTGTGCTGCTGATGTGTTGTCTGTAATGATTTCTAGGGAAGCTGAGTACATAACATACAAGCGGTAGATGAATAAAAAAAAAAGGTTTGAAGATAATTTTTACATTAAACTCAAAGGAACATGTCCCCTCAAAATCAACCCTCTCCCCCCAAAAAGTCTAAGGACATTTGTAGTAATAAATGGCAGCATGCAAATAATGTGAATAATGTGTCCCATGGCTCAGATTCATTTTGGATCCAAAAACATTAATATTTATAAATGCTCTTTAGCCTTATAAAGATACATGTTAAATATGAGGACAGATTTATCATTGTGGTACAGCATGAAAAATCAAGCTATCGATTGTTTGTGTGTTACATAAAAACAAACCATTACTTTACTTATTAGGTAACTACTATCCTAATACCAGCCCTTTCCGAAAAAACATAGGCTGATTTGGCCAAAGTTCCTCTTGTGTTCCTATCATTAATGAATAAGGCCCACAAGCTGCACACAGATGCTACAGCCATGCTTGGTATTTGAACGCATGACGCCAGTTTTGTGAGACAGAAGTGCTAACCACTAAGGTACCCATGCAAATCTTAACTGGCATATATTTTTGGGTAATACGGAAGAGTATTATTATCTAGCTCTTACATCTGTTGCACACGCTGTATTGTTGTGCTTCTTATCTATAGAATGTATTTATATTTACAAATGCATGTGGCCTTAGTGGTTAACCAATCCAACTTCCAACAATGGAGTAATGAGTTAGATTCCTGACTCATGACCTTTATCTGTGTGGAGGTTGTAGGTACTCTATTATTGAAGAGTACGCTATGCAGTTTGTAACGTCAATAATTTACATTTTTATAACACGCAAAGATTTATTGTAATATGCATTTATTCATGTCGGCGATTTATTATGCGATACATTTGCATCTACACTCTTAGTTCAAAGCAAACACATTACACAATCTTTCATGCAGGTGTATAAGAAGGTGTGTTGAATTAGGTGATTACAAAACACTGCAAAGCAATTTTCCCCAGGGGTCTTTAAACATGAAAGTGTTAAAACGAATATTTAGATTACAATAGTCCTGCATAATACACTCCGATTGTGTTTTAACATTTGTAAACAAATCCTTTGCACCTCCCACATTTCTTGTTACATAACACTTTCTTAAATAAGAAGCGGATCTTAACATGGACTAAACTGCCTATGATATGTTGCATCTTATATTCCGTTGCGTAAAGGACTGAAGGTGGGTGTCTTTTGCAAGTTTCTGTTAATTATTGAATTGCTAATTTCTTATCCTCTCCGTTTCTTCTTAAAGTTCTCATCGCAACTTAAGATGAGGAACGATAAGATCCGATCGCTAATGAATCAGGCCCACCGTGTCTAAATAGTGCATTGCTTAAATTCAGGGCTCTCTCTTTATAACGCCCCCTTCACTTTCAGTATTATTAGTTATGCATGTAAATAGCTTCCTCATTATGACACAAGCTTGAAACAAAGGACAAAATTGCCATTATAGAGAGGGATGATGTATAATGGGAATAATACTTTACCACCAGAATGATAGTATGTGTAAAAGTCCTAAAATATGTAGTTTTTCCTCACAGCACCACACTCGTGATATCTTCTCCTCAGAAACCCTCGCGGGTGTATACTTACATCTCCATAGAGTATGGTGGACTTGAAGTATTATATCATATGTTTACATAATACGCTATGTGGTCTTGTATGTTTTTTGTGTTTTTCCATACATGTACACATTTCATATGATGATATCATTGAGTTCTAAGCGGGAAATACCATCTGGTTATGAATAGAACACTTGGTTTATGATCATCTATGGGCATGAAAGGAAGCGCAAGTGTATGTACTCATTTTTTGTATATAAGTAAGTTGAGACAGTTTGCATTCTAAGGGGCATATTTAATTATCCACTTTACTCGCAAAAGTAACGCAGCAGTTATTACAGTAATTCTAACCCGAATTTCAGCTCGCAGCAGCTGAAAGCCGGCGTTAAAGGTACCGTAATAGCAGTAATAATGCGCAAGCCGCGTTACATTAACGCGGCCAATTAAACATGCCCCTAAGTAACATTTCACATCCTCAAATATGTATTTGTAAACAACATGTTTTTGTTTTAATTTCCTGAATTGATTTAAAGAAAATAAGACTTTTGGCTCAATATTTTAAATCTGTCCAAAAAGTGAACGGTAGGAGATTCCGTTGATCTCTTCCAAATGAAAGATTTGCAGAGAGTTGAAAAATAAAAAAAAACTAGTGTTGTAGTCATTTTTCATCTAGAATGGTTGTATCTTCTGTGCATTACACAATCTATTCTTCGGCACTTGTTTTGTGTGTGCTGGCTTCTTTCATAATTAATGACTCAATCAAAAGCGGGAGCATGTTCTAAAATCTGTTATTTAGTGAAAGGTATTTATCAGACAAGTTATAGCAATGTTGCTGTTCTTTTACAGTGCATAATGAATGGTAGATCTCACCATCAGCTGGGTGAATCCTACTGATCACACCTCGCTTTAATCATCTCGTCAGCCGATGAAACAGAGAGGTGTTTAAATAAAACTATTCAAGAAAAATGCTTGGAAATAAATGCTGCAAGACGTAATTCTCAGAGACGTGCACAGGATACATTTCTTCATTTGCAGAATCTCGTATGTAGTTTTTCTGAATAGGAAAATTTCTATTTAAACTGCCTTTCCACTAAAATGCAACAAAAGGGATTTCCTTTGAAATGAATATAATATCATAGGGCCTTATTTATCTTTGGACCAAAGTTCATTGACGCCATGTTAAAATACACTTTGACACACTCAGGGGCGCACGGAGGATTATCGGGGGGGGGGGGGGGTTTCTCCCCGCCGACCCGAAAAAGAAAAAAAAAACCCCGTTTCGCCAGCGCTGTCCTAAACAGCAGCCACGGCGCTGTCTAAGAAGCGTCTGCGGCAGTGCTGTATACAATACAGCACCACCACGGACGCTTCTTTGACAGCGCCGTGGCTGCTGTATAGGTCAGTGGCCACTTAGTTAGCGCAGGGGGGGTTTCTAGAGACTCAGAAACCCCCCCTGCGTGCACCACTGGCACTGTGCATGTATAGAAACTGGCGACCAAATTTTAGATAGACTCATACGTACCTTTCTCTTGATTCACACTGCATGTTGTTCTACTGCTATCATCATCATAAGCGTTTATTTATAGGGTGCCAAAGGTTCTGTAGTTCCAGACAGTCATCATACAGATATGACGTATATGAATACAATAAATTTAATAACAGATATATGAATACAATTAAGCTTCGTAACACAAGCTTGGATAGTCATGAGCTACCAATTACAGCTAGCATGGATACAAGTGCGAATTTCAATAGTGAAAGTAAACAAGCAGCAAAAAATTCAGCATAAGACATGGAATTAGGGATGTACGAGGTAGATTAACATGAGATATAGGGTAGAGAGGACCCTGCCCATGACAGCTTACATAGAGGGAGGACGTAATGAGACACCGCAGGAGCAAAAGGAGAATAGTAGATGTACTGGACAGAGTAAGTAGAGGGGCGCACACAGGGGCGCTGGGGTCATGAGTTCAATTCCTGACCATGGCATTAGCTGTGTGGAGTTTGTATTTTCTCCCTGTGTTTGCATGGGTTTCCTCCGGGTGCTCCGGTTTCCTCCCACACTCCAAAAACATACTGGCAGGTTAATTGGCTGTTATCAAATTGACCCTAGTCTGTGTGTGTGTGTTAGGGAATTTAGACTGTAAGCTCCAATGGGGCAGGGACTGATGTTAATGAGCTCTCTGTACAGCACTGTGGAATCAGTGGCGCTATATAAATAAATGATCCACAGACCCTTTGGGAATTGGTCTCTGTGCTATCTTGGTGATGTAATTAGGAAAGGGGAGTCCTGCACCCCATCAAATTACTACAAGCAGAGAGCAATCGGTTTGTTACTATTACACACATATATATATATATATACAAGATGACAGTGTGCTAATCACCCAAGGACATAGAATTCAGAGTCACAAGATACAAGTTCTTTAAACCCCTTGCATGTATATATATATATAGTATACAGCTGCTTGGCACCCAGAAATAACATGTGTACATCACCCTGTTGCCTTTCTCGGTGCTTCACTTGTATGGATAGTACAATAAATAGATTCCAGGTGAGGCGGCACTCGAGGATTTAAGACAAATTGTTGTTTGTATGGAAACTATTCCAACATCTCAGTACAGTACTTTGGTATATATATATATATATATATATATATATATATATATATATAATACACACTTAATAATAGGAGAATGGACTGTTGCGAATATAAACTTGTGATGATAACTGTTTTCTCTATGTGTGCAATCAGTACAATGCTGCATCCAAATTGCATCCACATATATATCAGTGTCAGTTCTTAATGAGTTAAACGTATGCCATTGTGTCAGTGACAGCGGTTGGAATTGACGCTGCACGGTCATGCATTATACAAGTTTATTTAACTTTGCAACTCTGCTATCTAATCAAACAGGGCAATGTTTGTGATAATCATTGAGAAATTGACCAGAGAGGAACAAAAACACGAGGGGATACCTGGGACACATAGATTTGTATTTCATCCTCTGCTTTCATCCTCCAGTGTTTTCTTTCATTATGGAGTTATTAATTTGCTAAAGGATAATTTCCAGGTCTGCCTGTTATTGTTACAGTACATATATTTACTTTTCTGTAAAATGTGCTTTAAATACTTTGATTGGAAAGCTGGTCACATCCGCTGCCATACTGGTGGCGATTTCAGTCAATTGGACACTTCGTTGGCAGCCAGTAACAAGCCATTTCCAACACTGGTCACTTTTAATTGGCTGGCTATCGAGGGGATTCCTCCCTGGACTCATTTTTAATGATTTAAGAGAAAAGAAAGAAGAAAATATTTTATTTCCCATTTGGAATATAATGCATCAAGGCATAAGAGTTTAAATTTAAGAAAGTGTCAAAAGAAGGATTGGTGAATCTCCCATTTCATTAAACTTTATGGTATAATTGTGTGAGTGTTCTTAGGGGCCTTTGTACATTATATTGGGGCCACTTGGGTGACAGAGTTCCTACCCCACGGGTCTCAACAGTGTTCATTATTCTGGTCCCTGTAGGAATACGGTTATTGAAATCACTCGATCAGCTTCGAGCCCCATACTCATAATTTCATGCAATTACATCGCCACTTCATCATACTCTTTTAAACTCATTAGCTTCCTGTCATAATAATATAACCCCATCACCTCCCCCAGCATAATAATTTGACCCCATTCTATATTCCATCACATTTACGTTCCATCACTATCAACTTCTGATCACATTGTCACCCCATTAGCATGATCGTCATCATAAATTTTAACTCCATCTCCAACCTTATGATAATTATTTCATCCCATGATCAGCCCCATGATCGTAATCTTTTCACCCCATCATTTACTGCATAAAATCAATTTTATTCCATACTGCAGTTCCCCCAGGAGCATTATCTGATAGCACCACAGAGGTTGCGCATTGGTCCATCTCATCCACGAACGCTTGCCTTAATTAGGGTTGTCTAGAAATGATAACAGGTAACACATGGGCTGCAGTACACTCTAACCATCAGATAAAACAACAGCATGCCTCTGCGAATGCCAAAATACCTTCTTAAACTAAACCTCCTTAGGGTGTACCAGAGAAGGCTGCACAGGTGACCAACATTTTAAAATCATTACTATGGTCATTTTTCTAATCAACAAGTGATTGAAACTCATATGAGATACTCTTTTAGAGGACTTTTGAGCACTGTAATTTGCACTATATTTTATTTGCTAAATTTGGATAAAATGTACTTCTATAGAGTATGATTGAATTTGCCCAGGACATCAGACATCTCCAAGTTGTAGAAGGAGAGATGCTGATGCGCTACTCAACTGTCAGGTGCCGCCTCTGCAACCCCAATAGGTGCCGGATGGCCGACTTGTGTGCTCGCTCGTGTCCCATTGCCTAGCAACTGGACGTCCCCCCAGTATGACAGCGCAGTGCACACATGCGCTGTGCGCCTCGGGACACCAGCTCCCCCTCTGTTTTCGGCTGTCAGTTGTGCAGGAAACCCTCGCTCCTATCAGAACACACCTACTGGTATTTTAGCCTCACTACTCCAGCGTTTCTGTGTTAGCCTGTGCTAACCTTTTGCTCTACTGGTTCCTGACTCGGCTTGCCTAGACTCTTCTTCTGGATTCCATTTGTACTGCGCTGCCCATTCTGGTTTTGATCCTCTGCCCGTCCCAGACTATTCTTCTGTTTAGATACGTTGTACTGCGTTACTGTTGGCTCTGATCTGGACCGTCTGACCATTCTGCCTCCATCACTGCACTGATGACTATCTGGGAGAACCGCGACCTGCACACCTCATGCAGCAAAGTACATATTATTATTATTACTATTATTTTTTATTTATAGGGCGCCACTAGGTGTCCGTAGCGCCGTACAGGGACAAACGAAATTACAATACGAGGAGAGACAGCACAGTACAGTAAACAATAAGCACAGCAAGGGCGGGGGAGGGGAGAGGGGAAGGTCTGCAAACGACGGAGCCCAATAGGGAGGGCACGGATGATAGGGAGACCCCCAGGGGGGGAGAGGAGGGGACGGGGGGAAGAGGGTCCTCAAGGAGGAGGGCAAGGTTGCTGGAGAGCAGAGTTAACAGTGGTGAAGACAGGAGGAGAGGTGACTCCTTGCGGGGGTCCCTGGCGAGCACTGGGGGTTGCTTTAGACTCCATGCCTCCCAGTTTAGTAGCGCCAATACCAGTCAGCGGTAATTCCTGTGTCATACACGTGACATCAACATTACATCCAGGTGCATCCAGCTCAAATGAGGCTAGGGATAGTTGTCTTGATCTGCCTCTCATTGAGGTATTGCAGATGTGAAGTGGTAATTTCATAGAGTCACACATCAGAAGAACTTCTAAATGAAGGAGGTGGTGCCCGGGGATGGCCTCCAGTGCCATGCTGCACCCTCATGTTCATGGTCAGTCTGAGAACTACATGCACCTGAGGAGTATGCAACGGGGAGAAATGGGGCTTCTTTCCCCTCAGCAACACTAGGGACAATTTTAGAGTCAATGAGAATTGAGGTATCTCTAACATCAATGGCACATTTGCCTGAAGTGTTAAGCAGAAAGGAAGCAACACTTAACCACAGTCTCACATCTTTGACACTACCAGTCTGTCTCAACAACAGGGACTAATATGTGAAATGACATGATTGCATCAGGCTTAGTAGACAGAGGAACAGTTAATTCACATATCAGGCTACAAAGTTGCTTTGCAAGTTCTCTCGAAGCGCCATAACGCCGTTCAAAAAGTTGTTACAGCCGCATGTATCTTCTGCAAATAATTTGGAAGGTGGCAAAACCTCCCCACAAACTATACTCAGATTCAACAACACTTGGAGAGGCAACTGGAAACCTGGGGGCTGCAGTATCAGTATAATACCCAGTTAAACAGCGGATGGGAGTGAAGCAAAAGTTCTTATGCCAACAAACATCTCAGCAGATGCCAAATTAGCTTATCAATGTAAACCACTAAACAAATCTGTCCATTTAAAATTTTGTGGAAAAGTTTTTTTTTTTTTTTTTTTAAAGTTTGTGTATTGGGGAGAGAATCTCCCTACCTCTCGTTTTCACAATCTCTACCTCTTTTCTTCTTCTTTTCTCAATTCTCTTTATCTTTCACTTCTTTTTCTTTGTCTCCTCTTTTTCACAAATATTTTCTCTCTTTTTTTCTCTCATTTTCATTCTCCTTTTAACACTTATTTTCTCTCTCTTGTTCACATGTTTTCTCTCTCGTTTTCCCTTTCTATTTCTGTGTAAATGCTGCTTTCTCACAGCAGCAGTTGAGGTGACTGAGCCTTTTATCGCATGTTTTCCATTTCCCTGAGCAAAGTGTGATACGTCATTGATGTGGAACAAAATAAGAAAGAAGTTTGGGAGGGTTTTCCACGTAGCACAGGCCAAAATGTTCGACATACCCCAGTCAAATGCAAAGGAGGCAAATATTCTGCAGAACAGTTTTGACTATTTTGCTCATTTGTAATCCAGAGGGAGGCAAAAAGACAAAAAATTGCTTTAAAAGGGGAGAAAAGTCCTTGATGATCTCATACTGCCGATCACACAGTCCCCTTGATCAACCTACTAATACTTTATTAATGCCAGAAATGAGGCCAGTAGTCCGTTCCGTTGTCTTAAGGAAATGGCCAAAGGGTTCTTTACAGCAAGAGACATCTATGATTTCCCATAAGAACCTGTATTAGCTATATATATATATATATATATATATATATATATATATATATATATATATATATATATATATATATATTTAGTGTCTACCAATACAGGTTCTTATGGGAAACCAATGATGTCTCTTACCGTAAAGAACCCTTTCCTCTCTTTTTTTCCAGCTACAAGGATTGACCCTGGATTATCTCTGGGCGACTTAAACTGATCAGGTTATCACAGCATTTTCCATGTGGACCATTCATATATTTATAGACAGTGATAAGAGCCCAGGTGTCTTCTAGTGTAAATGTCGTACGGACGGTCTATCTCTCATAACCTAAACATTCCATAAGCTCTGTCCATTTAGTTGTCCTTCTTTCAACTTTCAACAGTTAAGGACATTTGTTTTATTATTTGCCACCCAAGTAATTAGCAAATTCTGCTGCTGTCATTCTAGCGCTCTTTAAGAAAACTTGTATATTATAAGGAATAAAGCACCTTGAAATAAAAAATGCTGACTTACACGCATGGCAAGATATTTCCGGCTCTGCACCTGTGGAGTATGCGATAGATTTACGTCAGGCGTACATACACCCACATACACACAGAACCGTGTCATAGGCACAAGAAAAGTTTGTCAACATTTATTTTGATATGGGCAGCACGGTGGCTCAGTGGTTAGCACTTCTGCCTTACAGCACTGGGGTCATGAGTTCAATCCCCGACCATGGCCTTATCTGTGTGGAGTTTGTATGTTCTCCCCGTGTTTGCGTGGGTTTCCTCCGGGTGCTCCAATTTCCTCCCACACTCCAAAATAAATACTGATAGGTTAATTGGCTGCTAACAAATTGACCATAGCCTATATGTCTGTCTGTCTGTCTGTGTGTGTTAGGGAATTTAGACTGTAAACCCCAATGGGACAGGCACTCATGTGAATGAGTTCTCTGTACAGCGCTGCGGAATTAGTGGCGCTATATAAATAAATGGTGATGATAACGATTGAGAGCGAAAAACACATTCATTATTAGGCTTGATATAATACAGCAGATATAATATCCTTTCTTGCTAATGAGAGTTGCAAAACAAATTTTGCAAAATTTACTCACAAAATCGAATGCACCATAAATAAATAAAGCACCTATCAGCTTCAGAGGTGAATTCACAATCACCAATCAGGAGGGGCTAGCTAGCGCTTCACCATCAGTGTGTATTTACACCTGCCCCCAGACACCCACAACTGATATGGCTTTGACACATGTATCTCCATCTCCTTTAGGGTCAACATCTGTTCTCAATTACGGAACTATGCTCTTATTATACTCCTGCTACGTTAGCCCGCCCCTTCCCTCTCCCATTCCGCCTCTCCGGTCGCTAGCTGGTGCAAGCATAGATGAGTGCTACTCTGCATCCATGCAGCGTTTTTGTGGACATGTGCAGTCCAAATTTGTGGATTTTATGCAATGGAAGCGGGCATTAGCTCAACTCAGAATTAGGCCCTTGGTCTGTCATTTTAGATTTTAGGGATAATGCTCACACTTCTGTAATTAATCTGGATATTATAAGTCACCTAAGAGTTCCATGTCCTTTTGCTTTTATCTGGTTATGGAACTCCTGGGCGACTTATATTATCTTTATCAATTATAGTAGAGGGTACAATCTCCCATATCATACTTCCCAACTTCCAAGTCACTGACAGTGGTGGCATACCTAGTGCTATATCTCTTCCCCCAAGCATTCCCAACCGCAGGACAAACATGTCCACGAATGGAACAGAACAATAAATCGGGACTGTTGGGAGTTATTCTGTATCTCTCACGTTAGTCTTTTAAAATCCAGTCCTGTTTACTTCCTGTGTTTCTTCCCATTTCTAAAGCGCTGTTGACGCTCTGTAAGTAAATGTTACCCATTATAATAATATATAATTTGCAGCCGGTTAAACATTATAACATATATCTTGTAGAGATTGTAATGTAAAGCCACAGCTCACACTGTAAGCTTCTGTTAAAATATAAATGTTCATGATCATTGTGTAAATGATAGAATTTATGCTTTGTTTTTCTGTTGATCTCCCACCGAGCCAAAACTAAAGCTGACCACAAATGAAGAATATGAAAGCAAAAGGTTGTGTTCAGCACATAATAAGATAAAGAGCGAGCGGCTTGGCTTCCGAGTCAGAGGGATGGCTGGAGAACAAGTAGGTAATGATGAAAGACAGCTCACCCTGGAACTGACAGATGCTGTGTTTAGGCCAATTGATTTTTGTCTCTCACAAAAGATATCAGTATTTTCCTGTTTTATTTGTAAAATGATGCAATTGTCTGAGAATAAAGGAAATTTTGTGTTCAGTTCTCTTTTAGGAGATGTGACAGGCAGATTTAAACATTTGTTGCTGCTACCAATATATATATATATATATATATATATATATATATATATATATATATATATATTATATGGATAAAAGTATTCGGACGCTTGACCATGACACCAGCAGGGACTGTAATGACATTTTATTCAGATTCAGATACATGTACTTTAATATGGAGTTGGTCCCCCTTTCGCAGCGATAACAGCTTCCATCAAACTCATCAAACCATGTCTTTGTAGTCCTTGCTTTGTGCACTGGGGCACAGTCATGTTGGAACAGAAAAGGGCCTTACACAAACTGTTGCCACAAAGTTGGAAGCATAACATTGTCCAAAATGATTGCCCTTCACTGGAGATAAGGGGCCTAGCCCAAACCCTGAAAAACAGCCCAACACCATTATCCCTCCTCCACCAATTTTCTCCGCATCCACCAAACTCAGATTTACCGTTCTGACTGCCAAACAGAGAAGCGTGATTCGTCACTCCACAGAACACGTTTCCACTGCTCCACAGACCAGTGTTTACACCACTCCATCCGACGCTTGGCTTAGGTCTTGGTGATGTGTGAGGCTTGCATGCAGCTGCTCGGCCATGGAAACCCATTCGATTAAGCTCCCACCGCACAGTTTTTGTACTTACATTAATGCCAGTGAAAGTTCAGAACTCTTCAGCTATAGAATCAGCCGAGTGTTGGCGACTTTTATGCACCATGCACCTTACCAGTCGTTGACCCCGCTCTGTCATTTTACGTGGTCTTCTGGATTCATGGCTGAGCTGCTGTTGTTTCTAAACGCTTCCACTTTCTAATAATATCACTTACGGTTGACCGTGGAATATGCAGCAGGGATGAAATTTCACAAACCATCTTATTGCAACAGTGGCATCCTATTACAGTACCACGCCTGAAGTCAATGAGCTCTTCAGAAATACCCATTTTGTATCACAAATGCTTGCAGATGGAGACTACATGGCTAGTTGCTTAATTTTATACACCTCTGACTACGGGTCTGATTGAAACCCCTCAATTCAATAATTAACTGGTGTGAGCAAATACTTTTGTCCATATAGTGTATATATGTACACTATGTGGAAATATATATATATATATATATATATATATATATATATATATATATACAAGTTAACCCGTGCATGATACTCATGCATTCTAGTCAAATCAAGCTACTTAAGGTGTTAAAAAGGTTCTTGTCATGCATTTGGGGCTAGGCCAGGCCTCCTCAGGGGAAGAGCGTTACTTCCCAACATAAGCGCCCTTTTTTAACGTGGTTTTGTCCACATGTCACCACCTCATCATTCTTCTCCATCACCTCATCCTTCCTCTTCATCGCCACATCCTTAATCTCCATCGTCTTACTGTTCTAAAACCTCTCGATACACAACGTTTCTGCTAAACACCTTATCGCTGTGCTCAATCAGTCTTCCTTGAAGGGCAGTATTCATAACCTGCACTTTCACATCACTGCTTCTCCGTACTCGTGAAAATGCGACATACAATTGTCCATGACCAAAGACAGGCTCTGGTAAATAAATACCCACACGGTCAAGTGTTTGACCCTGTGACTTGTTAATGGTCATAGCAAATGTCGCCTTCAAAGGGAACTGCCGCCATCTTAGCTTAAACGGCAGTCCTGTTTCGGATGGACATAAGTCAATCCGAGGTATCATCACCTTCTCTCCTTCAGCAGAGCCAGTCAAAACTTCTGCTTGTATCACATTCGTTTTCAGTGCTGTCGCTACTAATCGAGTGCCTTTGCACAGTCCTCTCTTAACATTCAGATTTCTCAATAGCATAATAATGCTTCCAACTTTCAATCTTAATCTGTGCCTTGGCATTCCGGAAGGAGTCAAGAGTTTGAGCCCGCAACTCGTAAATTTAGCCTTTACTACCCCTCCCACGGGGGGAAGGGGGGATGATGGAAGTTAACTGACTTCACTATTATAATTTTTTTGTCAAATAATGTCAGTATACCAAATTATAGGTCAATTGGATGAGCCCTTTCTTAGAAAATAGTTTTTTCCACACACACACACACACACACTAACACACACAGCTAGGCTTATATATATTAGATATATATATATATATATATATATATATATATATATATATAGTTTTAGCTGCAACATAGATTTAGATGTTAAAGCATGTAGGCTTTAGAATGTAATTTGTGGTACATAGTGGCATTGTCCGATTAGCTGGTATGAACTATTTCTAATTCGAAATGATTCATCTGACCTTATTACGAGTAACTTCATAGACAGTGTATTGTACTTTGTTCTGTAGTTAATGACATAAAACATCTGCTGATCTAGCCTGGAAAGCATGACTATGACATGTAGACTACATGGTCCCATGAAGGGGTGTGTGAGGGGTGGGGGGCTTTGCTCTAAACATGAGCTATGCCCATTTCACCAAAAGCAATGTCTTGCTACAAGAGGTTAAATAAGTTAACTCGCTCATGTTCTATCGTTCCTACACAGTTTTTGTTCTCACTCTGTGGAATCAGAATGAGCCTTGTATTTTCTATTGTTCTCTTATTGCAGTCAATGTCAAGTTTGCATGATACCAGAGTGTATAACATGTCCTTGACATTGACAATAGTTATCCATTTCAAATATGACCGCAGTAGAGATACAAATCAGTAACTAGGTTTCCACTTAAATTACTATTGTCACAATAAAAAAATATTCTTTAATTACCAAATAATGAATTAAATTGTGCTTGCACCAATAAACAAGAGGTCCTGTAAACTATTGATTATCAATATTACTCAAAACCATTTTTGATAGTACACAAATTATTCTGCAATAATACAATTGACAAAAATATTAATATTGCAATTACAGGTATGTTGTGAATTGAGACATTATAGGACTCAGATCTATACATTATTAATGTAACCAACTAAACACAAGATAATACTGCAGTTTTCCATTAAAAAAAACAGTGTTTTCTTTTAATCACTCTAAATACAAAACCAATGATGTGACCACTCAATAATATCATATTTTTGTCTTTGGACAGATTACAATTCTTTAATGACTGTGAGTTACATACACGTTTCTTCTTTTCTCTTCTTCTCTGTAATAAAATCAATTTTTTGGTTATTTTATTACTGTTCCTTCCTGGACAATAAAAATAAATTTGATACAAGATCACACAGCAGAGTACAGATTGTGTTGCCTAGCAACAACAGGACATCGGAGGGAAAGACGGCAGATACATTAGATACAGTAGTCAATGCAGGTGGAACAATGTGTATCGTCATTGATTGCACGGAACATTTATCACGGTTTATGTTTTCTTCCTGCACATGCTGGAACAAGTGCTTCTTCTGTAGAGGAAAAAATCCTCAGAACAGGTATTTGTATGAAAATAATACACTCACTAAATAGTGTTGTCTAGAGTGGATTGAAAAGGTTTCAACACATTTCAAGCATCTGCCAATGTTACAGCTGATGCATAGGGTCAAGGCTGAAAGACCTTTTGCACTTCAGAACAAAATTGTCTTTCAAAATGTTCCTTATTTTATTTGAAAAAAAAAAACAATTCTCAAAAACCTAAATAAAGTAACAATAAATGTAAAAAATGTTCATTATTATAACTTTGCATAGCCTAATGGAGTGGTTGGGGTCCCGGGTCAGATCTCACATTAGTGTATGCTGGGCAGAAAATTGACAGAGGGAAACTTTTTTGAGCCTTCTACTGCACTGGATGGATTTGAATGAAATCTTAGCTGCTAATTATTTTTAAAATGTTGACAGATACATACAAATCATTGATAGCTGAATAACATGAAGATTTAAACCTGGGCAACACCGGGTACTTCAGCTAATCTATATATATATATATATATATATATATATATATATCATAAAATAGGTGTCCTTCCTGCGTTCCTATAAGATGGGGGAAAGGATAGGGAATGCAGCCCAATTCTCAAGGGAATACCCACCAAAATTCCCAAAATTATAGACAATTTAAAACAGAAATTGGAATTAGGCGCAGCTGGGAGGGTAATGAAATGAACAGGTTTTCTGAATGTCACAACATAAATGGATTATATGATGGCATGTAAAATAAGTAAATATAAATATAAAAATAAAATAAAAATAAATATAAATATAAAAATATACAATATAAAGTGTATAAAATATAAAAATATATATAGAAAATGCACTTCAACGTCCACAATATAAAGTGAATATGATCCCAATATACAGTCTGTTCAGGTCATCTGAATATAGTTCCAAATAGTCACTCAATAAACTCTCATCCGTTCCTCTCCGGATCCACCATACAGTTCATAAATATGCGGAAGACAGGGAGAAAAGGGGAATCTCTTATGGTGTAGTATTCCAATAAAAGTTTGTATGTGTGGACAATAATCAAATACACTTACATTTGGTAAGGGTAATAAATCCCATCAAGGTATCTTTCACACGCGAAGCATGTTACATCGCAGTCATATCTCCATATATGCTTCCAAATTCAGTTGTCCCAACCATCAAACGGAAGGTAAAAGAAGAAAAAAGTCCCCAAATGGTGTAATATTCCAAAAAAGGTGTATTTAATAAACAACATTAAAATTGCACTTACATTTAGTGAGAATGACAATGCACATAAAGGTGTCTTTTAGACGCGACTAGACTCCTGCTGCCACGTTGTAGCGCGATCGTATCTCCGTCGCTACATCCGGGTTCTGTTGTCCCGGTAACCGATCTCAACTCTCATTGGAGCCCTACGCGTTTCGTCACTCGGACTTCGTCAGGGGTAATCCAATGAGGGTTGAGTAATGCCTTTTATAGTGTCCCAGAAGGATTTCTTTTAACTGTTTAACTATCACAGCGCTGGTTGGATGATACCTTGTATTGCAGCCCAGACGGAATTCTTTCTAACTGCTTAATCAATCACAGCGCTGGTTGGATGATACCTTATATATAACATTCCAGACAAATTTCTTTCTAATTGTTTGACTGTCACAGCGCTGGTGTGAAATGGAAATCATTCCATATCTAATGTATTTTTGAATTACTGAGTAGGCATGTAATGGAGAGTTACCACAAAAAAATGTTTAAGTAGTTACCACAAATATTAGAAGGGTCTGCATTTAAAATGTAATTATAAATGTATTCAAAAAGTGATGTGCGTGCATTATATACTTGCATTAACCACAAAGATGGCATTGAGAGTACACGATTCTTCTTGGAAAAAGATTCCAACATCCCGCCTGCTCAAATAGAATTTATCATCAAAGGAATACATTTTATATTAACCCACAATCATTTTTGGTTTCAAGATCTTCACTATTTACAGGAAAGAGGAACAGCTATGGGGACCAAGTTTGCGCCAAGCTACGCAAATCTCTTCATGAGCAAATGGGAAGAGGAGAACATCTGGTCAAACTGTGGCTTGGTGTCAAACTTGGTCCTCTGGAAACGGTTTATAGATGATATAATCTTTATTTGGAGGGGAGGAGAAGACACATTAAAACAATTCATTGATGGTATGAACACCCCACAGAAGAATCTTGAATTTGTCACTACTTTCAGCCAAAAGAGAGTAACATTTTTGGATCTGGATATTTTTATTGAGGTGGGAAAGATAGAAACCAAAACACATTTTAAGGAAGTAGATTGTAACAGCTATATACCCACAAATAGTCATCATTATTTTAATTGCCTGGAGAACATCCCTCGAAGCCAATTTTTGAGGATAAGGAGAAATTGCTCCAACCTGAACACCTTTAAGGAACAAGGGGAGATTGTAAAATCTAGATTTTATGAAAGAGGTTATGATGAAGTAAAGGTGGAACAAACAATGGAAGAGGTCAGTTGTGTTATTAGAGAAGACCTCCTCAAATACAAAAAGGAAGAAAATAAACTAGGGGACAACATCTGTGTTCCATTTATCACCCAATTTTCTGAATCGGCGAAGGACATCAAAACCATTATAAGAAAACATTGGCATCTTTTGAAAAAAGATGAAATCCTTTAAAAACTACTCCCTGCAAATCCAGTAATCACATTTAGGAAGGCACCAAACCTAAAACAAAAGATGGTAACTAGTCATCTACCGAAAATGATGAAGAACACCTCAAATTGGTTAAGGGATGCTAAAGGAAAACATGGATTCTTCCATTGTCTCAATTGCAAATCATGTAACATCACGAAACATGAGGGAACCAAAGGAATAGTGGAATTCACTTCCCAAGCTTCGTCTAAATCATTCCGTATACAAGAACATATCTCATGTAACTCCATGGGAGTAATTTACCTAATCACCTGTCCATGTGGCCTACAGTATGTAGGTAGAACTTTTAGGAAACTAAAAACAAGGATCAATGAACATGTGAGAAACATTAAGATCGGATTAGAAACCCATCATTTATCTAACCATTTTAAAACCACGCACCATCAAGATCCATCAGGATTAAAGTTTCTAGGGATCAAACTTGTTCAGAAACCCTGGAGAGGAGGGGATTTTAATAAACTACTCAATCAAGAAGAAGCAAAATGGATTTTTAATTTAAGCACTTTATCACCAATGGGTCTTAATTCAGATTTTGAGTTAATCTCTTTTCTTTAAATAGGTGTCTTCCTATATATTTTATAGTTCCACATAGGACCAATATGCATTTTGTATATATCTAGATATATTCATATTCCTCATTTTATATTTATATTTAAACTGTTTTGAATACGTTTATAATTACATTTTAAATGCAGACCCTTCTAATATTTGTGGTAACTACTTAAACATTTTTTTTGTGGTAACTCTCCATTACATGCCTACTCAGTAATTCAAAAATACATTAGATATGGAATGATTTCCATTTCACACCAGCGCTGTGACAGTCAAACAATTAGAAAGAAATTTGTCTGGAATGTTATATATAAGGTATCATCCAACCAGCGCTGTGATAGTTAAACAGTTAAAAGAAATCCTTCTGGGACACTATAAAAGGCATTACTCAACCCTCATTGGATTACCCCTGACGAAGTCCGAGTGACGAAACGCGTAGGGCTCCAATGAGAGTTGAGATCGGTTACCGGGACAACAGAACCCGGATGTAGCGACGGAGATACGATCGCGCTACAACGTGGCAGCAGGAGTCTAGTCGCGTCTAAAAGACACCTTTATGTGCATTGTCATTCTCACTAAATGTAAGTGCAATTTTAATGTTGTTTATTAAATACACCTTTTTTGGAATATTACACCATTTGGGGACTTTTTTCTTCTTTTACCTTCCGTTTGATGGTTGGGACAACTGAATTTGGAAGCATATATGGAGATATGACTGCGATGTAACATGCTTCGCGTGTGAAAGATACCTTGATGGGATTTATTACCCTTACCAAATGTAAGTGTATTTGATTATTGTCCACACATACAAACTTTTATTGGAATACTACACCATAAGAGATTCCCCTTTTCTCCCTGTCTTCCGCATATTTATGAACTGTATGGTGGATCCGGAGAGGAACGGATGAGAGTTTATTGAGTGACTATTTGGAACTATATTCAGATGACCTGAACAGACTGTATATTGGGATCATATTCACTTTATATTGTGGACGTTGAAGTGCATTTTCTATATATATTTTTATATTTTATACACTTTATATTGTATATTTTTATATTTATATTTATTTTTATTTTATTTTTATATTTATATTTACTTATTTTACATGCCATCATATAATCCATTTATGTTGTGACATTCAGAAAACCTGTTCATTTCATTACCCTCCCAGCTGCGCCTAATTCCAATTTCTGTTTTAAATATATATATATATATATATATATATATATATAACCCTTTTTTATCGTAATCCTTGTTGATTAGCACCCTCTTATCATCATTAGCCCTCATCCTTCATCAATCATTAACCCCTCATCCTACCTTATTAAACCCCTTTAATCACAGTAATCGCCAAATTCCATTGATATACTTATTCCCTTTTAATACCCCCATGCCAGATGATGCTTGATCAGTGCCCCTCTACACAAGTTTAAAATTGGCGCTCCAGAATGCCAGAACACACATAGCATAATGGTTTCCAGAGCAACTGGTTAATTAAAGTAATGTAATTAATTAATTAATGTAATTTTTTTAAGTGCATAGGAGAAGGATGCAGGGCACCTGCACCCTTCTCCTTGGCACCCAGGAGACATCCTGTGCCCACACCTGTGCGCCTGATATTTCTGATGGACAGGCAGGAACTTACGCACTGGGTAGCAGACATGGAAAAGACGTTTGGATGCAAATTGTCATAAAATGCAACTTACAATATATTGCTACAAACGCTACAAATCATTAAAAGCATACAACATAATACACAGCAAATGCTATTATTAATTTAGGCAACAACACCAATGATTCTACTGTTATCATATCTTATTATTATTACTAAATACAGTGGAAACTATGGACATTTGAAATCCATCTCACTCAGTGATGGAAGTGGGCCGGTATACAATGGTATGTCACTCCGGCACGACTCAGCACTGGGTATGATTTTTACGATGAAAGAAACTCAGACACTGGTATGGGCGACTTGAAGAACCCGAAGCTGACATGTGCGATGAAAGTGTAATTGCGACTGTTTTAAAATGACGTGGAAAAACTTTATGAAAACCAGGAGTGCTGCTATTTATTTCTTCATTATTCCACACTATTCTCAGCATCTATATCAGGACACAGTCATATGTCTGCATACTGTATGTTATTGTCAGTCTCTGTTCTGTGTGTGCTGTGTGCATCCCACGTGTGTTTGTCTTTCTGTCTGTCTGTGTATCCCATGTGTGTTTGTCCATCTGTCTGTCTGTGTATCCCATGTGTGTGGGAGAGGTGGAGAACACAGATCTCTAATTTTAGATGTTTTTAACACTACTTAGTAAAGTACAAAGACTCATTAAATGTTATCACTTCATATGTCATAGTATTTTAAGGCTAAAATTAATTTATACCTATAAAAATCCCTAAATCTTACGGAGCTAGGCTGACCCTGGCCATTAAGTTACCTACCACAATGCCACTACTAAATTTCCACTTTGACCACTCATCTAACTATTCCAAAATCTGTGCGTGTAACAGTGAAATGAAACATGAGATATTGTACAAACAGATACATTTCCTCAATTATTTTGTGACTTCAAAACCTGACAATATTAAATCTGTGGAGTGACTTCACACCAACATGGCTTTACTTTAGCAGAGGAAATCTTAAAAATCAGCAAGATCTGGTACATGCCCCTATTGAGTCTCTGAATCCAGTGAAAATGTCGAACAAGTTGACTGGATGAACCTTATTTTGATGTGTTTGGCATTACTTGTATAAGTATAACAGAAGTATCATTACTCTGTGCTACCATCTAATTCAGTGTTGGCTAACCTGTGACACTCCAGGTGTAGTGAAACTACAAGACCCAGCATGCTTTGCCAGTATATAGCAGCTTATTGCTGGAAGGGTATGCTGGGACTTATAGTTTCACAACACCTGGAGTGCCACAGGTTAGCCAACACTGATCTAATTCTTAACCTGTGTCTTCCCACTTGCTTCCATATCCTTCCTCACATATTGACATTTGGACCCTGATCGTCACATCTAATTGCAACAGGGTACAAGTCACTGTCTCCAACTAATATCAGCACACTGATTCCCTGTCTGTGCTGCTCTGAGCAATCTTATGATCTGATTGGCTATGACATAATTAGTAGAATGGTCTGATTGGCTATGACATAATAAGTAGAATGGTCTGATTGGCTATAACGTAATTGGTAGAATGGTCTGATTGGCTGTGACGTAATTAGTAGAATGGTCTCATTGGCTATGACATAATTAGTAGAATGGTCTCATTGGCTGTGACGTAATTAGTAGAATGGTCTGATTGGCTATGATGTAATTAATAGAATTGTATGATTGGCTATAACGTAATTGGTAGAATGGTCTGATTGGCAATGACGTAATTAGTAAAATTGTCTGATTGGCTGTGACGTAATTAGTAGAATGGTCTCATTGGCTGTGACATAATTAGTAGAATGGTCCGATTGGCTGTGACGTAATTATATATATATCTACTCATTTGAGATTGTATTCTATATTTATTTGATTAGTCTGAATTGAATCACGTCTGTAAAATATTTCACTTCCCAGCGTGTGGAGTTGCCAGGTTGCCATTTTGACACTGAGAGAGTTAACTAGTTTTAAATAATTCTCTTACATAGTATAATAATACATATACTATAAAACCATTAAATAAAGGCTCGCTCCTGCTGGATCATTATTCTAAAGATTCTTTTGAACTTCTTTACTTTTCTCGATTCTGCAAGCTAAAAAGCAAAGTGAAGGAGTATTTGGGATCTCGCTGAGATGGAAAACTCGCTATTATGTTGATTGCTTTAGAAAACAAATGAATGATTACACCGATGAATCACACTAGTTTGTTTTCTAAACGTAATTAATATAAGTATAACTGAGCTGTTACCATTACCTTGTTGCAATTAGAGGTATTCTAGTAAGGGTTATTAAGGATCCATTCAGCTATTAATTATTCCACTAAGAGGTTACACTCTATATCAGGGCCGGACTGGGACTAAAAATCAATTAAAGCACATAGGCTGATAATAATATTAAAGTACTTTTTGAAAAGATCATTGTTATACGGTGTCCTGTGAGATACAAATGTATTACGCTCAGCCTGACTCTCTATTTGCAGCATAGGGCTTACCAGTATCAGATAATGGTATGTACAGGACCAGCAAGAGAAATTTGGGGCCTGGGTACAGTGAACTTTTGGGACCCCCTCCATAGTTGAGTAGTAAAGAAACTGTGTGCCGCCACGTAGCGGTGGCGCCGAAAAGGGTGTGACCACATTGTGCTGAGGGTGTGGTCAACATGGGGCATTGATACATATATTGTAAGAAAACATTTCTCACGCCCTCCCAGCCACATTATGACACCCCCGGCCCAATGTACTTATTTATACTTCTGGTGCCGCTGACATCCATCAGGGTGAGAACTTCCTGCAGAGTGAGCAGGGAAGCTCTTTGTCTCACGAGATTACCAAACCTTGTGTTATTTAGAGCTCCTCAGCTTGCTCTGCAGACTGGCATTTGCTAGAAGTGCCAGATGGCCAGTCCGGCCCTGCTCTATATAGAAGTAAATGTTGAACGTGACATACACTGCTGATCAGGGTTGGATTTAACTCATTGACACCTTTAGACACCCAACTTTGGCCCCATTCCACTCAACGGCAACAGATAGTGATGATAAGACTCAGGGGAAAGAGGTCTTCTACTTGGTGTGGCTGGAAATTGGACCTTGACTTTCAAGCATGTTGTTTAGCCAGCAGGACAATGAATCGGGCAGGATGAGTGTTCCCATGGTGCATCTCTCTGGTCTTTAATTTATGTGCCTATGACCTGTGCCCATCTAGGATCAATCATGGTGTTTTTCATATTGGTGTTAGTTTATGCAGATACACATATGCGTAAATGTCTTCTCTGTGTCTGCATTGGTTCCTTTGAACAACACATTTTTAGCTTGTTAGTAAATAATGCTCAAAAGGTTTCTTTGATAGCCACTTGCCGTCCATGTGGTTTTAAAACAGCGCAATAGTGGCTCATTAATCCTGCACTGCTATTTTAAAACATCAGACAGAGAATGGCTCCCTCATTTTCCTGGGAGCCCTTATGCCATCATTGACAGCCAAGGAACCCAGAGAAGATGGTCTGATAGCAAAATATAGTGTTACAAATGAACGCTAACAATACTGGATTCATGTACATAGAATCTAGTAAAATCAGCTGTATTAGAGAGAGAGTTTGAATGTGGGTTTCTGACTGCGATAGGTGGGTGTCTTATAATGACAGGCAGCATAGTGAGCTGACAGAAAAGTAACAGCTGGGACAAGGGCATAAACTCCATCATGGAAGATATTACAATAACCTTTTTTTGATGGTTTTGGAAGAGTACTGTAACCTTACAACCTGGTTGTAGTCCGAAAATGTGGTGTTAATATAACTTGTTATAGCACATTACATCCCACTGCTGGAATCATGCTATTTTCAAGTGAACTACTCTGAAAATAGTGCAATTATTTTGTTTGTACTACACCATAACATTTTAGTTTGATTCTGTCCCTGCGGCTGCACTGCCTGTCTGCTTGTGTTAAGCTGTGAGAATTAGCCCAATCCATACCCACACAAATTACAGGGACAAAGTATTGTACATTTCCATTTATTTTAAGATTCAAGCTAAAGCAACTATTTCTGAGTGTATAGTGAGCAATAAATAAAGTATTGTCCCCCACTAATTTATAGGTCATATTCATGTTTGCTATGCATTTATGTGTGAAGTTTGCTGAATGTAATATTATGTCATTGGTATGTTCCTGAAAGATGCCATAATTTATAAAATTCAGCTCTTGAAATGGTCTTGCAGACAAAAGGAGAAATCTAGGTTGTAAAACCAATTAGCCACTGACAGGACTTCTCCTTTTCATTTTAAGAAACTTGTTTGCATAATTTCATATTACTGTGTCCTTTCTTATATCCTTTAATGCCGCAAGCCTCATGACATTTTTTTTCGTCATATTAAATTTCATTTAATAACGTTCTGTCTTTGAGTTTTTAAGAGATTCACATGCTAGATATCTTGGTTATTCTATGTAACTGAAATACAGGGGATTCATTAGGTTTATGAAAACTCTGGTTAAATTAAGTTTAAATGTAGTGGTATATAAGTCTGGGGAACTGAATAACTTCCACAAAGCATTAGCTACGGAATCAGAACTTGTTGGTGGCAGCTAATAGTAAATGTGAGGCATAATTTAAGAGAAATTTTTATAATATTTAGACAAACCAAGTGTTTTGTCATGATTAACCCTTTGCTATATATGTCTCGCAGACTTGGTTGAGTGTTGAATGTAACTTTTTTTGCATTTTAATATTAATATTAATCAAACAATATTAAAGCAGCAATCATATATACCATTTCCCTTGTTTTTTCCCTCAAACTGCTGTTATTTATGATTCTGGAGCACAATGTCAACCACAGTCAAATGGTGATCTAGTGAGCAGAGATACTTTGGAATATCCCTCTGAGCTTTGTCTGCATTGTGACATCCTCCATCACCTCCATCTTCCATCACATGACATGCTGAGAGCTGTGGGGGGTATTCAATTGTTCTTGAGGTTTTTTTTTTCCCCGCGGATTGCATTTTCATTTTCATACATTAGATTTTATTACACATTGATAATATCTACATTACAGTACTTTCTTTAGCATATTTTTTTATTGAACTATTTTTTAACATACAATTATCTATACCATGTCAAAACACATTACTACATTTATATTTGTACAAAAAACATACATAAATATAATTAATTAGTGATTTAATTTTATTTATTTTTTTTATGTTTTTTTAATTCCATTATTTTTTCACAAGAAAATCAACTTTTACATGTCAGGCATTAGTGATAAACATAAGTTTAACTTTTTTTCATATTATTACATGATTTCAAATACTTTTCAGTGTTTTTTTATTTTTAACACAACGAGGTGCGAGATAAAACAGCATATTTGCCTGTTTAACGTGCCTGCCTCTCGCTTTAATAGCTTTTAACGCGGCTGCCTCTTGCACACACTATACTTTCAATAGACCTTCTACTGGAGGGCGAGAGGAATGTTTGTTGAAAAAAAACGTAGCGTTTAAAATGGAATTGAATTGCGGTTAAAGTTAATCCACTCAAATTGAATACCCCCCTAAAAGTTCATGAATATTTATGTAGAGGTTTCCATGCCGCAACCCAGTTCCAGGTATTAGAAGTCACTCAAGCTCGTGTCATGTTTAAGTATTGTCCGTTATACTGCTACCTTTAGCAACTCCTATCTGGAATTCTGGAGCGTGAGCGTGGAGTGTTTCATAAAAAAAAAACGTAGCGTCAAAAATGGAATTGAATCGCGGGTAAAGTTAACTCACTTGAAAATTATAAAAAACAACGTTAAAATGACTTAACGCGGTCTAAAAGAAAAGCTTGCGGACAGTTGAATACCCCCCTGTGTCAGTGTCTGCCAGCATTTTTTTTTCCCAACCAGAGAGCTTTTAAGAAGGAGATAAGCATTTGTAGGATGATAGGTAAGAAAACTGACAAATGTATAAAGTGACAGTCCTTAACTTGCTATTTAAACAAATAGTCTATATGGTGTCCTGATTTAGCCCAGGAAATAACAAAAGTAATAAACGCATTCAATATAAAAGATAACATGATTAAAATATTAAAAAAAGACAATTCTCTTTGCAGTCTCCGACTGTAAACATTCAGAGGCTTCTAAAGATTCATTATATACTGCAATACTCGAGTAGAGCCTAGTTCAAATTCTGATATAGTCAAACAGTTTTAATTCCTAACACATTTGTTTTGCACACAAATACCTTAAAGGGGAAGTTATCATGTATTGATGATAATGTAATTATCAGAGGGAACATTAATATCCTTGCTCTGCTCCATTTTTGCTTTCTAAATGCCTTTATATACTATATCCTCTGTCATACTCAGTACTGATTGATAGCTTTCCTGCGCTGTGGTTTCCCATCGATCGGTGTCTGGGTGTTTTATGGGCACTGGAGTTTGAAGATCAAGTTTGTTTGACTGGAGATTGATCCCGAACATTTTACAGAAAAATAGTTTCCTGGAGGACAAAGTTATCGGTAAAAGCTAGTGTGTGTGTGTGTTTGTTGTGTGTTTGTTGCGCTTCGGTGGGCACATGCTTACAAGAGGGTTCTGCATGATATCTCTTGCTCAGTGATCTACAAAGTTAAATGTCAGCACTAATATATTATGAGATTATTTTGTGTGTTTCTGTGTTGGATTTGAAAAGCAATCTCGAGCAACGAAAGTTTTGTTGTTTATTTTATTGCGGAATTTGATAGAGAGCAAAGGCTTACTTAAGCCAATGTATTCATTTAACATTTTCTTTAAAATGTAGCCCTGAGAAGCCTGCTTCCTCTGCATTTTTGCATGTGTTTTTATTTGTTCTTTTAATTGGGGTTTATTAATGAACATTCATGCACTCCTCCTTTTCACTTATCCTCAAGCGGCTGCCCAAAGATGACTCATTGTTTTCAGCCTTTCCCAAGACTAAAACCTTACTACATTTCTCTTTCATGTTTTCTTTTTACCTTGGAGAACAACTATTCTCTTATGCAGCCATGCATTTTAAAATTAATTCAGTTTATACCTCTCCGTGCAGAAAAGTATTTCATAATTTTGTGTCTCCCATCCCCCCAAAAGTCAGGTGACCTAGGCTGCAGCCTGGTCAGCCTATTGGATAATCAGGCCCTTTTAGATGGAGTTCCTCTATGCTCAGAAAATGCTAATTTCTTTTCATTTTTTTCCAGTTAAAATGCATTCATTTAAGGCGGAATAAAGCATAAATAAATACAAAAATGTTTAATAATGACTGTGAGGTCTGTGCAGTAGAAATGACAATGAGCTCTGTGCAATGGGGCTGGCAACATGTAGCACGGTGGATGAGCAATTCCAGGTATCTGTGTTTATTTTGTAACATGTACAGGTGCACAGTGCCACTTCTTTAGTATTGTTGCCAAAGCTGCTGTTGCTGTAGACGGTCTAGCATGCTGAAAAGGGTGAGTGCTAGTGTATTCCTGCACCCTCAGTTAGTGGTGTTACAAGAAGTACTGCAGATAATTGGTCTGTACAATACCCCTTGTGGCTGGATGACTCAAAAATAACTTATGGTATAAATTTATCTAAAGTAAAAAAATGTATCTAAAGTAATAAAAAATAGTGCAGGGCGCTTGTTTATATAATTGCAAATGTACTTATTTTTATATTGTGTGTATTTTGGTATATGAAATGTCTTTATATCTGAGACCAGGGGAGGAAATCCATTTTTTTTTTAACGTTTCTAGAGGAAACCCCAATTAGGCATATGTGAGAAGGGAGTCTGTGTTGCTGATAGCAGGAAAGGCTAATTAAGTCTTTTGATGTGAGGTGTCAAATGCCTACTATGGTCTGAAGGCCCAGCAGGGAGTCGTTACCTGTATCCTAGTTAAAGTGAAAGGAAATCTCTGATCAATGTGATTTAGGACATCACATATTACTACAAAGTATAAAATGCATTTAAATCCTGATGTTAATCTTTGAATGAAATATTGCAGTCTGTGCAGAGCCATCTGATCAGGGGGCTGGCTTACCCCTTGCCAAGACTAGTCTTTGAAACTGTATAAAAAGAGAGGTCTTGTACAATGAAATGTATCATTCTTGTTTCATCTGGCCTGATCACTGGTATCTTAGCTAGGACTACTGGAGCTAAATAAACATCACTTGATTCAAAGACCTGCTTGACAACTTCTTCCATGCTGAAATTCCTGTGACCTACAGATTAGACCCAACTGTAATTCGTTTCTGGCTGTACTGAAGTTTCGACCCAACTTCCTGGTACCACCGCTCTGCCTGCTACCTAGCAGCTCTGACCAGCGTGATAGGCCAGGGGGCGATTCATCCACAGCAACCTTGATCCATAGGAAGATGTCAGGGGGTACCAGCCCAGGTACATCAGCGATGGGGTACACTAGCGGCTTAAGCCCCCTCCTACTGCACTCAGAGGGCGCATTTAGGAGAAAAAAAGGAAACAGTGGCAAAGTAAGCCCAGCTGGGTCCCAGCAGCAACAGACAGGGTGGGATAGGTGGTCCATGTTGTGACACCACTGTTCTTTAACTGTGTGTTAAAACAGAATTCATCAGGTCAGGAAAATGTATAGCCAATAATTTCTTCAAAAATAATGTATTTCAGTTTAGCAAAAGTTCCTTAAACTTAGGATCAACCTTTCAACAGTTTTCAGAAGCCTACAACACATCCTCCAATAAAAAAAACCTAATTTATTCACTTAGCAATTAGCAACTGAGTCTATTCACAAGCATTAGAGTTGAGCACAATGTTCTAAACTATTCTGTGGAATAATCATCTAATTCTTCTTCTTCTTCTTCTTCTTCTTCTTCTTCTTATTATTATTATTATAATTATTATTATTATTATTATAATTATATTTTGTTTCTATGGCACAACAATTCCGCAGCTCCATACAGAGAGCAAACAGCGCATAGTGCAAGGTATTACAGGGTATAACAAAAAAAAAAGACAAAAAAAACCTACACTATAATACAGGCAAAACAGTTTAATACACAACAAATAATTAGCTTGACCAGCAGTAGAGGGTGGGCTCTGTGGGAAATATCCTCTTCCTGACATGAAGAATGAGGCATGAGAAGTGGAGGAGCAAGTGAGCAGAAACTGAGCATGATTACAGGCATATTGGCGCAGCAAGCAGGATCAGGGTCACTGAAGAAGAGGGAAGACAAGCGAGTGTGCTGGCGGAAAGGTGGAGGCATGGGGAAACAGGGCCCTGCTCATGAGAGCTTACAATCTAATGAGGAAGAGTAGACAAACAAGGGAGACACAGAAGGGGTATTTTGTATTTGGTTGCATGTTTCCCTGGCAGAATTTGGCCAATAAATTCCACATAGTATTCTCCCTTAAATTTTTCTACTCCAAGGGGTAAATGTATGAATCTCCGGATTCTTCATCTCTGGCGAGTTCAGCGTCTTCAGCGCTTAAATTTAAAGCAGCGCTGCCTTGTAAAGGAAAGGAAAAATATAAAACGTGCTTGCGTCATATGCACTCTTCGGATCACAGATCCAGCCTGGGCAAACTCCGTCTCGCTCCATTTATGGAAATTATCCAGGAGAGGACGGTATAGTGTATTTGAATTTCGGTCACACTCTAAGTTACGGATCAAGCCGGGTAAGCCCTATTATTTTATATTTTTCCGGAGTGTAGAAGTCACTACAAGACAGCCACACGTGGTTATGTTTTACTGCTATACGTATGGACTCTAAGTTCAACAAGCGGATACATGATACAAAGGAGTTATAGATGACAACAGTTACCTATGCATAGGTGGAACTATACTCTACATATATGTGTTTGGATGTATCGTTAACCACATGGTGGACAACAATACCAGCAAGTTTTTCTATGCACTTTTTCCCATCCTATTTGTTCAGGTGTATTACTACTATTATCCAATATCTATTTTTAATCCTTCCCCTTCCCTTAATTTTTGAATCATGCATGCATTCGGTTTCTGGATATTGGGAATGTATACTTTTTAATTTTTAATTACTATTTGGGTATCTGTATCATATTGGATCCATATGTAATAATATCTTCATTTATATAGAGATTGGTTTCACCTGTTATGAATATTCAGAAGGTGTAGGTAATTGTTCCTCTCTGCAACGATCTTATGAGATAAGGAATATATTCTGTTTCATATATTGAGTGGAACCTACCAACTTATGTGATGCTTTGTATTCCAAACTGAGGATATTTCAGGTTTTTTTATATATTTGTTATATTAGATGGTGTATGAATAAAATTTCAAATTTAACATTTTAATTTGGCTTCATCGCAAATTATATCCTATGATAGGAATAGAGTAATATCTGTATTGTGGGTGCCCCAGCGCTTGACCTACTATATGCATTTCTTTGATTTAACGGTTTGGTGAACCGTGTCTTAGCTGCAGGGTCACCTACATATTTCCATTTTTCATTTTGGAATCTACTCTTTATTGACTATTAGCGCCGGGGGGATCCCTTAGGGGATCACTGTTGTCTACCCCAAATATAAGTCTGCCCCCAAATTTTAAATTTACCTCCCCCTCCAATGCAACATTGTTTTGCCTTACTTACTTACTGTTGCTTAACTTTCCTTAATGAATCAGGCCCAATTTTATTATACTTTTTAACTTCTTAAGTATTAATAAAGCATATATTTATCATCAGCATATATTTATATAGTGCCAGCAGATTCCGTAGCGCTTTATATATTTTATATATTTTATATGTCTGTGATTTAGGTATACATTTTGCATGCTTATTTAAAAATTGTTTTTTTAAGATCATAAAACTTTTTGGAGATCAATCTGTGTATGAAATGCCTGTATTGCACCATTGAACTGATTTTCATGTACCTTGCAAAATACATCGGTCGAGCTTTATAAACATATATATTTTTAACATTGATTTAATATAAGTATTGTGGAAATATCACACGAAAGAAATATAAGTGTGAGCTGATCAACAATTGTATTGAATTATTTTAAACAAGATTAATTCATCCAGGAGAGCATATTGCTCATCTTTGCTATAGAAACGGTCATTTTATAAGTCAAACACATATGTAAGAAATAAATATTTCACAGGACGAGCTAAGCAATATGTGATAAAGAATTTCTTGCATAAGATAGTCATTTAATATATATACATTATTTCAATACATCTTCTTACATATGTAAGAAATAAATATTTCACAGGACGAGCTAAGCAATATGTGATAAAGAATTTCTTGCATAAGATAGTCACTTAATATATATACATTATTTCAATACATCTTTGGGTGTAATACAGACCTGTTGAAGGTTCTCTATATATTATATTGTGGTGGCCAGTGGCCAGTCCTCTACGCAGTCCAGATACTATTTTTGGTTGTAATTCAGACCAGTTGATGGGTTTTTAATTATATTGTGGGGAACACTCCTCTACGCAGTCCAGAAAGATACCTCGTTGCAACGTTTTGTACTAAAAAAATAATAATAATATTGTGAGGTGTTAGGTGTTCAGAATAGCCTTTAAATTAGTGGAAATGATTGTTATTGAATGTTATTGAGGTAAATAATAGCGTAGGAGTGAAAATAAGCCCAAAAACTTGATTTTTACACTTTTTAGGTTTTTTTCAAAAAAAAATCCGAATCCAAAACCTTAAATCCAAACCAAAACCTTTCGGCAGGTGTTTTGCGAAACAAATCCGAACCCAAAACATCGCGAAAATCCGGATCCAAAACACAAAACACGAGACCTCAAAAGTCGCCGGTGCACATCCCTACGTTAAAGTGTATCCGGACCCTGCACATGTTCTTCTATGTGCTGTGCTCCAGCTTGGGTTTCCTGCCGACAAGAAGCCCGAATGTGGAATGTGGCAAGTGTCTATAGAACCCAACGCATTTCATCCGTCTATGTGGAAACGTTATGAAGAAGATTTTGGTACATTTCTCAAGACGGTTCTGCTAAAAAAAAATGCAATTTTAATTTTAATCTAATTTCTATTTATAACAGAATATTTTTTTGTTCCAAATCAATATAATGCAAAAAGATGATTATATATATTACTGGCTCAACAAAACCAACAGATGATGTAAAGCGGGGAATGGTATATCCGACATCAAATAACAACGTAAATAAACCAAATACATATAAAAAAAATGTTAATCAAAAGAGACCGGTCTCATATCAATAGTGAAAAAAAAAATAATAAAAGCAATCCTCTGATAAATACATTCCCGAGAATAAATATAGTCTCAAAGATGATAATGGGCCAATTTGAAAAATGTACATGTATTGCATCACATGATAATATAGTGGTAATCATATATCATAAAAAGCAGATGACAATAGAAAAACGGGTCTTTGCATACCGTAGCTGACACGATCAGATAGTCTGTTCTCTCTATGTTGGGGCTGGTCCGACTCCACTTAGCATCCGTGATACAGAAGAGCCGTCAACACTATCATCATCTTTTTTTTATGATACATGATTAACACTAAATTATCATGTGACAGTATCAATTACACGTCAATATCAAGGGTCATTTTCTTATTGCATACTTCAGCCGTAATATATAGCCTTTGATTCGAGTACTGAGACTGAATTTGGATTTACTGTTCTGACGACTTTTTACCTTCCGTTACACTTTGGGATGATACATCAATTCATCTTGATTATTTTATTACCTGCTACGCTTGTATGCAATCCATGTACTTTTTTTAAATTGCCCAATTATTATCTTTGAGACTATATTTATTCTCGGGAATGTATTTATCAGAGAATTACTTTTTTATATATTTTTTTTTCCACTATTGATATGAGACCGGTCTCTTTTGATTTACAGTTGTTTTATATGTATTTGATTTATGTACGTTGTTATTTGATGTTTAATAAATTATCGGATATCCCATTCCCTGCTTTACATCATCTATTGGTTTTGTTGAGCCAGTAGTATATATACCCATCTTTTAGCGCTGTAAGGCTTATCTCTCTTCCTATGGTTTTCAGTTAGGATTTGGCATCAACCCTATATCTTTTTCAGCTGTTTTTATTTATCTACGGCTCTTCTTAGCAGCTCAGTATTTTTTTGTTGTTTTTCTATATACCAAATCAATATAATGTTACACTGATCAAGGTGAAGTAGTTAAAAGTAATTTAATGAAAGGTGCAGAAAATCTAAAATGATTTATTCTGTTTACAAGCACACAATTAGTTATTATAAAGTAAGAAAGAGATGAAGAGTTGGGCATATATAAAATATAATTTAATTAGATTTTTTTTTATACTTCAGTTTTATTAAAGTATATGTTTACATATTTTATATGTGAGATTTGGATATGCATTTTGCACACTTGTTTAGAAATTGTTTCTTCAAGATCATAACATTTTTTGGAGATCTGTCTGTGTATGAAATGCCTGTATGACACAGAACATTTTAACTGCACCATTGCACATGTTTTCATATACCCTCCAAAATTCATCGGACCAGCTTTATTAATATATATATTTTTTAATCTTGATTTTATATAAGCATTGTGAAAATATCACACAAAAAGAATATAAGTTTGAGCTGATCAACAATTTTTATTGAATTATTTTAAACAAGATTAATTAATCCATGAGAGCATACTGCTCATCTTTGCTATAGAAATAGTCTGTTAAAAGTCAAACAAACACATATGTAAGAAATAAATATTTCCCAGCACGAGCCTAGCAATATGTGATAAAATAACTTCTTGCATAATAAAGACACTTAACATCTATACCTTATTTCAACACATTTTCTTTAAATAAACCAGCGAGTGACTGCTAGCGATTTTTCATCCTGTTAGTCAGCCTAGATCATTATACCAGGGGTCTAGATTAATAAATTCTAAAATGCAAACATGAAAAATTAATAATTTTACTGTAAAATATCTTTAACATGTTAGAAAATATGAAACCATTCTGAATTATTTATAAAACATAAAACTTTATTGAGATTCATTTGACATGATTACTAGATAAAAATAATTGTAAACAAAATTTAAGTAGGAGATGATTAATGACTAATATTAATATATTATTTGTGAGCTATTGAAGCAATGGGGTCTGTGTAGTAAAACAAATATGGACGAACGAACGCCACATTTCCACTCTGTCCTCCTTATTTGCCTCCTTTCAATTACTGCTCATGCTGTCTGCCAGTGCGTCTGCCCGGAGGAGGAGCTAGGCAGCGCTAGAATGCGCAAGCAGGGTCTTGACATTAATTATTTTACGTACTCTCTTCTCCCCATAGTGCCTCATGCCTTAGTCACGTCACTAGTTCCTAAGGAATTAAAACAAACTGAATAGTGGTTAGTCATAGACACAACTAAAGGTTTGTTCCACCCAGAATAGAAGATATTATGGCTGCTAATAATTGGTATAAATTAAAATATTGAAACTTTAACACACAAGGATTACACTACTATAAAGTATGACTCACATATATGGGTAAAGGTGTCTTACAATGAATTGAACAATAAAAGAGATCAAGACAAATAATATAATACAATGTTAAAGAAGAATGCAATCCCTATAATTGCCCCAAAGTTTATAATCCAACAGAAGTCTGTTTGTTATAGGTATTATTTTCAAATGGACAGTTTCTCTTATACACTTTTTCTCCAGTGTCAGGAAACAAGTTTCATAAAGCTCTTTCGAAGAGGTAACCAGCTGAATGTATAAACATTTTGCCTGAGTAGGGGTTATCCAAAAATATATGGCATATATAGAACTTGTAATGTAATATTTTAAAAGCACATCCGGCCCGCATGCATGTTCCTGTATGTCTTGTACACCACCCTAAGTTTCCTATCTACCAGAAGCCCGAATGTCGCAAACCTTCTGTAGAACCCAACGCATTTCATCCATCTATGTGACAATGTTATTAAGAAGGTTTTGGGAACATATCTCAAGAGGGTTTTTCTGAACAGAATAAATTATGACAAAAGATGTATTCTTAATTTAAATTTTAATGTAGTTTCTACAGAAAACTTTTTGTTACAAATTCATGTAAAGTTACATCTATCAAGATGTTTTATTTATTTTTTACACAGGGCACTTATTGTTCTTGTGAATTGTACACTAAAGAGTGTGGGGGGGTGATTTGGGGATAATTCATTGTGTTCTGCAAGTGAGAACTTCAACCTTTTTTTTTAGGGGGGGGGTAACTGACTGTGATTATTGGTTACAATTCCACACATTCAGACAATGCACTAGCAGGTAAGTATTTTAATGGCAAGGTGAAAATACTATAGGACAGGTCAGTTGTAGTTTTTATTCATTGCTAATATGTGTAACAATCTTATGATAAATAACAGTTAAAACTATAATAATACATTTTAATCATGAAGGGGACACAACCCCTTTAACTTTAGATTTCTATTGTGTTGTGGTCTTTATATTTAAAGTTTAACATTTCCGTTGTTTGCCACCAATGATCATTTATGGCTCCCCAACCTTTTCATCTAGACCAGTTGTGCAAATGAGTAATGACTCTCTGCTCGACAACTTGATAAAGCTTCTAATCCCCTGTGAATATACAATGAACAGTGTGAGGATACATTTGTATTGTAGCGACTCCAATTTAGCAACAGAAAAGGGACATTTTTGACAATTCTGCCACTTTTTAAATATGTGAAACTCTATTATTAATAACAGATTTCCAAGAATTTTCTATGGCTAATTTTGCAAGAAGTTGAGAAACGTGTAGCAGGCAGCCGCGGAAAAGCCCTGAAGGATTTTGTTTACATGAGTGAAATTTATCATCATGTAGGCGAATGCTAACTTTCTTCAGACTCCCGCAGAGATTGTTACCAGCAAGGAAAAACAAAGCTGTAACATATTGCTGCAAGATGAAAGGGAATTATTTGTCAGCTGTGACATACTTATTAAAATAAAATGGTATTCAACGTCTGTCACCCATCAGTTCAAAGTCACTCGGTTGCCTTCAGTAGTGTTTGCCTAGACGCTATATTTGAATTGTTGGCTGTTTCCAAACCTTGTATCCATCGCTACCATTTGTTTGATGCTCCTAAAGACATTCTGTATAACGGAATGAAACCTGGTGAAAATAAAGTGAAAGTTAACAATTAGGTTACACTTTGAAAGGAAACAAAAACACCATAGGTTGTGGTGTGATTGTATTTTGGTTAATACGTTCAACTTGTTTCAAGACAAAGGGACATTTTGTACTAAAAATAAATCCTGCAAAAAATCTTTTAAACTTTTGCAAACTTTAACAGAGCTGTTTCTAAGCAGCAAAGAATCTAAAGTATTTAACATTTGAATATGTCGTATTTAGTGTCGTATGACTAACTGCAAATAATGTTTATAATAGAGATATACATTAACTCTTTATAGAACTCTATATATAACACCAGCCTTACTAATATAAATATTCTCCTTTAAAAGCTAACAGATGGCAGATGTTTACTCAGCTATGAAGCACAACACCTCCTACAGACCGGTCATTGCAGTTACCAAGGTATCCACTGATAAGCACTCAATAGAGGTATTTTTATATAAGGATCACTGGTAAAATTAATTAATTTCTCTTTAATTACTTAAAGTTTACATCTATATATGTCTACAAAGGGACGTGTCCCAGCCATCTGTCCCAGGAAGAGGTGGCTCAGTGGTCAATTTCTCAGTATACCAAGTAAATCTGGTGGGGATCTTTGTTCAAATCATCTTGCTGTCTCATTATGGTCGTAGTATGTATCTATGCTGTTGTAGTTGTAACTTTTATCCTACCAAAAATATATAGCTGCTTTGTATTATAGAAACATTCTAATGTATAAGTTTTAACAGACAGTACTTAAAACAAAGGATTTTGGGGGAAGAGACAACTGCAGTGATTTAAGGAGAAAGACATGCAATCTTCTCCTCCCACCAAAGTGAAGGACAACGTTTGCGTGACTTTATTAAAATGTATAGGTTTTATCTATATTTTTGACCTAAGGAAAGAATACCCACAACTTAACCAGTGAGGTCAACCAGTTACTGGGATCCCCCCAAATCCCATCTTGTCCAACCCATTAGGCAATTTTAACACAACTTTGTAGCTCAAAGGGTGCTCCTAGGTATGATCCACTATATGTATCCCTATGGCTAAAATCAGCAGCATAGACCATCCCCTGATGTGTCTGCAAAGAGATCGCTCCAAGTACTGAACTGTGTCACCTTGTTTCTTTCATAAGTCATCCACATGAGCTAAGATGCAGTCGACCAAACACGCAACATGCTCCATATTGTGAATTGATGTGTATTTATAAAATATTTATGCTAATGATATTATAATTAAAACAAATAGTATCATGTAAATGAGCAAACCTTTAATTAAACTGCCCTGTAGTTACCCTATGTTGAGGTTCAGAGTTGAGCTTCCGTGACAAGCTCGGAGCCCGGCCAGAATGTGGTTGGAAACCGTGGGAGCGACAATCCACACATATGGTTACAAAGAGAACAAGGGTGAGAGGTCAGAACCGGTGTGTAAATGTTTCCAAGTCTTTATTTGTTGTCGTAGAAGACTGTATTATTATTGTTACTGTGAATCTAGATAAATCTAGTGGATCCAGCATATGGTGTAAGGAACACAAATTACGAGTAACATTTCACAACATTTCCCTATGGGCCATTAACTACTTAATCACCTGTACTCCTCATGGTGAGAAACTGGAATCCTCATTGTGATGATTCCCTTCCTTGGCATCATTTCATCAATAACTGAAACAAACTGCGGCACATCATCATCATCATCATCATCATCATCATCATCATTATCATCATCACATATTCTGTCAATTCAAGTTCTATTAATAGCTATACTTTAGCTGCAATTTTAACCATTTTTTATACTACAAATGAAACATGTAACAGCAAAAGAAACAATGGGGAAAGGAAGAAGAATAGGAGGAGAAGAGGGGGCAATAGATAAGGAGAAATGGAAGAAGGACAGAGAGAGAGTGCTCACAGATTCAGGTTGGTGGAGGGTAGATAGAGTGGCCAAGATCATCTCAAGTTCTGCATCAAGAGTCCAAAATGAGGCCACTGGAGGGCTTCCAAGAGATCACTTTTTGTGTGATAGTAGGAAAGCGACCACCTTGTCCTGCGTGATAGTGAAGGGTGCTAGATCCTGGGAGAGAAGGGTTTTATTCACATCTGTAGATTTCCATTACTTGGGCTGCACGGTGGCTCAGTCATTAACAATTGTGACTCACAACACTGGGGTCATGAGTTTGATTCCTGACCATGGCCTTATCTGTGTGGAGTTTGTATGTTCTCCCCGTGTTTGTGTGAGTTTCCTCCAGGTGCTCCGGTTTCTTCCGACACTCAAAAAAAAAACATACTGGTAGGTTAATTGGCTGCTTAGAAAATTAACACTATGTGTGTGTTAGGGTATTTAGACTGTAAGCTTCAATGGGGCAGGGACTGTTATGAGTGACAAATATTCTCTGTACAGCGCTGCAGATTTGGTGGTGCTATATAAATGATGATTATGATGATGATAATTAAATTCACACAAACCAAGTGCCACTGTTGCAATAGAGAGTGATAAGAGTGATGTATTTATGATGTTATTGGTTCTTAGAACCCGTTGTCCAGCCATGTGTGTGACTTGTTGCTTATAATAAAACAGGATCGTGGCCTTAGAGACATTAAGATGAACAATTACAGTGTTTGTGTATCTACCTACAGGGAAGCTGTTAATGTGCTGGAGACGGACAGCTGGCTTTACTTGAAGACCTGAGACCTATTCAGTTACTGAAATAATAACTTACCAGGCAGTTTAGACAGTGACAAAAAAGTGCAACATCCCTGGCGACCCCTCTACACCTCAGACGTGAAGGGGAAGCAGGTGCATCATATTCAGGCAGAACAAAATGTAATCAAGCACAAAAGAAGATCTCTTATGCTACTAAATAACCACAAGATAGTAGCATGAAGTATTGTTTAACTTAATTATCACAATACTACTGTGTAGTGTTTATGCAGAATAGCATAAGTACAGCCAAAGCCCACGTTTCTGCTTAAATCTTTATACAGAACACTCAAATTAAAAACACAGAGGATATCATGTATATAGAACGTGGGATGTCCCAAATTTGGAGCAGGCACACAAATAAAAATATAAATTGAAAGAGTGGTGTACAGCTATATGTTCATACAATCCATTGATAGATATAGTAAAAGTAATAAAGCAAGAAGAGTTTATATATCCAATAATACAGAGAAAAAATACATTTAAATAAAAGCAATATGCTGGAATATATAGACACAATCTTATTGAAAATAAGTCCTGCAATATCTTTCACGCAGTGGTAATCGTTTTCACGATGTGCCATGCTGCTTTAACCCCCTTCACACTGTGCCATGCTGCTTTTACCCCCTTCACACTGTGCCATGCTGCTTTTACCCCCCTTAACACTGTACCATGTTTCTTTTGCCCCCTTCACACTCTGCCATGCTGCTTTTGCTCCCCCTTGCTTCCGTTCCTTCACTTACCTTTTCTATCGGCTTCTTTA